>NW_012112030.1:274868-322150 GCF_000951035.1 Colobus angolensis palliatus
AAAAAAAAAAAAAAAAAAAAAAGACTCTTAAAATGCCATTTTGGAGCAGCAGCTTTAGTGACAGTAAAATTTGAGCTGATGACAATGTCAAGGGTTTCCTCCATGACCTTTAGCTATTAAAAACAATCTCATAGTCTCTTAGGAAGATTTTCTTTTGATCCAAATTGAGGTTCAGCTACTGATTTCCGAAGAGTTAGATTACTAGGATCGTTAGGTTGGAATGAAATACCAGGGACGTCTTGCCCATTTTGCCAATTGTCATTTTCCTGCAGAAGAGCCCGTGTGTGTGTGTGTGTGAGAGAGAGAGAGATTTTCTAAGCGTGTGTGTGTATATATATATATAGAGAGAGAGAGAGAGAGTGAGAGACAGAGAGAGAGAGAGAGAGAATCATAAAATCATGGTAAAGCTTAAATGCTGTATGTGAAGGCTATTCCACCAAATATTTTTATTTGCTGGTTTAACAATACTCACTTTCAGGAAATTCTTCCATCTATCTTGCTTGCATTCCATTGTTGTAATTCAGGTCAATATTCTAGATGTGCAAGCACATTTAATAAGCTTTACATAAGCACTTTGAAAACATTTAGTCAGAGTACCAGGAGAGAATTGTGATATGATAGGGCCCATTTATTGAGACATGAGGATTCACTTTCAGCACTAAATGATGGCTTAAGGTCACTGATAGCTTTTGGTTCAAACCTACAATCTTGATTAGACTTTAAAGTGGTAGAGAAATACATCTAGTTATACCTAGTTTCTTCATTTATTTCTTTGATCATTCCTTCATTCTTCCTTTCCTCTCTCCCCTTCTATTGATACCTATCAACCACAGAGATATTATAAGGCAATTTTCAAAACAGTGACTTTCTCTTGTTCCTTTGTCTTTACTCCTCTTTTGAGAAATATCTTCTCTAAAGAATCAATTTTTGGAGCAATAATTTTTTCTGAACGGACAGCTGAGAATTCATTTATTCAGTTCTTTGAGCAGTAGTGAGAAAAGAAATAGTGATTAACTTCAGTTCCTGTGTCATGCTAGGTGTGTGAACCAATCCTTCTCTTAAACACAATTAAAAATTTGGCTACAATTTTTTTAAAAAGTGTCTTCAAAACCAGATGCAGAAAGAATCCACCGATCAAAGCCAAAACCCTATCCACCAGCAACTGCAGAAACAAGTCATGATGAATGAAGAAGATGTTGCCAAATATTACGCCGATGAGAGAGAGATGAGAGATTAAGAAAGACCAGGAAAATGATGACAGAGTAAGAAAGATCAGGAAAAATATCAGAGAGATAATCAGAGCTCCAAAGTTGCCTCAAATATTCTTGATTCTAACAAATCTGAGCTTCAGTTTTGGGAGACATGAGGGGTGAAAGGGAATTATTTCAAGGATTTAGTCTTACTCAAGGTGGGAAGTCTGACAGAAAATATTCCCTCCATTAAGTGGGGACCCAAAGTGATTCACCATTAGAATAAGAGGAATAAGAACTAGCCCCAAGTCCAAATCTTGGAGAAAGTTGCCCTGATGCTGAAGAGGGCAGAGGAACAAAGGCAAGAGAAACATCCTCAGGAGGTTGTGGAAATAAGACGGGCCTATAGGGATTTGCAAGCATGACTGGTGTTGTCTAGGGGGTCCAGGGAAGCTGAAGCAATGAACTTGGTTAACATTACCTAGAACAGCAGTACTTCCAGGAGCCTAGAATAAATAAACAAAAATTCTTACTGGATGAAGATACTCTTTATCCTAGACCTCAAAAAGTCTCCCATAAATGCGTTTTGCAAGGATAGTGAACAGTACACAGTAAAACACAATTAAGAATAAAAAGGGAAACAAGGCAATATCAGTGAGAAGCAGCAGAAATGACAAACAGTAGGAACCAGTCCATAAGATTTTAGACATGAAAATTATCAGATACAGGCTATAAAAGAACTATGCCTTATTTCTGGATTACAAATATGAAAGCATGAAATTATAAGATGTGAAATATTTTTTAAAAGGCACGTTGGAAAGAATTTCTAGAATTGAAAAACATAATAACTAGAAATAAACCTAAATGGAATGAATTAACAGCCAATTAGATGAAGGGAAAATTTGTGAACCAAAAGATAGATTAAAAATTAACATAGTGAAACAAAAAGATGAAAAATATGGAAAAGAGGTAAAGAAATCTAGAGGATATAGTTCCAGAAGGAAGAGGGAGAGAATGAGGACAGTATTTGCAGAGAAAATGACTCATGAAGGACGTAAGTCCACATATTTGAAATAGCAAATAAGTTACACAAGATGAATAAACGAAAGTAAACCACGCCTGAATTTGTTAGAGGAAAATTTCAGAGATCTAAAGACAAACATAGCACATCAAAAGGAAAAAAGACAAATTACCTTCAAAGAAGCAACAATAAGACTAAAATTAGACTTCCCAGCAGACACAGTGGAAGCTGAAGAAAATAACTGTTAATCTAGAGTTCTATATATAACAAGAATACATTCAAGAATAAGAAGTGAAGATATTTTCAAACAAAACAATAAGTTCAATGCCAGAAGACCTGCACTAAAGAATGCACTTCAGGAAGAAAAGTTACCTCTAATGGGAAGTATAAGATGCAAGAAGGATTGGAGAACAGAAATTAATTAAATAGAAAAGATACATATAGTAGAGTAGATGAACAAATGTAAAATTGATTCTTTGAAAAGTCTAATGAAATTGACAAATCTAATGGACAATTGATCATAAAAAGAAAGGGAGGGTGCAAATAAACAATGTTTGGAATAATAAGCGGACATAACTATAAGTATGCATAATTAAATATATAGTAAGAAGATACCAATAGCAACTTCAATGCAACGAATCTGAAAATCTGATTTCTTTGAAAATACATAGCAGCAGTCTAAAACAAATCCAAAAATAGCCACCTTGATTAATCTTATTACCTTAAGTTGTTAATCAAGTTCATAGGTAAAAATCTTCTCATAAAGAAATAATCAGGCTTAGTTGACTTTGCTAAAGAATTCTACCAAAATTTAATAAAAAATTTCCAACGTTACACAACTATTTCTAATATACCTCACAGAAGACTAACAGTTTCCTAACTCTTACTATGAAACTAACATAACCTTGATACCTATCTTGAGGAAGGAAAATCACAAGCCAATTTCACTCATGTATCTCCTATAGATACAAAAATTCTAAACAAAATAATAGTACAACAAAACCAGCAAAGTTGGGTTTTATTGAAGAATGCATGGGTTGTTTAATAATAAAGAAAATTAAATTCACCACATGAACAGATTCAAAGAGAGATGCTATGGACTGAATATGTGTGTCTCCCCTTCTCAACTCATCTGTTGAAATCCTAGTCCCCAGTGTGAGGGTATTTGGAGATGGAGCCTTTAGGAGATAATTAGGTCATGCGGGTTGTATCTTCCTGACAAGATTAGAGCTGTTATAAGAAGAGACACAGGAGAGCTTGCCTCCTCTGTCTCTGTCCTTCTTCTGTGTGAGGATACGGCAAGAAGGGGGCCATTCGGAAAGAGAGCCCACACCAGGCACCAGTTCTACCAGTGCCTTGAACGTGGACTTCCAGTCTCCAGAACTGTGAGAAATAAATGTTTGTTGTTTAAACCACCTATTCTATGTGATTCTATCACAGCAGCCCAAACTGACTAAGATGAGGGAAATACTATATTTATTTTAAAAGATGCAAAACGTGGTAAAATTTAACATCTATTAACGCTAGTAGCTATCAGAAAAATAATGTTAGAGGGGAGCTTCCTTTATCTAATAAGGAATATTGAAACAAACACAAAAATCATAAAGATTTCCTAAGGCAAAGATTGTACTTTATAGAGGGATGTCAATCCTGCTTGCCACTTCTAGTCATTCTCCTAGATAGCACAGTAAGTCAAGAGAAAGAAATGCGAGGTGTAAAGATTTCAAAGGAAGGAATAAATCTATTATCAGTTGCAGATGCCATATTTCTGACCTAGAAAACTCAAATGAGACTACAAACAAATAATTAGAATTAATTAGATAATTTAATGAGTTTGCTGAGTGCAAATCAACATAAAAAATTAATTGCATTTCTGTATCCTAGCAATAGTTAGAAGCTGTATATTTAAACTTCATGTCATTTGCAATAGCATAAAAATAAAGTAGCTACAAATAAACCTAATAAAATTGTAGAAGACTTTTATGATAATATTATAAAACTTTTATTGAAATACATTAATGAAGACCTTTTCGCAAAATTGATCCTTTACATTCAATGCAAACAATAGCCCCAGTTTTGTTCTTATTTTGAGGGAATTTGGCACAATGTATATAGACCAGCAAAAGGCCAAATAAAGCCAGAATATTCCTGAAGAAGAAAAGGTTCAGAATGACTACGAAGTTATGGTAATTAAGAAATTTTAGTGTAGGATTGATGGAGGTATACAAAAATATAAATCACTAATACAGAAATAGAACACACAAACAAACCCACACATATATTTATACTGCAGCATAACAATGTAGATCAATAAGGAAAATAAGGTTTTTCAATAAAATAAGTATTTGGATAATATGATACTATTTGCATTAAAAATGAAACTAGGTCCCTATGTCATGTCAAAAACAAAATTCATTGCAGATGAATTTTCACATTTCAAGTGTTAAAGTGAAAACTATAAAAGAATTAGAAGACAATTTAAGATACTTATTTTTTTTCCTCGGGTAGGACCTTCCCTTCTTCAATAATTCAGAAGAAATGCAAATTGTAAAGAAAAATATTCATTAAATTGTTTATTTTAAAATTGAGAATTTCTCTTCATAAAAAAATAATATAAAGAAAGTGAAATTAAGCCACAAGCTGGAAGAAAAAAATTATAGCAATAGAACACAGAGAGAATTAATATCCAGCATATATTAGGTTGGTGCAAAATGTATTGCAGTTTTTGCCATTAAAAGTAATGGCAAAAACCACAGTAGATTTTGCACCAAGCTAATATAAAGAATTGTTACAAATTAATATATAAGAGACAACTCAAGATAAAAAAGGAAAAGACTTTCAGGTATTCAATTAAAAAAAGGTCATTATGAAAAGATTTTCAATTTCAGAAAGCCAAGGAAATAAAAATTAAAATACAATGAGACATTGCACTTCATTTCCATTAGGATGGCTAGTATCAAGAAACAAATAAAACTAGAAAATAACAAGTGTTGACAAGGATGTGGACAAATTGGAATCCTTGTGCACTGATTGTGAGAAAGTAAAATGATATGCGCACTGTGCAAAACAATATGGTATTTCCTCAAAAAATTTAGACAGAATTACCTTATGATTCCACTTCTGGGTATGTACCCAAAAGAACTGAAAGTAGGATCTCAAACAGATATTTGTACACTCATGTTACAGCAGCGTTATTCACAGTAGCTTTAGGATGGAAGCAACACCAGTGTCCCTCAACGGATGAATGGATTAGCAAATCCATATCCATTAGAAATATCCGTTCCATATATTTATACCATGGAATTTTATTTACTCTTAAAGAAGAAGGAAATTCTGACAAATGTTGCAACAAGGATGAACCTTGAGGACAGTGTGTTAAGTGAAATAGGCCTATCACAAAGTGAAACATACTGTGGGTCCAGTATGTCCAATATTCTGGGAGGTACTTAGAGTAGTCAAATTCATTGAGACGGAAAGTAGAATGAACGAATGGTTGTGGCCAGGGGCTGGAGGGAAGAGAGGAAAGGGGAGGTATAATGGGTACAGAGTTTCAGTTTGGCAAGGTGAAAAGCATTCTAGAGATGAGCGGTTGTGATGGTTGCACGTCAGTGTGAACGTGCTCGATGTCCTTGAACTGTACACCTAAAATGGTTATGATAGTAAATTTTATGAGATGTATATTTTACCACAATTCCTAAAAAAATGAGATATTTCATATCCATTAGAATGGCAAAATTTTAAAAGTTTGGACAATAGCTAGTGACAGTGAATATATGGAACAACTCTAAGTCTTATATACTGCTTGTGGGAGTATAAGATTCAATAACTTTGGGAAAATACTTTGCCATTATCTTATAAACTAAATGTCTCTATACCTGATGGTTCAGATCTTCCATTCCAGGTGTAGACCTTAAAGCAAATCTTGCACATGTACACAAGAAGATGCCAGCCCTGTTTATAATGGCAACACAAACACACTGAAAATAACCCATGTATGCATCAACAGTGGAATGGATAAATACATTGTATATATTCATAAGCTGTATTATTACATAACAATAATACATGACTGAATTCCAGGAACACAAAATTGACTAGAAAAAACATGACAAAACAATACATATTCTATTTGGAATATTCTGTTACACGTTGAGTATCCCTTATTTAAAATGTTTGGGACCAGCACTATTTCAGATTTTGGATTTTTTTGAATTTTGAAATATTCGCATATACATAATAAGATATCTTGCGGTTGAGACCCAAGTCTAAAACAAAATTTATTTATGTTTCATACATACTGTACACGCATAGTCTGAAAGTATCTTTATACAATATTTTAAATAATTTTGTGCATAAAACAAAGTTTGCGTTACTTATGTGTGGCATTTTCCACTTATGATGTCATGTTGGTGCTCAAAAAGTGTTGGATTTTGGAGCATTTCGGATTTGGGATTTCAGATTTTTGGATTAGGGATGTTCAATATGTGCATTCAAAAGTCCACAAAAATATGCTACGTGAGACTATAAAACAAACGTTGCAAAACTATACTGAAAAGGGAGGGAATGAAATGAGAAACTTTGGGCAGGGATCAGGGAGGGAGTAGAGACACAGGGAGACTCCTAAGGGTTTAAAAGGTAGTGGTAATGTTTTATTTATTAAACCTGAAGATTGGTACATTGTTGTTTACTGGATTTTCTATACCTCAAACCTGTTTTCTAAATATTAATTTATATATTTTCAATATTTAACAAAGTTTCTTCAACACTGGCCCATGGGTGTGTTGGAAGGTAGATCAGGAAGGAACCAACTATAGGCACAAGTGTGTGTTTACATTACCCGTGGCTATGTGTACATCTGTGTAATGTAGATGCATGTTCTTTCCTTTTCAAGACAGGCATTTTTACAAAACGATAGGGAAAAAGCCTTCCAGAAGGATCCACTTAAGAGGGAATTTGAAAGTACAAGGGAGAGAATTTGCTGGTAATCTATGGTGAAGCTTCCTGAGAAGGTATGTGGGCAGAGGATCCAAGTTCAGGTGGAGGCACGGGCCTTGGAGAAGGGAAGAGCAGGCCCAGGTATAGCTGGGCACAGGTGTTTGCTGGATAGAAATGAAGTGTGGGAGTTGCCTTCCAGTGGATTCTGGTTTTCTCTGTAAAGTAGAAGGCAAGGGTATTTTCTGAGAATGAGGGATTGGATGCAAAATCTTTTCAGAAATGATTAAAACTTTGGAAGTAAGAACAGGGTCATTGAACCTTGTTCTTGGAAGGAGAGACTGGGAAGGCTATAGGGCATAAGGATTCCAAGTCAAGGTGGTCTGTCTTAACTTCCTAGTAGTTCCTGGTCTGAGAACCTTCTGACATCAGAGATCTGAGAGCACAGTGGGTCAGAGTTACAGGGAGGGCTGGAAAATGAACCCTAAGGGATAAGTGTTGGCATTGGTCACAGGGAGAGACCTTTGGGAACTGGGTTATAGTCAAGTGGGTCATGGCTCTGAGCTGAATAAGTAGCTGGACAGTGCTGACAGAGTCAAGGCAGGGTGGAGGCTTAACAGCTCAGAAGAAACAAACACATATGGCCGAATTGATTAATTGCTGAAATAGATGAGTTGTTTGTTCTATCAGGCTGCCAAGAGAGGAGATTTCTTCCTAGCGACAATAGGTAAAGCTGTTTCCAACAGTGCTAAGATTTTAGAGAAATGCAGAGTTTTGGGGGAAGCACAGAGTGTTCTGCAATTGCAAAATTATTGTGTCTGATACATAAGCTTCTTTGCAGTGGCTTTGAAGATGGAATTCATTTGTCCAAGCAAAAGTATTTAATTCTGTTGTGCTGCAGTTTATAAAATATTTACATTGTTATTCTACATATACACATCACTTACAATCCAGTTGCATTTCTCTCTGATGCACTTTCAATAAGACTTGGACTCCTGACAATGTCATCCAAGCCAATTGTTAGGGGAAAGAATCACAGAATCACCGCATCTCACAAAGCCCCCGGGATGTCAAACCATCCATCCTGTTGTCTTCAGGTAGAATAGAACCCAAACTAGCCCAAATAAAGAGACTTGTCTCCTAAGCCTGAAAAATCAAGACAAGCTGACCAATTTTTCTTAATTTTCAGCTATCTTCCTCGAAATCAGAATGTTCTGAATAACCCACTTTCCTCTTACTGTAATTACTATGTTTCTTAGAATGTGGTATTTAAACAGAAAATCCCAAAGTTGCTGACAATGGACTCTGAGTTCCAAATGTGTGAAAGCGAATTAGAAGCAACTTAAGGCAATGTGGTATAAAGGAAAAATAATGGACTAGGAGTCAGGGGCCAGTGTATGCTGTCTCTGTCCACATGTCCACATTGCCTATAAACACCTGGAGGGGCCAAGGGCCTATCATCCCTTCCTACTCAGTGTCCTTACCATGTTAGGATAATAAATGCTTTCTTCCCCTACCTCCAAGGGTTTATCTGAGGATTAAGCAATAATGCGTAAGAGTTTTTGAAAAGTAGAAAGCATGGTATGTAGATAAAGATTTAAAACAATCTATTACCATGGGCTGGGTGATGACTGGCATCAGAAACCCACCTTCTTTCACGATAACACTGAAAAGTGTCTGCAAATTGGCTTTTATTTTTCCTTCTGAGACTAAAAGCAATTGGTATCCTATTGATACCAATTCAAGGGTGGATTGCTGAGTGTGCAGGGTTTTCACAGTTCTTTGCTTGCTCTTCCATCTCCCTCCCACCTGGTTTTGTCATTTCACTGCTCATTTACATCTCCACTTGAGTGCGCTTCCACAACTGACCTACTCTGTCCCCGGAAAGGACTTTGCTTCCCACATCTGCATCTTTGCTCTTGCCTTCCCTCCCCCATAAATTGCACCCTTCTCTTCCTCTCTGCCGGCCTTTGGGAGACATTGCTCCTGCAGAGCAGCTCCAGCTGGCCATGCTATGAGACCACCTGTCTCCTGTCCCAAAAGCCTTCTTGAACACATTCGATTGCACTAATCACTTGCCTTCTTTTGGAAGCTGTCATTTTCCATTCATATGTCTTGTCTCCTCAACAAAGATAATAAATTTACTGAGGGTATGGGCAATGCTTTTTTTTTTTTATTTTCTCACCTTTTCCTCAGCAAAAGATATGTGCCTTGTAAATATTCAGTACTGTAAAGAGTTAATTAGCGGGGCACAGTGGCTCAGGCCTGTAATCCCAGCACTTTGGAAGACCCAGACAGGTGGATCATGAGGTTAAGAGATCGAGATCATCCTGGCCAACATGGCGGAACCCAATCTCTACTAAAAATACAAAAATTAACTGGGCATGGTGCTGGGTGCCTGTAGTCCCAGTTACTTGGGAGGCTGAGACAGGAGAATAGTTTGCACCCGGGAGGCAGAGATTGCAGTGAGCCAAGATTGTGCCACTGCACTCCAGGCTGGTGACATAGCGAGATTCCATCTCAAAAGAAAAAAAAAAAGTTAATTGATATGAACAAAAAGAAGAAACGCGCAAGAGATTCAGAGTGGGGCATTTTTTTTGGGTGAGATGTGAAAAGACAGAAGGAACAAATTGGTTTGGAAACTCTGAATTCAATTTTTCTTTAGCATTCCTATCTTTAATTACGTTGGATAATTAATCATAGTATTTATTTGTGGCTTAATTTATTGTGTGAATAAAGTGTGTGCTGCATAATCAGTGAGAGAGGTGAGGGGGGCATGTTAGGTTTTGTAGTCTGAAATCAGAGCAATAGCATTTTGCTTCTAAATGACTAGGATTTAAAAAAATATGGTATTCATAAAACCACACTGCAACCACTCTGGAAACCATTAAAAGAACCACAATGCAGGACAGACCTGGCTCTGCCTGTTACCTGCCAGCAGCAATTATATGTTGGATTTGTGAAGCCTCTAAAAGCCTAGTACTTTAATAGGGGTTTGAGTATTTGTCACATGACACCGACACCTCGGTTATGGTGAGTTTGTTATGTAGCAAAGCAATGGTTTAGGGTCCTGTCCTAGGTGGCTGAGAAGGATACTGGAAGTGACGAATTAGAGCATTTAAGGGCTATGTTTTAAGGATATGGGTTTTTTACTAATGATCTCATCCTAGGAATACATATCTGGGTTGTGAATGAAAGATAATCGTATGCATACAAGTGTGTATATATGCATGTAACAGTTTGATCTGCTTACTTATATTTTACCTCTATGTCAGGAAGGACTTAGGAATTTAAAAAATGCATGCAGCCTGAAAGCACACTATAAATTTTGGAGGGCCAGAAACACACACACATACACCCTCCACACAGAAATGCATACTGTGGTGCCCTATTTGGTTGCGAGAGGAAGGCTGAAAATGCGGCTTTAAAAGTTTACCTGAAGATAAAAAGGCAAATGCGGTCAGCTTCAAGAATCACAGTAACCACAAGACAATTGATGTTTAAGGGAACCACACCTATCTCGGACATTGAGACAAAAATTTCTTCTTGGGATCCTCATGGCGGAAGACACTGTGTCACATGGTGGATGACGTCCTCCACAAAGTCTAGATGATGCTTACCATCATGCATTTATAGGGTTTTTTCTTATAATGTTCCTCTTTGCAAGCTAAAAGCATAAAAACAATTCTATGAGGGACCCAAACGGTGCTGTCCTTGTATAGAGCTCACCGTGACCTGGATTGACCCAGGGGTAACCTGTCTAAGCAACATTGTCTAATCAAAATTTCTGTGGCCGGGCGCGGTGGCTCACGCCTGTGATCCCAGCTCTTTGGGAAGCCAAGGCGGGCGGATCATGAAGTCAAGAGATCGAGACCATCCTGGCTAATATGGTGAAACCCCGTCTCTACTAAAAATACAAAAAATTAGCTGGACAAGGTGGCGGGCGCCTGTAGTCCCAGCTACTTGGGAGGCTGAGGCAAGAGAATGGCGTGAACTTGGGAGGCGGAGTTTGCAGTGAGCGGAGACTGCGCCACTCACTCCAGCCTGGGTGACAGAGCGAGATTCCGTCTCAAAACAAAACAAAACAAACAAAAACCTTTCTGTGATGGTGAAAGTGTTCCATATCTGCATGATCCAACATGGTAATCACCAACTACACGTGGCTGTTCAGCCCTTGACTTGTGACCAGGGGACGGAGGAGCAGAAGTTCAATTTTTATTTGAATTCATTTAAATGTAAATAGCCACATGTTGCTAGTGGCTATTGTGCTGGACAGAGCAGCTCTAGGAAGTGTCTGTGTCATGGGCCTTTCAACAATCACGGATGTTATTTCTTGCAACTGAGATTTGACAAGTTACAGGGCTAAGGGAATACTTATGGCAAGGGCAAAATTTACCTCTGAAAACATTTCTAGGTGTGCTGCAGCACGGAGAAGGTTAGGCAATAGAGGTCTCAAAGCTCCATGCCATCAGGTAGATGTAGTTATTATAGAACATTCTGAGATGTAAGCACTCCCAGCATATGTATTATTAGTTAGAAGTTATAGTCTATGTTTTGGTGTTCTAATCTGTTTTGTACCTTATAGACATATGCATCATTTTAACAACTGTTTTTAAACCAGTGCTGTCAACCTCCTTTTCTCTTCAACACCAGAGACGCTGAATTTTTTTGGAGAAAGATCACATACAAATAGGCGTTTCTCCAAATTCCTGGTTTCTGATCTCAACTGGGCCTTTGATGCTTTCTTGTGAGCCTTTTATGTGTGTCCTTCTTAAGGCTTCATTCCTCCCACTCTCACCTCTGGTGGAGAGGGGATCTTTTCCAAAATAACACACTTTGGGTGCATGAGTGATTCTGCGGTAGAATTCTCGCTGCTGAGATAGCACAGTTTGATTATCACTGTGAGAGGTGATCAACATTAGCAAGAGGGAAGGTAGCTTTTCTTTCCATGATCCTTTCTGAGGGCTCCATCATTGCCCTGCTGGGATAAGCATAAGCACAAGTCTCTCCAGCTCAGATATGGGGGACAAAAAGATTTCTCCAATCTGCCATAGAAGAAGGGCACGATGGTGTGGGGACCTTGAGAGCAAGGCAGAGGGGTGAACAAAGAACAAAAGGGATGACAAGGGAAGGAAAGACTTCTGGGCTTCCATCTGATGTGAAGTTTGAGTGCATTGGAAGGTGATCCACTTAGAAGAATCACCTTAGAAGGAAGGTAACAGTTAAATACATTCATGAGATGGAAATACGTTCTGAGAAATGCATTATTGGGTAATTTCATCATTGTACAAACATCATAAGGTTACACAAACCTAGATTGTACAGCCTACTGCACACCTAGGCTATGTAGTACAGTCCATTGTTCCTAGGCTACAGACCTGCACAGCATGTGACTATACTGAATACTGTAGGCAATTGTAACATAATGGTAGGTATCTGTGTATCTAAACATATCCACACGTAGAGAAGATACAATAGCCCTGGCATGGTGGCTCATGCCTTTAATCCCAGCACTTTGGGAGGCCAAGGCAGGAGGATCGCTTGAGCCCAGGCGTTCAAGACCAGCCTGGGAAACATGGCAAAATCCCATCTCTACACAATTACAAAAAATTAGCCGGGTGTGGTGGCATGTCGCTGTAGTCCCAGCTACTTGGGAGGCTGAGGTGGGAGGATGGCTTGAACCCAGGAGGTCAAGTTTGCAGTGAGCTGTGATCACACCATTGCACTCTAGCCTGGACAACACAGTGAGACCCTGTCTCAATTTAAGAAAAAAATAAAAGAAAAAGACAAAGTAAAAATATGGTATAAAAGATAGAAAATGGTACACCTGTATAGGGCATTTACCATGAATGGAGCTTTCAGGACTGCAAGTTGCTCTGGGAGAGTCAGCGAGTGAACGGTGAGTGAATGTGAAGGCCGACGACACTACTGTACACTACTGCAGACTTTATAAACACTGTACGCTTAGGCTACACTAAATTTATTAAAATACATTTCTTTCTTCAATAATAAATTAACCTTAGCTTACTGTAACATTTTTACTTAATAAACTTTACTTTTTTTTAACTTTTTGACTCTTTCATAACACAATTTAAAACATAAACACATTGTACAGCTATACAAAAGTGTTTTTTCTTTGTACCCCATTTCATAAGCTTTTATGTATTTTTAATTTTTAAAAAATCTTTTAAAGTTTGTTGTTAAAAACGAAGACACAGACACACACATTAACCCAGGCCTTCACGGCATCAGGATCATCAATATCACTGTCTTCCACCTGCACATCTTGTCTCACTGGAAGCCTTTCGGGGCAGTAACACTCACGGAGCTGTCATTTCCTATTATAACAATGCCTTCTTCTAGAATACCTCCTAAAGGACCTGAGGCTATTTTACAGTTAACTTTTTTTTAGTAAGTAGAAGGAGTACATGATAAAATAAGAATAATAATTACAGTATAGTAAATACGTAAACCCAGTAGCAGTTATTTTATTATTACTAGGTATTATGCACTGTACATAATTGTATGTTCTATAGTTTTATATGATCAACAGCAAAGTAGGTTTGGTTGCACCTGCATCACCACGGGCAAGGGAGTCATATGTTACATCACCATGTCACTAGGCAGTAGGAAGTTTTTAGCTCCATTACAACCTTATGGGACCACCATCTTGTACATAGTCTGTTGTTAACCAAAAGGTTGTTATCTGATGCATGACTGTACATTATCCCAGACATTGAACTCTGATTGATTTGTGATTTACTGGAGTAAGACTGGGTCTTTATGGAAATGGACTACACACCTTCCAGATGATGTGGGGCAAAACGACAAGGTCCCACGTGTTTTCCTAATCCACTCTCTCTTCTGTTCTTCTTTGGGACTCTCTTCAACCTTTCAAGGTCTCCTTTTCTATGCCCATCAGTAGATAACATCTATTTCACTCAGAAACTAGAAACCTTCAGATGAAATCTCCCTTTAGTTTCTGAATTCACTCTCGGCTCGCAGGTACAGAAATACGTTCCCATCAGTCCTTGCCTCTTTCCAGTTGATGGCAGTGAATAGGTCCCTTACTCTAGAAAATGAATGATTCCAGCTGTACTGTTGATCCCTCTTCTCATTATTCCTAGGGATCGCCATTAATTTTTCCCATTTCTCCACTATAGCATCAACCTTGATCTCATATTTTCTTCAGTTATCATTCTCAGCATTTAAGCATGCTCAAATCTTTAAAAAAAAATCCCTTGACCTCAGGGATCCCTTTAACTATTACCTCTATCTCTCTCCTGTCCTCTAGTTTTAAATTTCTTCAAAGAATGCCGAGTTTCCCTAACATTACTTGCTCCCTTCATTGACTCCTTTCCTACTGCAACCTGGTATCTGTTCCCACTACTTCACTGAAACCTCTGCTTCAATGCAAGACAATCAATGGCCAGTTGGTGGCTACGTCTGACTATATTTCTTATTCTAACTGATCTTCCTGAAGTGTTCCCTTCTGTTTGTACGTTTCTCTCTAAGATGCTCAGGCCAAAGATCTGGGAGCCACTCCTAACTGTCTGTCCCCTGCTTTTCTGGACACTTGTTAATCAACTCCCTACTGTGCAGTCCTGCCTTGTCCTTTTTAACATTGCTCTGAAATCTCCAGCCTCACGATTTAGGTGAGATTGACCACATTCCATCTCCAGGAAAGGGTCCTGACTTCTTTAATCCAATCAGCACATCGCATCTTCCTGCTGCAGTGATTCGCTCAAGGATGAGTAAATAATGCAAGGCAGGGCAATCAGAGTCACTGAGACTCAATTCTGAAACTCTTTTTTGAGCCATCAGAGAGGCGGACTTATTTCCTGCTAGACATGAGGAATATAGCCTCAGGAGTGCTGCAGTCATCTTGGGAACTCACACAAGAGGCCTGCTGGAGAGTAGAGTCAGTCAGGAGGCCTGGAGGGATGGAGAAATGCAGAGGGAAAAAAATAGGTCATGGTCATAGAATTGAGTGCTGGCGAAAGCCTTTCCTGAAGCTCCAAACCTATTCTAAAAATGCTCAGTTTTCTTATCCAGTAAGTCCCTTTTTCTTGTGTAAGACATTTTGGGTCAGATTTTTCATGTCTATAATGAGAACAAGTTCTGACATAAGGCCCTACATCTGACTGGTTTATCCATAATGTGTTGCAAGTCTGTTTAAAATTTTTAATGAGAAGTTCTTTAATGAAATTTAATGAGCAAACTCAACTCTAACTTGAGAATGAGGAAAGTGATTGAATTTTGTAACAGGAAGTTCCACGAGAAGAAGGCTTCATGACTGGTTGATTCAGCAGCCTAACGACGTTGCCAGATTCCAGGGTTTTTGTCTCTCTCTGCTGTGCCATCTTCACTGTTGGCTTAATCATTTGGCCTGGTAACAGCATGGATATAGCAATGACTCATCCAGACATGGCATCTAGATGATGAAAGGAAAACAGTCTTTCTATAGTGTTTTCCTATCACTGAGCAAGTCTCTCCCTGAAGACCACCAGAAGACATCCTCTCGCATCTCCTAAGCTAGAACTGCATCTCAGACCAGTTCCTGAGTGAGATTCCCTGGAGCAGTGGGCTTCTCTTCTGGCACATGGCTAGGTAGAAGGCAGTTCTCAGGGAGGTAACAGGGAAGATTGGAAGCTCAGGAGGAAGCCAACAGGATCCACTATAGCAACAAACAAGAGGCTTCCTGACCTGGCTTCTACCACTTCTCTGACCTTATCTTTTGCTACTCACCTCTTTGTACTTGACCTTGCAGCTCTACTGACCTAAGTTCTGTTTTTCTGAGCATTTTATGCACTCACTTGTGCATCTAAGACCTTAAAGTGTGCTGCTGCCTTTGTTCTAGAAGGCACTCCCATGTCCACAACTCATTGTCTACTCATCTTTTGGGATTCATCTTATGTGTTACTTTGTTGCTTACCCTGAGAACTGCTCCCTCACTCCCCAGGCTTGGTTAGGGGCCGTTCTTCTACACTCCCAACACACCTCTGCCTGTCCCATTAAAGTGTTCGTCGTATTGCCTTGTAATTACCTGTTTATTTCCTTGTCTTCACAACTAGAATATGACCTTGAGGATATGATTTCTATCTTGGCCTCTGATGTATTACACAATCACTGAGGCATAGCAGGTGTTCCATAATTGTTTTTTTTAGTGAATTTCTAAGTGCCTACTCCTCTAAGATCTGAACCTGTCCAAGTAGTTCTACTAAGGCAAAATATTCTGCCAGTCCTTCCTACTACATATACTCCTCTTTTCAAGGGCAACCCAGAGCAGTTTCTTTAAGAAATCACAGGTCGAGCTCTTGAAAAATTCTTATTTCTAAACTTCTGTCAGCTATATATACTTCAGTATTATTTATTTGACAAAGGCATAATTAAAATAAATGTTACTTAGGTATAATTTATACACAACAAAATGAAACCACCTTAAGTGCACAATTATATGAGTTTTGGTTAAATTAGACGTCCATGTAACTGCTACCACAATCAAGATCTGAAACTCTTACAATTCCCTTATGCCCTTTTCCAGTCAATCCCCTCATCCCTGATACTCAGAAACCACTGATCTGTGTTTGCTTCGTCTAGAATCTCATATAAATAGAATCATACAGTATGTGTTCTTTTGTATCTATTCGAATATTTGCTCTTTTTTATCGTGTCGTCTGTCTTCTGCTTGTTGAGTTGTAAGAGCTACTTATTTGTCTCAATATGAGTTCTTTGTCTGACATATGTATTATGAATATTTTCTCTCAGTCTGTGGCTTGCCTTTTCATCTTCTTAACCCTGTCTTTTGAAGGATAGAAGTTTAAAGTTTTTATAAAGTTCATTGTCTCAACTTTTTATTTTATGGTGTGTTTGTGTTCTAAATTATAAAGATTTTCTCTTGTGTTTTCTTCTAGAAGTCATATAGCTTTAGCTTTTGCATTTAGGTTATGATCCATTTTGAGTAATTTTTGTATAGTATGTGAGATGGGTGTGAAGGTTAATGAATGTCCAGTCGTTCTAGGTCCATTTGTTGAGAAGACTGTCTTTTCTCCATTACCTTGACACCTTTTTTGAAAATCAATTGACCATATATGAGTGGGTCTGTTTCTAGAGTATTCTGTTCTATGGATCTATATGTCTCTCCTCATACCAATACTAAACTGTCTGGATTATTGTAGCTTTAAAGTGAGACTTAAAATGAGGTAGAGTAAGTCCTATAACCTAGTTCCTTTTAAAACTTCTTTTAGCTATTGTAGGTCCCTTGTAGTTTTTGAAATAAGTTTTAGAATCAGTTTGATTTTAGAGTCAATTTCTGTGAATAAGTCTGATGGCATTATGATTATGTTGAATCTTTAGATATTTGGGGAGAATTGATATCATCTTAGTATTGAGCCTTCCAATCCATGATCATGATATATCTTTCCATTTATTCATGTCTTCTTTAATTTGTCTCAGCAGTGTTTTGTAGTTTCCCATGTATAGGTCTCACATATAACATATTTTATTACATTAATCTAAGTATTTTATGCTTTTTATTATTTTAAATGCTAGATACATGACTGATTTTTAAATACTCAACTGGTATCCTTCAAGCTTCATAAATTCACTTGTATTCTAGTGGCTTTTTTGTAGATTCCCTAGGACTTTCCATATACGCAATCATCATGATGTCTATAAATAAGGACAGCTTTTCTTCTTTATTTCCAATACATATTTTTTATTTCTTTTTATTGCTTTATTGTATTGGCTAGGTCTCTAATATGATGTTGAGTAGAAATGATAAAAGTTCATATCCTTGCCTTGTTCTCAGTCCTCGGAGGAAAGTATTCAGCTTTTTTACAATTAAATAAGATGTTTGCTCTAGGTTTGTGTGTGTGTGTGTGTGGATGTCATTTATCAGATTAAAGAAATTGCCTCTAATCTCAGTGTGCCAAAAGGTTTGTTTTGTTTTAATTATAAATGGGTGTTGAATTTTGTCAAATAGCTCTTCTGAATCAATTTTGAATCTCCTGTGAGTCTCTGAATTGAGTGAATTGCATTGACTAATATTTTAATATTAAATGAACTCAGCTTCATAGAGTTGTGTAGAGTTTATCTTACCCATGCACAGTTTAGTGTTCAGCAACAGACTCAAGGGGGACTCCATGCAGATTTCTGGTGCTTTTTCTCTATGTATCTCCTTCTTCTCCAGTGCTTTGTCTCATGACTTTCAGTCATCTCACCCTTCTCAATTTAAAATTCTGTCTGCGTGAGAATGTCAGACTCTGCTTGGGTCTCATCTTTCTGCATAGCTTCTGAAAAGTACCTCCAGGCAAAAAGCCAGGGTGATCACAGGGGTCACCTCATTTGTTTCCCTTTTCTAAAAGGTCACCATACTGTCCTGCCTATTGCTCAGTGCTGCTCCACATATATATTTTACTTTATGGTGGAAAAAGTCCAGTACTTGTTATACTGATATAGCTGAATGTTGAAGCTAGCCATAAGGATTCTTGATGGTAGAGGGACATTTGTTCTTTTCTCTAATTCTTTAGTATTTATTGACTGTTTTCTCTCAGTAAATATTTATTAAAGACCTGTCTAATGTAATGTCTCCTGACCATTTTGGTGCCTTTTTCTTTTGAAGTTAGTACATTGTTGACCATCAGCTCTATGCTGGGCACTGATCAGTATTTGATTGTGTTATATACCCTCACAGGAGCCTATGATATAGGGATTATATTTTACAAATAAAGAGATGAACATGTAAAGTGACAGAGTGACTTATCCAAGATCGAAGTGATTTAATTCATCTCTGATTTAAGAACTTAGGCTTTTGGCCGGGCGTGGTGGCTCACACCTGTAATCCCAGCACTTTTGGAGGCTGAGGTGGGTGGATCACGAGGTCAGGAGATTGAGACCATCCTTACTTAACATGGTGAAACCCTGTCTCTGCTAAAAATACAAAAAATTAGCCAGGCGAGGCGGCGGGTGCCTGTAGCCCCAGCTACTTGGGAGGCTGAGGCAGGAGAATGGCGTGAACCCGGGAGGCAGAGCTTGCAGTGATCTGAGATTGCGCCACTGAACTCTAGCCTGGGTGCAGAGTGAGACTCCATCTCAAAAAAACAAAACAAAACAAAACAAAATAAAAAAACAAAACAAAAAAAAACACTTAGGCTTTTAACTATAATGGTGTAATCTCTCATTGATATTTTGATAAAATTATGTTTGGATCTTGTCCTCAGAAATAAAATTATAGACATGTACACCCTAAAATATGTGTACAATTTCAAAGGATTTACAGATCCCTAGAGCTCTTCCATAGATGAGTCTAATTATAATGCCACCAAGAGGACCCCGTATTACTCACTGTCATCTTAAATCCTTGGTGACTTCTGAGCTTTCCCTTTCAAGTCCTACTGGTTCTGTATTACCTTTTACAATCATACTTCAAATCTTGTAAAACCCCCATTCCTCTGCTTGTGACACTGCCCTCAACAGGATCAATACTGAGTCTGTGGGCACATTCATGCCTAACATGACCACCTCCTTTTATGCCGTCTCTTGCCTTACCACTGCATGACGCTTAAGAAACTGATCTTAAGAAGGACACTACATGTAGAACTAGTGCACATGTTTTTTTTATAAATAAATGATCATCAGGACGAAATCTATCCTGACTCACTTCCAAGTTTATCTCAGACACCCAGTGCCCAATCACTTAAATGCGTGGTTCCTCACCACAAGTGAGCCCTTGGAGCTGCCAGGCAACCCTGCTACATTCCCCAACTCATTCACTTTCCAGTTCTCCTAAGTGGTTATTCTGCAGTTTCCCCCTCCCATTTCGTTTCTTTTTTCAGAGATGGAGTCTTGCTCTGTTGCCCAGTCTGGAGTGTAGTGGCTCAATCTTGGCTCACTGCAACTTCCGCCTCCTGGGTTAAAGTGATTGTCCTACCTCAGACACCCAAGTAGCTGGGACTACAGGTGCACGCTACCATATCTGGCAATTTGTGTATTTTTAATTGAGACAGTTTTCACCATGTTGGCCAGGCTGGTCTTGAACTCCTAACCTTTCGTGATCCACCCACTTTGGCCTTCCAAAGTGCTGGGATTGCAGGCGTGAGCCACCACGTCTGGCCACCCCTCCTATTTCTAAGGCCTCCTTCCCCAGCCTCACTTTCAGCTGATGACCTTGCTTTCCTTTTTACTGAGAAAATTTCTTCTGATTGCATAGGTGAATGTCCACTAACTCCCACAACTTCTACTCAGCTACTTGCAGGTGACTTCTGCTCTCTGTCTCTCTCCCATTTCTACAGACAAATTGCCCTTTTCCAAGGCCAATCCCTTATTTTGGGTCTTAGATTCCAGTCTCCCTTTGCTTACTCAAGAACATTGCTCTAATATTTCTGTTTCTACCACATCAATATTTCTCTGTTTTCTACTGAATCATTGCCTTTAGCATACAAACATATTGTAATAGCTCTCATCATTTGTTTTTTAAAGTCTTATTGCTCATCATCTTCCTTCAGTCTACTATTCCATTCTTCTGTTTCTCTGAGCACCAAAACTCCAAAAGCGTTTTTTTTTTTTTTTTTTTTTTTTTTTTTTTTTTTTTTTTTTTTTTTTTTTTTTTTTTTACCTACTGTCCTCAGTTCTCTCTCAATCTCTTTTCAATTCAGTTTTTCTAAATCTGATAGTCATTTCTATATTCCTCATTCTACTCATCCTACTGGCGGTATGCGGCAATGTTGACGTCTCCCTTCTTCTTAACATACTGTTCTCATTTGGTTTTGCAGATCCCCACATTCTCCCCACATTCTCATCATCACTCCTTAGTTTCCTTTGGTGGCTTCTTCCTTCTTTTATTGACCTCTAAGCATTAGAGTGTTCCAAGGCACAATCTCTGCACATTTCCTCTTCCCTTTCTACCCTCAGGTTCAAGTGCTCTAATCTGCTACTCTGGATTTAATTACTATCCACCCCAGTGGTTCTCAGCTGAGGGTGATTTTTGCATTGTCTGGAAACACTTTTGGTTGTCACAACTCGGGGAAAGTGCTACTGGCATCTAATGGCTGGAGGCAAGGGAAGCTGCTGAATATACTAAAATCCACAGGACCACACCCCACAACAATAAAAAGTATTCAGCCCAAATGTGCTAAAGTTGAGAAACCTTGATCTACCCAGACCTCTTCTCTGAACTCTAACCTTGTATGTTTAACTTTCCACTCAACATCCTCATTTGCCTATTTATAGGTATCTCAAAGGTAACACGTCCCAAAGTTGTGATTCCCCATGCCTCAGCTCAGCTTCCCTAGAAAGCATAACCCAAGACAGGGTTATGTGCTAATACTTTAATGGGAGGTGTGAACCCAGAACCGTGACAGGAAGAGAAAAGGAAAGCGAGATAGGGAAGGACAGGGTGCAGATCCAACGAGAAGAGTTACCAAACTGGTTACTGCTTCATGAGTTACAAAGAGACACAGCCTTTTCATTAGACCATGTGGTTGCTTGGCCATGAAAAGAATAAAGGTAGAGGGAATTTAGCTATGAGCTCCCTCCTAGCTTGCATCTCCCACTGGGCCAGCTCCTCTCGGTTCATTGAGCTAATGCCCCCCTAGGTTTGTGTTGCTTACTTAGGCCTTGTTGCAGTCTTGAGGAATCCAGATTCCACTCCTTGCAGTGATATCAACTTTAGGAGGCAGAACTCTGCCACCCATAGAGTTGACTTTTCCAGCAGCACCTGCAGTGGGGCAAGTGACCATAGGACAAGACAATGGTGAGCTGGAGAGAATCTGAGGAGATGCCTAAGCTGCCCAAAACAGTGACTACTAAGACACACAAGGTCTCAGACTTCAAGGAGCTCCTAAGCTGCACAACACAATGACAGCTAAGACACAGAAGATCTCGGACATCAAGGAGCTCACATCCAGGTAGGAGAGAAACTGTTTGGGACACTCCTGTAGTAAAGGATATTACCATTTATCTGGTTATTAAGGCCACAAGCCTAGAAGACAGTCCTAAAACTTTTCTTTCCTCACATCCCAAATTCTGTCATCTCTATTTCAAGATGAATTCTCTTCCAAAAACTCCTTACAAGCTCACCATAGTCTCCCTCATCTAAGCCATCATTGCTTATGTTACTTAATAACCTCCAACCTTGTGTCTTGTTTCTGTAACCAGAATAATCTTCAAGAAATGCACATCATATTACTATATTGATGCATATCCTCCAGTAGGTTCCCACTGTACTCAGAATGAAATGAACTATTCTTACCATAGCCTGAGAGGCCCTGCATGATCTGGGCTCTGCCTGCCTTTCTGACCTACCTTTGTTGACATTATTTCTCGGTCACTTCTTTCTGGCCTTAGTGGCCCTCTTGTTTCCTGAATATGCTGAGTCTGTCCTTGCCTTGGGACTTTTGCTCTTACACCCATCCTTCTCATTCTCCTGTTCCTTGCTCTCTCTTCTTGATGTTTTTCGTTCAAATGTTACTTCTGCAGAGAGGCCCTTCTTATCTGCAAACCTATATTTGTCACTCACTGTGCCTGTTTCTTAATTTTCTTTATCCAACACTATAATGTATGAGGTATGTGTTTATTGTCTGTATCTCCCACCAGAATATGAGCTCCGTGAGACCTGGGACCTTATATGTCTCCATTCCAGTGAGAGGGCAGTGTCTGGCCCACAGCTGGGGCTGGGCAAATATTTGTTGAATTAATAAATATCTTCAGACCCTTACCAAGGGAGGACTTCCATCAAGAGTGCTGAGTTACAGTTAGCCAGGCGTGATGGCTTGTGCCTATTGTCCTGCTAGCTACTCCAGAGGCTAAGGTGGGAGGATTGCTTGAGCCCAATACTTCCAGGTTGCAGTGAGCTATGATTACACCACTAAACCCTGTCTCAAAGAAGAAGAAGAGGAATAAGAGGAAGAAGAGGAAGAGGAAGGAGGAGGAGGAGAATGCTGAGTTACTAGCTCACAATTTTCTTCCAGTCCCTTGGAGGTCCAGTACTGTTGTAAACACATCTATCAGAGAAGTCGAAGATTTCCTAATATGCCCCCCATAAAACCCTGAATTTAGGAACCTTGGATCCCATCCAATCTGTGAATCCCTTCTAGCAAGACAATCTCCTAATGCTGAGTTAGGGCACATGCATTCACATGAAGCTAGGAAGATGACAATCTTAGGGACGTTTAAAGGAAGGCAATGGGTTATAGGAAGAGGGAGGTACAAGATAAGGACAGAGAAAGTGGAGAACAGGGAAACTCAGTAGTGCTAGGATATGATCAGAAAACCCTTGTCTAGCAGAGTTATCCCCGATAGGATTCTAGCAGCAGCAGCAGCAGCAGCAGCAACAAAACCAAAAGACCTGATGTTACTTCAGCTGGGAGCTTCATATTTATATATCTGTTTTTATTTTTAAAAATAAAAAATTATTTATTTGCATTAGAGCAGCAGTGCAGAAAGGTAGGGATCCCTGGAGCTATTGAGATTGAAGGATATGCGTGTGGAAGGTGGGAAAAGGGCAGAGTTCAATATGGGAAGGAGGAGTATAAGAGAACTCATTGTTCATGAAAGAAAAGCTGGGGTATGGATCTGAAGGAGGGGAGGGAACACACACTTTTGTTTTTCTGAAGGGAATGCTGGCGTCTGAATGTGGAGGAAGGATTAACTAGTTCCAGACAGGGACTGTTGCACTGCCTGGGCAATCCCGCAGAGGCCCCTGCTTTCCACTAGCCACAATAGAGCGGGGAGGATGCAATCATTGGCTTTGATTAAGGAGGTGGGTGGTGTAGGCGGGAGGCAACAGTGGTGAGAAGGGTGGTCCCAAGGCCGAGGGAGGAGCCAATCAGCGGCGACTCTGGGCTCTTGCAGCCTCCTTAGAGACTCCACAGCCCTGGAAGTACCAAACTGCCGGCAGCCTTTTCTCGCGCTGCAGGCGCGGAGACTCAGCGCCTCTGGGGGCGCAGCTCCAGCCGCACTCGCAGGGCACGGTGCACGCCCCCGGCTCCTGCTGCCATGCGCCTCTGCGGGGGACCCTTTCCGAATAAATTGCAAGCTTTGAAAGTGGCCCTGTGGAGGCACTAGGCTGGGGAAAGAGGCTGCGGGAGGAGGGGCATAGGGTGGGAGGTGAGTAGGCGACTTGCTTCTCAGATTATTCCCAATTAGCACCAAGTTGGCAGACAACCCCACAAACCCACGAAGCCTTCGGTCCCCCACAAGTCACATTCTCTGTATTTCAGAATAATCGGATTGTAAGAAAACTTCAAGTCCCATCGTAGGTTAAAGAGGGACAGGCTCTTAGCACCACCGCCGCCTAGTAAAACTACATGGAACAAACCCAGGGATCCTCAACTGCACAGCTCTGCCTAAAGTCTCCAGCTCTGAGAGTCCAGCCGGCTGGGGGAAGCTGGGAGGGCCCCGCAAAGAGCGAGGGCCTTCTTGGGGGAGGAGCGGAACGGGGCGCAGAGCAGTGCGATCGAAGAGGGTTACTGTGGGACTGCACAAAAGCAAACCCATTGGAGGAGTTTTGCCAGAAACACCACCGCCTGCATTGCGTCGGACCTGACCATTTCCAATGTGAAATTCCCGGGGAAGGTCGCGAGCCGCCAGGGGCCGTGCGTGGGCGGGGCGGTGGGCCACAAGGGAAGTAGAGTTAGTGGTCGGCTTTTCTGGTAGGAGAGGAAAAAGCTGTGCTGGCAAGGGTGGGAACTGAATGACAACCCCGCTCTCTTCCAAACCACCCCCTCATATTTTCCATCCACCTCCTCGCGCCTGCCCTCCCCCGCCCTCCCCAACCCACGCCCGGGTGGGCCAATCGCTGCTCTGTATTCCAGGCGCTTTCTCAGGTTTCTGCTGATCTTGCAGCGCCCAGAAATGGACCGAGCGGACCCGCCGCCGCACGCACCCTGCTCCACTCCAAGCTCCTGAGGGCTCCCGGCGCGCCGCGTAGCCTTGGCGAGGTCCGCGCTGGGGTGCGGAGAGCCAAGGGAACTGGAGAGCCATGTAGATCCAGGCTCTTGCCCGCCCGCCTCCTTCGGGATCGAATCAAGGGCTCCCATAGTGTTAGGAGGGGGCGAGAGTGCTGTTTATCGTCATTTGCCTCTGAGCTTCGGGAGAGGGTGGTATTTTGCTTTTCCGCCCCGCATCCTCCGGAACTCCCTGCACCGGAGAGAGGACGGCGTCTCCAGGTTGCTGGCAACCGGTGAGAATGGGGGTAGGGAACGAACATTTTCGCCGTAGCTCCTCGGTAAAGCGATTGTCCAACTGAGAGGGGCGTCGGACGAGCGGACCAGGGCGGCGAGTTTGCCAGGCGCGTCTCGGATGCTGCTGCTGCGGCGGCCGCCGCGGCTCCCGCCAGGGCACTGCAAAGGCGACCTGCCGCATTCCCACGCGGGCTCTCCGCCGACTCAGCACCGCCCCTGCGCCAAGCCGGCCGGCCAGGTAGGGGGTTCCCCAGCTCGGGGCTGCAGAAGCGGGGGTTGGGGCGACGGGGTGGGGGAGGCCGGCGGTGCGGGGATGCTGCCTGGGACCCGGAGCTTGCCCCGGCGTCTCTCGGCGCTTTTCCGATCTCTAGTTTAACGAAGTTGTAAACAGATCGGCTGTTGGGCATTGGGGAAAGTGGGATGGAAGAGCCCCAAACTTGGATTTCCGGGTGTCTGCGTGTCGTCTGTCCGTGTGTGTGTGAGCCCTAGTAAACGTCCAGTGCTTTCTCGAGCTAGAGGTCTGTGTTCTTCGGTGTCTGTAGGTCCGTCCCATCTGAATGCTTCTGATTTTCTACCCCCGTATCACTTTCTATTTCTCTGCAGCGTCCATCGATCGCCCTGGTGGGAGCTTAGAAGGCGGCAGGCGAAGAGGGGTAGGAGGGGGGAGAGCCGAGGAGAAGCAGAGGGGGTGGCAGGCGTGGGGATCTGCTGAGCCGGCACTGCACCGGGTCCTAGCAAGGCTCTCGGAGGGGAGGGGAGGCCAGGGCGACCCCGGAAGCCATGACCCAGTCCGCTAGAACGGCACTGCGTTAAGGCACCTGGGATCAGGAAGAAATATCTGAACAACAACAACAAAAAGCCAACCAACCCCCAAACCCAAGCCCGACCCTCTGCAAAAAGCGGCACCCGGCCCGCAGGCGAGGGGGATTCCAAATTGAGTAAAAGGCAGGGTGGAGGGGAAGGCAGCGAGAGGCAAAGTCGCAGATCTCCCGACCGGCTCATTTTGAAGCCCCTCCCCCTGGGCGTGAGGGAGACGCGCACTCCGGTGGGGGGGCCGCTTGGGTCCCCCCCACCCCTGGTCCCTGGCTGTTTCCCACCCCGGGCTCTCTCCTGGCCTCCCACCCCCGCGCCCGGCTTTCACCATGACGGTGATGTCTGGGGAGAACGTGGACGAGGCTTCGGCCGCCCCGGGCCACCCCCAGGATGGCAGCTACCCCCGGCAGACCGACCACGACGACCACGAGTGCTGCGAGCGCGTGGTGATCAACATCTCCGGGCTGCGCTTCGAAACGCAGCTCAAGACCCTGGCGCAGTTCCCCAACACGCTGCTGGGCAACCCTAAGAAACGCATGCGCTACTTCGACCCCCTGAGGAACGAGTACTTCTTTGACCGCAACCGGCCCAGCTTCGACGCCATCCTCTACTACTACCAGTCGGGGGGCCGCCTGCGGAGGCCGGTCAACGTGCCCCTGGACATGTTCTCCGAGGAGATCAAGTTTTACGAGTTGGGCGAGGAGGCCATGGAGAAGTTCCGGGAGGACGAAGGCTTCATCAAGGAGGAGGAGCGTCCTCTCCCCGAGAAGGAGTACCAGCGCCAGGTGTGGCTGCTCTTCGAGTACCCCGAGAGCTCGGGGCCCGCCAGGGTCATTGCCATCGTCTCCGTCATGGTCATCCTCATCTCCATCGTCATCTTTTGCCTGGAGACGCTCCCCGAGCTGAAGGATGACAAGGACTTCACGGGCACCGTCCACCGCATCGACAACACCACGGTCATCTACAATTCCAACATCTTCACGGACCCCTTCTTCATCGTGGAAACGCTGTGTATCATCTGGTTCTCCTTCGAGCTGGTGGTGCGTTTCTTCGCCTGCCCCAGCAAGACGGACTTCTTCAAAAACATCATGAACTTCATCGACATTGTGGCCATCATTCCTTATTTCATCACCCTGGGCACCGAGATAGCTGAGCAGGAAGGAAACCAGAAGGGCGAGCAGGCCACCTCGCTGGCCATCCTCAGGGTCATCCGCTTGGTAAGGGTTTTTAGAATCTTCAAGCTCTCCCGCCACTCTAAGGGCCTCCAGATCCTGGGCCAGACCCTCAAAGCTAGTATGAGAGAGCTAGGGCTGCTCATCTTTTTCCTCTTCATCGGGGTCATCCTGTTTTCTAGTGCAGTGTACTTTGCCGAGGCGGAAGAAGCTGAGTCGCACTTCTCCAGTATCCCCGATGCTTTCTGGTGGGCGGTGGTGTCCATGACCACTGTAGGATACGGTGACATGTACCCTGTGACAATTGGAGGCAAGATCGTGGGCTCCTTGTGTGCCATCGCTGGTGTGCTGACAATTGCCCTGCCCGTACCTGTCATTGTGTCCAATTTCAACTATTTCTACCACCGAGAAACTGAGGGGGAAGAGCAGGCTCAGTTGCTCCACGTCAGTTCCCCTAACTTAGCCTCTGACAGTGACCTCAGTCGCCGCAGTTCCTCTACTATGAGCAAGTCTGAGTACATGGAGATCGAAGAGGATATGAATAATAGCATAGCCCATTATAGACAGGTCAATATCAGAACTGGCAATTGCACCACAGCTAACCAAAACTGCGTTAATAAGAGCAAGCTACTGACCGATGTTTAAAAAACAAAAGCAAGCAAACAAAAAAGCCCCACTTAGCAGCTCAAAAGACTTAAAAAACAAAACAGAAAACCTGGTGACTCTTGTCACGCTTTGTAGATACTTTACTAAGTAGACTTCGAATGCTCTGTTTAACTGTCAATGCATTGTTGCATTGAGGATTTTGGGGGTGGTGAACCAGAAGCTTTCAAGATCCATGACAAAATAAACTATTTTCCTTTTATTAAAAAATGGGAAAAGAGAGAGTATTTTCTAAAACTGGCTTAAAAAGATTAGTCCATGAACTAGTGTAGGTAAAATAATAATCATATGCTTCCCCAAACTGAAACATTTTTAATGCTTTGGTTTCTTTAACTTTTTTAAAAACTCAAAACAAGATGATCGCTTAGAAATATAAAATTAAAATTTGCATGGGACTCCAGTAAAAAACCTCTGCAAACTGCATAGCACATTGAAGACAGTGCATCAGATGTATTATATGTAACATGATAGACCAGCCAAAATGGACAATGAATAGATATTTTTATTTCGATCAACTGAACTGCATATTACAAGGTGAAAAAAGAAAACTCCAATTACTTAAGACTGGTTCACAAAGCACCTTATAAATTGGATACTGTCCTGATCTGTAAGGATTTCCTCCTGAGCCCATTCTCTTTCTAATCCAGATTGTTCTCTAAGAAAAAGATAACTGAATTAAATTAATTGATTCATCTGCAGTGCTGCTAAATTTTCTCAACTGCAGATGAGCCAAATACAGGTCTTTTCTCACCAGGCCTGCACTCCGACCCCTGGCTTTCAGAACTGGATGTAAAACCTTAGCCTCCTTATTGCAAGAGAGCACAAATGAAGTTAAATGTAAGCATGTTTGAATCTGATACAATTTATTTTATAATCGCATGCTGAGAAGTTAGCCCAGACAATAGGGGATAAGCTTAAGTTGAAATCGATTCTTCTAAAAATAGATCCTTTTTCATTTGCATTCACCAAAAGTGCACTCCTCCATTTATTAACTATTTTATTAGTAAATAAAGTACTGTATTTAAGTGCATATGTTAGTCAGATGGGAACAGTAACTTTTTGGAGCTCAAAGCATGTTCTCTTATTCAGCATTATGGCCTATTTGACTAAGATGTACCTTGAATTAATTAATGCATGATTTCAGTAATAAAAATTTAAAAAGTAATAAAAATTACAAGTCTGTGGGATGAAAGGCCCAATAGAAATTATGGGGGGTGGGGGTGGGGGCACTCAGTCAATTTTCCTGCCTTTGCTCAGGGAAATACCAGGTTTTTGTGCAGGTATAGGCGGAGAGAGGACCAATATGCCCATCCCTTAAAGGGAAGCCATGTGAAAAACTAAATAAGTCATCAAGGTATATATAGCAACACCTAAGAACAAGTATTCTTTCTAGCTGAAGACAAACACAAGCAACACAAACAAACAAACAAACAAAAAAAGGTGCAATACTGCATGTTTTTTGGTGCATTCTTAGGATGTAAATGAAAATGTTTCTCTATTGTATGCATCCAAAGCAGAGCTGATTTTTTTTTTCTTTGCAGTCATTATTTGAAGTCTGTAGAGACTTCAGCCCTCCCCTTGAGGCTCCCTGAAGAAACTAAACCAATTGATTTAATAGTTGCTTAGTGCCTTTATCCTGTACCCACAGTGAACTGCAGAAAGTGCCTCCTTAACACAGCTGAGAAGTTAGGTAACAAAAGTGGGGAAGGGTTGGGGCACAGACCTTTTGCTTTTCCTTTTTCCATTCTCGCTCTCTCATTTCACCACTGTGAGAAGACCACACCACCCTAAACCCTGGAGAGGAGAGTCCCAGGAGGGTGCTGTCTCTCTGGGCATCTACTAACATTGGTCCCTTTGACAGCCTGACGCTGGATGTGAACTGAGACCCATCTTTGAAGTGGATGTGAACTGTGAACTTGTTTTTTCCTCTTCTCCACCAGAAGCCAAGATAAACTTTTTGGGAATTTGTTTCCTATCGGGGGCCACTTTGGACACACAAGGCTTCCTCAGGTCCAGGGTAGTGCTCCTGGCACCTTTCCTTATTCTTTCTCTGTTAGTAACAGCACTTTGCAAATCTCTCTGATGGTCCAATCTTTTCAGGCATTGTTGTGGATGTGGGAACACCCAGTTCATAATAACCTTTCCTAGGCCTTCCCTCCCAGTCTACCCCTTTCAGATATTTCCTGTGACGCTCCTATGACCTTCCCACCTGGCAGTCACTTCACAGGCTGAACATCTAACTTCTGCTGCCCCAGTCACTCAGCCCAGAGAATGGTGGGGACCCTGTTCCTGGCTGGAAGACAGCCACGGAGCACAGGCCTCTGGAGCTTGGCAGCTGTCCACCCGTGGAGAGGTACTCACAGCCTTTTTAAGGACCCCGAGGTGGGGAATCTTCATTCTGCGCTTAGCATGTGGCTGCCTGTTACCTGACATTCTGGCCCAGCTTCTTCTGAAAATCTGTTCTGTTTCTCCCACCCCCTTTCCCCCATCCTGTCCTAGAACTAGCAGTGAGGCAATCACCCTGGAAACTCGAGTTACACCCATTCTGGCTAACTCGATTAAAAGAAAGAACATGGATATCTTTTTTTCCTATGTGACTTCTGTGAATCTGTGAGATGAACACAACACACACTGTGGAAGATGTGGGGCCAAGAACTGCACAGCATTCGACTACAGGGCATTAAACCCTCCCATGTGATGTCTCCTTCTCGTCTGAACCTTAACTCATTCTGGTGATTCCTTTCCTACTTGCTTAAAAATCCCCAATTAGGAAAAAAATGCCAACCTCCTCCCAGTCCTGGGGATATCTTGATCTTTCATTTCAACGTTGAGGTCTAGTGCACACAGAACTTGAAACACCGCACTCTGTCAACAGCAATAATCCACTCAGTACTGTGGGATGGATGGGTTAATGGATGAGAAAATGGCACCAAGACTGACTTTGGGTACTTGGTATACTTACCATGGTTACACCCTGGAGTGGTTGATTCTTCTGCATGTGATATAGAAAAAAGTGCTGCATGCGGTGAACCTGTCAGCCTGGGACTGGGGATGAGTTGTTGTTATGAGTTTGGGGTGCTGTGAGGAAAATGAATGCTACTTAGCTCATCTGTAGCTCACTGCAATGAATTCAGTAAGAATGGAGTACAGGGATTATCTGTGTAGCATAGGCATGCGATGTTTGACCAAGCTCTTATCCCTTGCACTGTAATGTGTTGAAATGTCTTTGTAGACCTGAAGGTGCACTTAACAAAACTGCCTATTAAGGGATGACTATTTTTTTATTTACTTATTCTTATTTATTTTAGCAGGCTTTTTACCTTTTCTTCCCCTTCCTGGGCATGGAGCTCTAACAGCTCATGTCCTGACTATGTGTTTTCTCCAGGAGAAGACTGTTGATGTGCTGATAGCCATAACTCCTCTCTTCCAGTCTCTTGGGGCCCTAGTTCAATAGGGTGGCATTGGAAGGGTTGGTCACAGCAGGGCTGTTAGCCATCCCAGAATCTCTGAAGTGGTTAACTCACCTGAAGTGATCTGAATCAGAGAGACCAAAGACCTTCATTTCCTCTGTCCTCAGATTTCTAGAAGACAAATTCTAGCCAGGAAAACTTTCTGTTTTTGCATCTCCCTTTTCCCACTTGTGCACAACTCCCCTTGCTCTCCCTGGAGACGTGAGTTCTGATTTTCAGTTATATCAGTTCACTGGGAGTGTGTTTGTGGGTGAGCCTTGCAAAATCAGATACACCAAGAGCAAGTCCTCCCGGATTCTGGCCAGTGGGCAGTCATTTCCCTGAAATGGAATTGTAGGGCAGGTTTAGATTCCACCATGGTGGACCTGAAGCACAGGTGGTGTCACAGTCTTGATTCGCTTGAGAATTAAAAACATACATGTAAATGGTAAATGAGGAATACATATTTTTTTTTAAGTAGAAATGTGGTTGAGCCTATAAAGGGCCTTCTTCACATTATGTAGAGTTACACATTTTTCAGATGAGTTGCCATCTAAAAGTCAATAAAAATAGTTTCCTAGCCCTCTCATTCAATATAGGAGACCTCAAAACACATGCTTTTTAAAAATTTTACATTTTAATTCTTAGTTTGGTAGATTGGATTGAAAGAGAGGAGAAAGAACATTAGCAGAAGGCACTTTCCCATTTTCTTCCAGGAATGACTTATTCCTGGGGTGGTGAGAATTGGTGGGTGGTAACCATCCATAGTATAAAATTGTTAGAAAGAATATAAACTGCCAAACAAGCATGTTATCTTCAGGCTTTTCCAAGCAAGAATGGAGTCTTTTGATGTTTATGTTCATTTTAAGAAGACAAACAAACTAAAATTTTAAGACCAGACGCAACCCAAGTTGAATTGTGATCTCAGGAGGTGACCTCTCATCCACCATGTGGCATATTACTACTTGTATTTATATCATGGAATTTCAGGGTATATGTGAACATGTCTAGTATGACTCAGGTAAACCTTAAAAGAATGTATGTTACTTACCATTTTTGTAAAGAAGCAAACAGGAGCTGAATTGTTAACCAAAACTGTTCCATTACCTTGGGTCACTGTGCAAACTAATTCAGGGTATAGATGTAAAGTTTAGAAGCCTTGGGATTAAATGCCAGCCTCTTTGCTCAGGCAAAATGACCCTGGGCTTTCTTGGGAAGTCCAGCATGTATGTAAGGGGTGAGGCCCTGCTGACCTCAGGGCTATTAGCTTTAAGGAGATTAACCCTAGTCACAGTGATTTTCATTTAGGAGCTAACTAGGAGTTTACTTTTTATGATGTGAAACTTCAAAGAGTATAGAAAACTTTTGTACCACAATCAAAGAAGAAGAAGAAATGGTGTATGGAAATAAAGCAAAACAAAACAAGAAATCTCTTGTAAAATATTCCAGGTCAAACTTGTCTCATCTCCAAACCTTGCAGAAGCACCTTTCTTCTCTTCAGTGCACTGTTTTGGGACTGTTTATGCATCAGATGTAAGTAGACAATATGGACTCCATGTGACATGCCTCTAATAGTAAAGATAAAGTATTACTGAGGTTAAAAATAAAAATTGACTAGTATTAACTGAAAGTGCACCATCAGGACAACAAACCATTTAAGCTGAAAAAGCGCTATTTTATTCCTTCAGTTTGCCAGTTGCTTCACCTTGAGTTAAGGACATGTCTCATCTTCACCTACTGTGCATTTTCCCTTCTCTAACTATGTAATATGTCAGGTCAAGGACATTGAATGTTATGAATTGAGAACCTAATTGATGCGCATAGTTTTCATCTATGCAATTTTACTTGCTTCTGTCACTTTATGATCTGTTCATATTTGGCATCAATTAAAGATAATTTTTAAGGATCTTATCAAGGAATATCTTGACTGGTTTTTTGTCTCTTGTTTAACTGGTCTTTTGGGGGCCCTTTTCTTCCACCTTCTTCTGTGGGGTCTCTTTAAATAGTGGGATGAATACAAGATCAGATCATGAAATAGCCTTGTTTCCTTTGGCCCACATGGTCTGTTTCTGCTGTCCGAGGACATGCCCTGGGGTTATGTTTTGAGGATAAATTCAGTTTGGTCTCAGGTAAGATCCCAAGCGAAGACCATTGGAATTTGGCCTGTGGAAGTTAGAGTGGAAGGAGGATCAAGTTTTTAAAATAAAACAAGAAATGAGGCTCAGGGGAGCAAAGTAATTGGTTACATTCACTTAAGTTGTTTTGATTTGAAACTATTTTTTATGCACAGCCTGAGAAGCTTTGCAGGAAAGATAACTGCGTGTGTGTGTGTGTGTGTGTGTGTGTGTGTGTGTGTATAGAGAGAGAGACACAACTGTGTGTGTGTGTGTTTGTGTGTAACAGTGTTGTGGTCTGGGATCAACTGACTGGATAGTTGCAGTGCGGTGTTAGGAGTGATTTTGATGTGGAAAAACAACGTGGTTCCTATCTATTCTTTACATAGGCTTTTTCCATGTAGTTCTACATGTGGTTCACATTTCTTTCTTCCTGTTTTTTTTTTTTTTTTTTAAATGACTCGTTGGTGCATTTTCTTTTGAATCTTCCTAAGATTTAGATCTTCTCTTTTCCTCCTTGTGAATATCACATTTTCTACACATTCTTTTGTGTCAGAGCAAACAGGCGCAGGTGCTCTTGACAGGGGTCTGTTACATGCTAAATGCACTGGGTGGCTGGTGCATCATCGTAGAATAGTATTGCACTGTGATAGGTTCATGTTACAAGATTTGCAGATGAATCTTTCTTTTGCTGTAGAAGTTGCCACTGAAAGTAGACTACAAAGCTGGGCAGGCTGACCATTGTTTTTCTGTTGCGGTCAGGAAACATGCCAGGCTAAGCTCTGACAGAGAAGGTAAGAGACAGCCCAAGACACACCAACAGCAGTGGATGTTTCTCAAAGCTCAGCCTTAGAATGGTCTTTTTGAAGCAGAAACAGATAGAACTAGGTAGCTGCTAGGAATAGGGCTGTAACTGGAAGCTTTGTTATTTACAAAGCTTTAAAAAGAAGTCAGGTCAGTTTAAAGGGGGGAGAACAGAGAGCAGATGTGATCTGAAGTCAGCTACTCTGCCACTGGGTGGGAAGCTGCCTGCCGCAGTCAGTCCTGATTTCTGGATTCTGACCAGGTTTGAGTGTGGAGGGAGGGCCAGCCCTAAGGCTGATGGCAAAGTACTGAGTGGATAAGACACAGCATGGCAGGTAGTATACCTGGAAAGCAGCTCTTTGAACCAGTTTGAAAACAGACAATTTGCGACATCTTATTTAATTAATTAAATCTAAGATACCATTACTTGTAAGATGCAGTGTTATCTGACATATTTGTAAGAAAGAGAGAACACTGACAATTATGACCTGCCATTGCATTGATTCATCCCAATTTTACAGATGTAAAAAGGTAAAAAGAGGAACTTCGAATTGATACGCTATACTGATTCTAGTATTTCCCTCCCCCGCTTTTATTTCTTGGTGTGATTAAATGTTTGAATTCCGATCCCTTAAATTTGGCAGTTTTGTGCAGATGTGAACCCTGAATAGAACCGTCAGATCTTATTTTAACTATATTTTTATCCCTCAGTATTTTTCTTGGCCCTGTCCCTGGCTTAGGCTTTGTGCTAGGCGTTGGAGGTGTGTTAGTTGACAGAGCAATGTACTCTACAGATCCTCTACCCAGCAAAGGACTTAGACTTAATTGTGATCTATGGAATGAGGCTGGTCTTGTGTTACTCCCTCTCGCGCCCTAGAAAAGCACTCCCTCTATCATCAGATGTTCAGAATCGTCAGCGGCCCTTTGCTTTTAAAGTTCAGAGCAGCTGGGCACATTCACTCCCAGGAAGGTGCTAACAGCAACACTTCCAGTCTGGATAGCTATCTTTGCAGTTTTCAAACCGTTTCCACGTTAGTTATATTGCTTTATCCTACTTGGTGAATTAGGTTGGGCTGATATTGCTGTCTTCATTTTATAGGCACAGGGATCTGCCCCCAAGATTGCTGGGCAGATGAAGCAGGCCTGGGTTTATTGATGATTCTTTGGGCCAGTGTCTGGCACACAGTAAGGGCTCTGAATGTTTATTGAACTGATCAAATGTTGGAAAGTATAATGTCACATGGTAAAAACAAACCAATGGATTTTGTGTAGGTATTTAGCCTTTTTAAGCCTTTAAATTGCCCTTTTTTTTGAGATGGAATCTCACTCTGTTGCCCAGGCTGCAGTGCAGTGGTGCGATCTTGGCTCACTGCAACCTCTGCCTCCCAGGTTCAAGTGATTCTCCTGCCTTAGCCTCCCAAGCAGCTGGGGTTACAGGCGCATGCCACCACACCCTGCTAAATTTTTGTGTTTTTCTAGAGGCAAGGTTTCACCATGTTTACCAGTCTGGTCTTGAACTCCTGGCCTCAAGCAATCTGCCCACCTCGACCTCTTGCAGTGCTGGGATTAGAGGCGTGAGCCACCGTGCCTAGCCTAAATTGCTTATGTCTAAAATACAACTATAATAGCTCATAAGGTTGTGTGGATTAAATGAGATCATATAGGTCCACATGTTTGGCCAATTCTAATGAGTTTTATCAATGTGAGATATTAATAGATATTTTGTTAATTACAAGGACAAAGGAAAGAGCAGGAGGAGGCCACTGCGTCATTCCTCTCTAGAGGGGGAGCCACATTTTAAAGGAAGACTCCAGGGAGATCAGGTGCCTAATTCAAAGGATGTCTTGTATGATGGCAGATCTGAAGACTTGGGGCTGAGTTTTTTTCAGTAGGAACTTCAGTTCATCTTGCACATAGTGCCAGGCATACAGCAGCCTCCCAGGACCCTCAGCCACTATGTCCAGTCTTGTTCCTCCCTTGCCCGGTGGAATTAAATACTATTTCACATCTTCAGACCCCCAATGGGAAGGTTAAGCTGTGCCATGCAATACGCTGAGGAACAAGAAGGGATCTTCAACAATTACATTACTTCTGATCACCTCATTTCTCCTATGTGCAAAATGTTGTCTGATTTGATATTTTTTCTTCCACCTGTGAATATTGAAAAATCAAGCAAGATGCTTAGGAAGGGTTCTCATATGCTTGTCTGAGAGTCATTTTATAAACATAAACATTTATTATAAACTGTCCTTGCTAAAAGTAAAACAATGCTCACAAGCATATATGAGTCAATATAGTCTTTTCTTGAACAACACATACTACACAGATGCTTATAAACATTTATAATTGTAATATCTCTGCAGTGGTCTAGCTCTTTCTTCTTAAAACTGACTGGATTTAAACAGCAGTCAACTTTTGCCTGCATTTCTTTAGGAACTTCATTGGAATTAAAGTAAGGAGTTAGAATCAATCTGTTAGAATCTTGGGTTCACAAAACATTTCTCTAGAGGATGATATTCAGGGGCTAGATTGAATTCTTTAAATCGTAATCATTTTTTAAAATAGATTTTATGCAGTATGTTCATGTGTGCTAACATATTCTCCTGTCTCAAGTGTTGAGCGTTAAATACACTGTAGGAAGGTTTCCAGATAAACTAATTCCAGTTGAAATTTATTTTTTTCAGAATTGAAATCAGAGGATATCAATGAGTAGGGACTAAGTTTAGAATAACTACGTTTTTGGGCTCAAGGCCAAATTCAACTTTTGTTAAAAATGCTTATTCCTCAGTATAATGAATTAAGAGTGTTTGGAAATCCCAAATGCTTTAATTATCTCTATAGTGATGGCACTTTCTTTGTTTGCATTCCACTCAATATCATTATTTCACTGCTTCAGAAAGGAAGTAATTTTGTTTTATGTGAGTTGCAAAGGGAATCTTTCTGAGACGAAGATTCACTGTACATTGTATTCCTCTTTAATTAACAGGCAAAACATTTTTTAATATTAAGGAGAAAGTTGTGCATGTGTCAGCCTTAAAAGATGGAATGCTCACCTCAGTTTTTGAAAGATCAAAGGATATTAGCTTATTGTTAAAGGAAGTTTCTAGTGAAGATGGAATAGCTGTCTTAGGTTTACACAGGGTGAAGATCACTTTTTTGGCATTTACAGAATAATCCTCACCCCTAATGGATAAAAACGAGTACTCAAAACATAATTTAATCATGGTGTTGGTGATTCAAGAAAGAAAATTATTTAACTTTATCCCATACAAAGTAATTAGTGTGCTGGAAGAAGAGTGTTTGCCCACTGCGAGAATTTCCATGTAGTGCATTAGAACAGAATGTTTTAAGCCAAAGACATCCACCAGATATAAAACAAGGGCAAAAGAAAGTTGCTTAGCATGTGAGAGTCAAATCCTTTGTTTTAGTTATAATGCCCAAGAATTTGCAGCAAGAGTATGAAGGGTAAAATGAGGTTGATGACGATTACCTGACCGAAGGTGGTTAAGTTTGGCCAGGGCAACTTTCCAGTCTCCGGTTTTCAGATAGATGATTAGGAAGCGGACTGGTATTGGGAAGATTTGACATCCTTCTTACCTTTTGAGCAATGTGCAGTATATCAAGTCACTCAATACGTACCCAAGGCTAAAATGGTGACTAAAACAATGACTCATCAGTTAATGTTATTTAATGTTAAGTGATGGACTCTGATGCTGTTTTTAAAAAGCCACGTAAATCATCCCACGTGTCAATTTTGTGTGCTCAATGGTTAGCCAAATATGACAGAAATGGTTATTGGACTCTGGACTAAATGATCCAGGAATTTTACTGGTATTCAGTAGTGTAGACCCTTAGTTATCACAGATTTTGTAGACATAGTCTTGCAGAGAAGAAGAGGAATACATTAGATGACTTTAAGATGTGATCTTGTGTAGCCTTAAAATTCTAGTGTTTGATACTAAAGGGCAACATTTCATTAGTCCCAAAGCTACATACTGACCTAAGTGGAAAATGATTAAAGATGATTGTTAAAAAACAGAGTCTTATAATGGCTATACAATAAGGATGATTGTTTTTCATTTAAGTACATTTTCTTTATACTTGATGAATATATTAGGCAAAATCTTTACCATTCACATAAATTATACAATCACTCTGTGAATGAAAATTCTGAACTTCTTGGCCTGTTACAGCAATTCCCAACTTCTCTGGTTGGGCTGACATTCAACTTTTATTATATTGAGTTCAGTTCCCCAATTCAGAAAACATAGTAATTGAGATTCTCAACAAAAACCTTTGTTCTTGGTGTCCTCTTCTTTGGGGAGGAATCTTTATTATGGGTCACTTTGATAGAGTTTGTTGTTTTCATCAAAATAGTTCATTATTAATTGAATTCCCTCTCAAAACCTGCAGCCTGAACATTTCCAGAGAATATATTTCTTCTTCATTCTGCTTAAGACTGATTGGTGCATTCTCCACATATATCCCTGCTTTCTTCAGAGATCAGAGGTTGGTAGTTAAGTTTGCTAAAAAATGGTTTGGTAGATCATCTGGGATTTGATTTGTTAGAGCATCATCTTTTGGACTGATGAGTGTAGACATTCTAATATTTCTTGAGAGTCTTAAAAGTTGTTTTATTGTCACTTTAGTGAAAGTGGGAAAAGGGAACTTGGCACTTAACTTGAAGATCAAGAAATGGGACTCTTTAAATAAGTGTTGATAGAGAAGTCTCTGAAATTTGAATTACAGTTCAGATGTATTTCATCTCTTGCATAGGCTTTAAACACCCATACATCACTTAGATGGGGTCCCTGATACTTGTGTCTCCTGGAAAATACCCATTCCCATCCCTTGTTCATGCATACATGGGTGCACATTATCATACACACACAACCACATGCATGCACACACACCTATACACCTGTCCATGAACCTGTTGGTATCATCCTTGCTATAGGGCAGGTATGTGTTAGCCCCAATGAGACAGCACTTTCAGCTGATACTAAAGATTTGTCAGTTGAACACATTGGCTCATGCCTGTAATCCCAGCGCTTTGGGAGGCCAAGACGGGTGAATCTCTTGAGCCCAGGTGGTGTTTGAGACCAGCCTGGGAAACATGGCAAAACCCCATCTCTACGAAAAAATACAAAATTTACGTGGGTGTATTGATGCGTGCACGTAGTCTTGGCTGCTTGGGAGGCTGAGGTGGGAGGATCAACTGAACCTGGAAGATGGAGGCTGCAGTGAGCTGTGATAGCACCACTGTACTCCAGCCTGGGCAACAGAGTGAGACCCCACCTCAGGAAAAAAAAAAAGGTTTGTCACCACTCCCTTATAATTAAGCAGAACAAATTTTCATAAAGAGATCGTGATAAAATTTTCCATTTGGTAATTAGAGAAATTGCCATTCAAATGAAGGAAAAAGCAAAACCAAAGAGCAGAAGCTGAAGATCCCAGGATATTTTCCTTTGGGCCCATGGTGCACATCACAGTAAATGTGGTGAGGGGCACTCTGATTCTTTCCTGCCTGGTCTATGCTCCATCTGCTCCCCGGACAGCTCAAGTGCACAAAGACAATGGGCCTGGAGCGACAAGATGTATGTGAAGCTCTGACACAGCTGGAGATGTGGCCATCTCTGAATACTGGTCTATTCCTGCCTGGGCCATTGCCTTCTACTTTGTTAAATTCAAAAAGTGTGTATTTTCTGTCCTATGGACTGCTGAGAAAGTGACATTTCTAAGTGGAACACTAGGCTTTAAAATTTTAAGCTTTAATTTATCACCTTAAATTTGCAGAATTTGGGTTTGTGAACCAATTTCATGTCTCTTTACTACCCCAAGACTTTGTTTGCTGGTTTATAAATATATGTGATAACAAGAATATCTGTCTCAGCAATGCTATTTGGCTGAATTACTAATGCTACACTATTTTGATTCTTTTTGAAGAAAAGTGCTTTTCCCCTACAAATCCCAGTGACACTCTTCAAATCTGGATTCGTGTAAGACTTGTCATAAATGAATAAAAATGTAAGTGATATAATATGCTAAAGGCATGCCGTTTTAGTATTATTTAAATTCATGCCTCAGTAAGCTTAGGCCTTCTGGCTTTATTTAAATTCTAACACTGCAGAACACAGGAAAGGTATACATTTGTCTACCCCATGTACAAATATCACATAAGTTAATGGCGTCTTAGTTAAAGAGGAAACAAGTGTTTCTTTCATATTTTTTACAATTCATGAAGAGCTTTCTCATACATCATCCTATTTGACCATCACACTATACTCTTGAGGTGGTGGGTAAGTTATATGTATTTCTTTCTGCATGAAAATTGAGTTCCCTGGGAAACAGACTAGGAGATGAAGATTACGTGCAGGAAGATTATTAGGGAGTGCTCTTGGTATGATACTTGAGGGGAGAAAGGAAATGCTGACCAGAAGGAGAAGCAGAGCTGCAATGCAGTCAACACAGAGGCCAAGTCCTCCCGGAGGGAGCTCTGCAGAAGCCGGCATGGCCCTTCAGAGTTGTCCTTAGTTGGCACATGGAGGTGAGGACTTCACACTTCTCTCATTGACCTGTCTATGGGTGCAGCTGCCCTGGGAAGGAACATGACCTTGGACAAGGTAACTCTGTTGTCAGAGGCAATTCCCCAAGAAAGCCGATGGCTGAAGGTACTTCTAGCAGCTGGGGGATAAGTTCTCCAGTAGTGAAGGGGATCAGGGTATGACATCAGAGCACTGACTATGGCAGTATAATACACTTGTTTGTGTAAACAAACAAGGAAAAATCATGCAAGGGATCATCAGTTTCCAATAATCAAGGGTGGACTGTAGGTTATAAATTGACTTGTTAAATGGACAAAGTGCTGTGCAGCCCCTGGAGATGACCCTTTCTAATGCATACCAGAAGGCAGCCTCCAGACTAGCCTGAGCTCTCTCGTATGGATCAAGTTCAATTATTAATCAGAAGTGATGGGTGATGCTGGCTAATGCTGCCTAATGGCACAGACTGGGTAATTGTGCTCTTCTGTAATGCGTGTTCAGAACACAGGTTTGAATGGAACTGATACAGCCTGCTCCTCCCTTGTCCGGGCCCCTCAGTGGTATAATGCTTTGAGGTCCCAGTGAAATGCACCAAACCACACCTGTGACTTAATGCATCTGTATAACATTAGCACTTCCTCTTAATGTGTCATATGGATGATAAAGAAGTGCCTGGAAGGGAGCTGGTGGGAAGGGGGCTTTTAAAAGCAAACCCTCGGCCCGTGTGGTATTATCACCATGCCCCTAAGTGTTTTTGTGGCCAGTTTAGAAGTACTCGGCATGGAATTAATACACCTGGATCTTCTTTAAGAGAGTTAACTTGGCTTTCGGTCCAGAAATGACAGAGCTATTTAGATTTTTCATCTGAAAACAGATCTCAGGGGAACTAATTGTTTGGGCAGCTTTGCACTTGGATCTGAAAAAACGTGTGTGCTATGTGATTACTGGTAATTGCTCTATTACTCTGTGCCTTCAAACTGTTAGCAAGGACTTTGCATTTTGCTAAAATGTCCAACTTGTTTCACCAGAAACAGAGTAGATTTGAAACTATTCGGAAAATAAATATGGTTCCCCAAACTTCTGCCATTGTGTAGTATTAAATCACAGTTGTGTTGGAAATCTAGAATTCATATTTTAAATCCTGAATCTTAGCATTTTAATGCTTGAACTTTAGAATAAGACACCAACTTCTTTTAGTTTAGGTATCAAATCATAGATGCTCACGGACTCCTGCAGTTTACAAATGAACCATTTAAGGAGTAAAATCGGATATTTTAGCCATATTTATGGCAAGCCATTTTCAGAGGTGTCGAAGACCCTATGATATTTGGATATTGCCAGAATGACTGAGGCCCTGAGACTACCAGAAGCCTGCAGATCTCTGAACAAAGCAAGAGAGAAGATGGGGGAGCCTCCACCTCAAAGGTTTGGCTCTCTGACCTCCACACTGGAAATACTGTCGGTGTGTGTGTTGCTTGGCAGAACCTTTACTTTCTTACTTACCTTTCTTTCTGACTTTTCATTAAATTTTTCCAACCACCAGCAAAAAATAGCTAGTTATGACCTTATTTCCAAATCAGGCTCTTCTAGAAAAGTGACCTGTTGGGGAGAGCTGAGTTGGAACAGAAAAGTCCATTTCTTTCTGGCACTCTGGCAACGTCATAGCAGTTATCTCATTCTTCCTAGAAAAATGAGCAAGTCTCCCCAGATGAATTCCCCTCTCTCTGCAGAGCTGGACAACAGGACCAGAAGGTCTCTAAACAAATGAGATCATTAATACTGAAGTGCCCTCTGCTGAAGGAAGGCATCATTTCTATGACGTGAACTGAATAGACACACAGAACTGACAGAGTCACTTTTGCAAGTGAAAATATGTGGTCCTACCTAAGACTCTACTGATTGACTCTGAGAAATTTGCAGGGGACAGGGTGTGGTGGCACAAGCCTGTAATTCCAGCGCTTTGGGAGGCAGACACGGGTGGATTGCTTGAGCCCAGGTATTTGAGACCCACCTGGGCAACATAACGCAACCCAGTCTCTACTAAAAATACAAAAATTACCTGGCTGTAGTGGTGTACACCTGTAGTCCCAGCTACTTGGGAGGCTGAGGAGGGAGGATTGATTGGACCTGGGAGGTCAAGACTGCAATGAGCCAAGATTGTGCCACTGCACTCCAGCCTGAGTGACAGAATGAGACCCTGACTCAAAAAAAAAAAAAAAAAAAAAAAAAGAAATTTGCAGGGGTGTGAAGTTCTGAGTTACTTGCCCTCTTGCTGAATTTAACTGTGATGAATGCCACGTGTATACATGCATGTAAGTAGCCTTTAGAATCACAGTCCACGTCATTTTCCTTCAAGCGAAGTGTACCAATGACTGTTGGCAGCACACCCGATCCTGGCCTTTGTCACTACCAAGCCGTCCTCTTCAAATTTGACTATCTCAGACAGCGCAGCTTCTATTTAAACAGAATTTTCATTCATCCACATTTAAAGGTGGAACAATAGAAGACTATTACCGTTCTTTGGGTCTCAGGTCACAGAAAAACTGGAATCTTGAACACAAGCTGCCAAGTAACATCCCGAATATTACAGAAGATCTAGGAATCAGCTGGAATTTCATTATCTTTTGTTGGGAAATAGCGGGTAATGGTATGAGATATGGTTGATGTTACAGGTTAGAACTTATGTTGGTCAAGGCAGTCTGGTGAGCACAAACGCCAGTCCAGGGCTGTAATAGACAGAAAAATCTAGACAATATGCAAGACCAGAAATATTTTTAGTTACTATGAAATGAATAATTCTTGGCTGCCAACTCCTTAAGAGAGAGGATTAAGGAAATATATCCTTGCCTTAGAAATTTTCTCTCTGGGTCTTTGCAATCGCCAGGCAGTGGCAGCCTTGGGGCCTGTAGTAACATCTTGGGCAATATTTTGGTGAGAGTATTCGTAACTCAGTGGCGGCCTCACAAAGGTGCTCACTGTAACGTAGAAGGGTTTTTGAGGGATTTTTTAAAACTCACTCAGAAGCAAAATCTGAACTCAGAAACTCCCCATTTATTAAGTTGCTATGTTCAAGTGTCCTGTAGTTTTCGTAGCTGATCTTTTGTGTGTGTGTGCATGTGTGTGAAGTGTTAAGAGACAACTCCTATTTCCATCGTAGCACTGAGATCTTTACATCGAGAGAAGCTAAAATTGTTATTTGGACCTTGCCTGTAAACCAATGACAACAAGATCTGACACTAACAACGACTTGGATACGTGTCATAGAGTCATAGAATCTCAGAGTTGACCTGAACCTTAAAAGTAATCTCTGTCTTTCACCTGTTTTGTATTTGAACCACCGTAATGCTGTCCTTGCCAGGTTCCCATCTTTTCTGGGTGTGTTACTCAAAGAACTTGACAGTTACTTGTTTACAAATCCAGCTTTTTATTATTATATTGATGTATCATAAACTTGATTTTTTAGATGAGGAAGGGCAGAACAATAGAAAATGTCTAACTGCCGAAGGTCATAAAGCCAAATGCTAAAAGAGATAAAAGTCAGGAATCCCGATTCTCCAACTGGGATTTAGTTTATGTGGTCTCACAATGATATGAAAATAAGTGATCTGATGCAAACTTAGAAAGATGGTGCAAATAGTAATTAATGTATTTTATTCGTGTGCCCATGTTAAGTCAGCCTGTCTTGACACAATGCTTATTAGTGCGATGTCAGGAACATTCATTTAAGTCAAATCTAAAATGCATTTGTTTTTGCAGACAGAAATGTTTGAAATTTGTAAAAGCCCATTAAAAAATAAATTTGTTGAGGTCTTCCTACTGCAAGTTTGTACATGATTGTGTATTTTACCTGTGTTGTAATATTAAATGTTGAATTTTTTTTTAGCATATCAGACATCATTTTACCAGCCTAAGCATTTGCACTTAAAATAAATAAAATCAGGCTTTGGTTAAATAAAAATTTTAGCAGAAATAGAAGATTGACCCACTTTTTTGGGTGTCATTATTCTCTGCTTTAAAAATATTAATGCTTCCCTATTATATAGAGGATAAAGCTCAATCTCCTTAGCATGGCAAAGAAGGACCCTACAAATCTAACCCAGGAAAACTACCCCTATGGCAGGGATACACTTCCTTCTTGCTCTCTGAAGTAGGTAGCACTCGAGTAATTTTCATTGCACAATATCATCTTCTGCAACTTCACTTTGTGCATCCTGTATTTATTTCAAACTCACAGAACCAGCCAGCATTTCTAAACGTTATAGTAACGTCCTATGTATTGTTACTACATCTTTGCATGCATTGACCTTTGTCGGACCTTGTTTTGCCCTCCCACTTTTATTCTTACTGGATCCATAAAGACCCAGCTCAGACATCACCACCACTGTATCCTACAATGATTTGAAAAATACGTTTGAATGTGAATTCTTATTTGTCTCTGTCACCGCCACTACCCTGAATTCCACCAGAGTAGGACTTATATTTGGCACATGGTAGGTGTTCAGTGAGTCCTGAATGAAGAAAGAATATTTTGCTATGTTGGATGCGGTGGGGAGGACCCAAGGAAATTTTTGCAAGCAGGTAGGAATTTTAAGTGCTTATAATATATTATTTATACAACAGCTTTCTTCAAGGAGCTTAATGTTCTAAAGTCTTTAGCTTTATTTTATCCTTCCAGATTTACCATTTGACTTTTGCAAATAAGGTAAATAGTTCTCCATCTGTTATTCCTGTGGGCAGGAAACAGATTTCTCTCCTTCACGCTACTCGTAGAGGTCTTCCTAGTAAATTTCATGCCTTTATATACTAAATTAAAAATTACATAATGGGATGAATAACTACACTTCTTTAAGTATTCCTGGGAAAGGGAGACATTTCTGGAAGACAGGAAGACCTTTCTGGAAAAGATAATGAAATAAGCCCAGAAAAGGAGGAGAATCTTCAAAAATGACTTTAAATTCAATGGCAGATCTGATACTAGAAACTAGAAGTCCCAGCAGGGTTGAAATATTCTCTCTCAGACTCCAGACTATGACTGTTCAGAGTGCAGCAGAGACTGCTTTTCGTCTTTCTGTTCTCACTCAGGTCCAGGAATTATGTGGAGTTTTCCATTTTGGCCTTCTGCTTTTCAAGGCTCATAAAAGCAGATTAACTCTTTTAATGTGTCCAGGATTAAACTAATACAACCCCCCCCCCCGGACCCCCACCAGAGAAAAAGCATTATATCATCGTATTATAGAAACATCTGAGTTTTTTGAAAAAAAATTATGTACATGAATGACTATGGATGCAAGCTTTGTCCTGTGTTGAGGACCCGATGACTTCTGCGGGTGAATTGAGTCCCTTCACCCAGTTGAACCCTCTCCTGCTCTCTTTTTCTGAGATTGTCTCCACCATCCCAATCTTGTGCTTTTTCTTTGTCCTTTGTGTGTTTGCAACACCTCCCAATTTAGCATCCTCCTGCCTTTAATGAATGTGCTGTTAGTGTTTTCCCCTCCTACCTCATCATTAATAAAGATGTTAAGGGAAACTGGGCCCATCACCAATCCATGGAGCACCCCACTAAATACCTCCCACCCGGTTGCCACATAACCATTTATCATTACCCTTTGTTTACAATCCTTTCAACTGTTTCTAATCCATGTGGCAGTGCTTATATCCAAGCCAACTTGCAGCTGTTTTACAAGAAAGACAGAGAATCTTGCACTTTCCAGCGATCTTGTAATCCATAGGAGAGTTTTTGTTCAGTGGAAGAGTACTTTCATGAGATGTAAGGAATTTGGGGAGGAAAGAATACAAATGCTTGGGGACAGATTTTTATTTTTCGATTATTTCCAGTGAAAAAATAGACAGTACTCTGAGAGTTGATATAGGACCCAGACGCCAAGAAAGTGGCAAGTGTAGCCTGTTAATCTGCCAGAGAGATGCCAGCAGCTTTCATCAAGCCCAGAATGGATGTGGAGCCACTTGCAGAAGCACACACACTCACTCATTTTCTTGTGGCTTAAAAATAGGCTCACAGTAACCTGACCCCCAAACGCTGGGTGAGGAATACATTCTCTTGGTCCGTTCTCGGGACGAATTGTATTTGACTGGTATTCTAAACGCTGGCAACGGAAAAACAGATAAGGTGCATTCCTGAGATCCACAAGGAGCTTGGTGCAGTGAGACAGACAGATTTGACCACGGGCAGTGGCATAAGCCAAGAACACTAGGAGCAGAGGAAGCCAAGAACAAGCTAGGGGAGCCCAGAAGAGAAAGTCCTGGTTCTGAAAGGAACGTCTAGAGAACTTCTGAGAGGGGGAAATGTTTACATTGGGCCTTAGAGCATTTCCTCTTCTTCCTCTTCCTCTTCCTCCTCCTCCTCCTCCTCTTCTTCTTCTTCTTCTCCTCCTCCTCCTCT
>NW_012112030.1:322285-338398 GCF_000951035.1 Colobus angolensis palliatus
CTCCTCCTCCTCCTCCTCCTCCTCCTCCTCCTCCTCCTTAAAACGATATAAATTTATTTCCTCACAATTCTGGGGGTTCGAAGTCTGAAATCAAGGAGTCAGCAAAGCCATACTCTCCCAGCAGACAGGGGAGTCATTCCTGCCTCTTATAGTTTCTAGCAGTGGCCAGCAATCTTTGGTGCTCCGTGGCTTATGGCTGCATAGGTCCAATCTCTTTGTCTTCACATGAACGTCTTCCCACTGTGCATTTGTGTCCAAATTTCCCGTGTCCTAAAAGAATATCAGTCACGGGACTGGAGCCCACCCTAACCCAGTAAGCACTGAGACATGTTATTGTTACACACTGCTCTGCTTCCTACCTGTGGGCACCGATCATTTCAGAATGACCATCCATTTTCTACCTCTCTTAAGTTTCTGTCGCCCAAACTGCGTATTGTAGTTCCGGCATGGATATCCCATAAAATGGAAATAAGCTTTTTCTTTGTTCTTTCTTTAAAATGTCTGTTTGGTTGAAACAAATCTTCAAACTAAGTTCAGCCAAGTATCTTTTCTCTAATCTCTGAACTCCCACACCACTGTATTTACCTCTTTTTGTGGTACTCAACACATAATAATTATTTGTGTGTATCTTTCTCCCTTACAACATTATAATGTCCTTCTTGGAAACAGCCACGTTGTATACACATGTGTGACCCCCTGCAAACGTCTTGATGCTGCATGAATGAATGAATCGAGGAACACATGAATGAATGAATGAATGAACGAGGGGTTATCCTAATATTTTCTGAACTAAATATCAAACGATTTCTCCTTCTGAACTCTTTCTGTCCCACTTTTCTACTTTAAAATTGTAGCAGATAAATTTAATCAAAGGTAATGGTTTTAAAAAGTGTCAATGATTGTCATCGACAAAATAGAATGTGTTTTGTCCTCACTTCGCCTTGACTTTGTTTATCTGGCCTCTGCACCCTTCCTTCCGTAACCCTCAGCACTCCTGTGGGCTGGCAGCTCCTGTGCCTCTGATGGGAGGGTTGCCAGAGTTAGAATGGGGCTTTGGTGTAATTTTTCCTCTAGACTTACACAGTGCTTAAACCACTCATCTAAAGCTTGAAAGGAAAGTGTAAGTGTATGTAAACTTTTTAATCTTTCTTCAGATCACCGTGTCCACGAATTCTCTCCATTCCTTTCAGTCACTCTGACATCTAGGATATTTACATCACTTATATGTGATATATACATTGTTTCAATCCCATTTTGGCGTTCTCAACTGAGAGTGATGGTTGACAGGCATATAAATGTGATTATCATTCTATCCCTTCTTTTTGCTTGGGAACGAATATACTAGGGGAAAGGTAGAAAATTAAGTTCATAAGTGTGATACTGGTGGAATGAGTAGGTTCAGTAGAACAAAGTCTGGTGGGACTCTGCATACTAGGGTTCTACTACTGTTTTTTTCACTAATAGGCAGTATGCTCCCGGGAAAGTTACTTCCTCTCTCTGGGCCTCAGTTTCCCTTTTATTCCCAGTCCCAATTTCTTGGTATCCTTCCAGCTCTCAAGACAAAGTAGACTGAGAGAATTCCTGTGGAGGATCGCCAATTGCATTTTTCAGCTCAGTCTTACAATTCCAAAGCATAGTTGAATTTGTATTGCTTATCATGGCCAATCCAATTCTTCACTTTGTGAAGAATTATTCAGACCCCATGCTTCTGATATTCCGCCATGTTTTTTTATGATTGGGTGAGGGGGAGGAAAGTGGGGAGATTGAATCAAATGTTACTTCTAGGCACTCCTTGCAATGTTTGAGGGAGGAAGACTGAAATTGATTTCTTAGCCAAACCTTTTCAATTCTTTGTGAATTTGATTGTAAGGTTTTTCGCTCGTTTTTCCACGTGTCTGAATGTGTCAAAATGGACAGCTTCTTTTGATGATAATGACATGGACATTTAGTGTGCTCATAGAATGATGTTTGCTGGCACTTATGTAGACGTAGTGATGACGTAGTACAAGCTGACTAAGCCAAACTTTCTGAGCCACGTTCATTCATTTATTAATTATTCAGTTTTGGACTCCTTCCAAACATAATATGGAGGGGTATACAATAAAAGCTACTTGTTCAAAAGAACTTTAAAACCGAAGATGAAATGACCATGTCATGATAGGAGCAGAGATCATTATACAAGAAAGCCAGAGTTAAAGGTCTTTCTTTCAGTTGCGCACATGCTTTACCTTTGAGATTACTGGCAGCCCAGGAGAGAGAGGAAACATGAATCACACAGCTCTCATCATCTAGTAAAATAAGCATGCTATGCATTTAGGTGAGACGATGTAATATTTTTTCTTAAACCAAGCTCTAAGAGCAATTTAATATATGATTTTTATGACAGTATAATTTCTTTTCATATTTTAATAGTGCTTTTACAACACACGTAGAATTTTTACCTCACACAACTATATTTTATATTAATGTTCAAATAAGGCTGATGGCATATTAAATTGTAATCATGCAAAGCATTTCTACTTGGGTAAAATAAAGCAGTTCAGGTACGTAGGTGTTTGTTTTTGTTTCGTGATTTTGATAATTTAAGTGCATGCAGTGATAGAGCTTAGAAAATTAGATCAAATTGTTATCATGTTCCCTACATTGTCTGTCTCAAAGATTAGTGGTCACCTGCAGGTTTTTGACAGTACTGGGATGGTATATCGAGTGCCAAACATATAGAATCCCAGCTGTTGATAGAAAAGGTAGCCATACGCTTAAGCTACAGGGCAGGTTGGTGGCAGAGTAAACATTTTGCTGTGCAATTAAAAAGTTTCTCTTGATTCTCACCCTATTGGAATCCATTCTGTGTGAGAGCGAAGTGGGCTGCTGAATATTTCAGACAGGGTTAGATTTCAGTATTTAGAGTAAGGTCAACAAGCAAGGTGGAAAACACCCAACATGGCATAGCTTTCTCATTTGGGGAGGCAGCCTTGAGTAGAAAAGATTTCTTTTATTTTTTATTTTTTGACACAGTCTCGCTCTGTGCCCCAGGCTGGGCAGTGGCGCAATCTCAGCTCACTGCAACCTCCACCTCCTGAGTTCAAGAAATTCTCTTCCTCAGCCTTCCGAGTAGCTGGGATTACAGGCGCCCACCACCACACCTGGCTAATTTTTTTTTTTTGTTTTTAGTAGAGACAGGGTTTCACCATCTTGGGCAGGCTGGTCTTGAACTCCTGACCTTGTGATTCACCCACCTCGGCCTCCCAAAATGCTGGGATTACATTCGTGAGTCACCGCGCCCAGCCAGAAAAGATAAAATTCTTACAGTCCATGGAGATAACTATGATGTAGCAATGTTATCATCATAGATAACTATGATGCAGCATTTCCCAAACCCATTGAACTAAGAAACTCGCTTTTACTTACAGCGTATTGATAGACCTTCAATAGAAACTTCTGAAATATTATTCATGCTGAAAAATGTGATATCACAGATGCATAAATCATTGTAAGAAATGATCAAAACTTGATTCATATGTTTAATATATAATAAACATTGACTAATATCATAAAGATATGCTAAAATAAGACATGATACATAACATAGACCAGCAGTCTTCAAAGAGATGATGTACTATTTGATGCTAGTTTGCAATTGTTAAGGCCAAGGTTTGAGTTTCATCACCTCTTTGCTTCTCCAGAGTGCTTGTGGCAGGTAAGGCATAAACAAAGAGTACCGGGCCAAATACAGGTGACAATAACAGCTTATTACCCAAGGCCTTGCCAAATGTTACTGTAGAACATGACTGAGACTTAAAACCCAAGTGGACCATCTTCTTCCTCCTCATCTCTGCTAGCTGAACCTGCCCACTCAGGCATGGGTTGAGGAGCAGAATTGTGATCAATGTCTCTTCTTCACCACACACACCCCACCCAGTGCTGTGCTGGAGCCTAATATTGTCAACTTGAGAGATTCAATTGTTAAATTTTCAGGAATTTTGCAAGCCTGTTGTAAAACAGAGCCATTATAAAAAAATAAATTTAATAAACTTCAAATAAAAGAAATTATATTAAAAATGAGGCAATATTTATAGCTCCTCAGCTCCCAATTATTTACTCCATTTTATCATTATCTATAGTCTTGAGATTCTTTACATCTATTTTATCCATATGGTAGAAAAACTCCATGATCAGTGACGTCAAGCTGGTACCTTAAAATTGACTATGGTGGGAGTGTTTACACCATGGGAAATTGGCTACCACTCCAGACCCTTTTTTATTTCTTCAAGAGTTAGTTGTTAAACACTTAGCAGCACTACTAGTCCATTCCTAACCATGACACTATAGTCTTCCCCATTTTGTTAAGAGGAAGTGCAGACAAACAAAACTTAAGTAACTGGCCAAAGATCACATAGCTAGTTAGCCAGGTGGACTGGCCTAGATCTTCCACTCAGGTACTTTCCTCTATTGTCTCTTTATGTGTTGAGCTCAAGGTTTCCACATGCGGGACCCTTGCTTCATGTATAAACAGGATATTAGGCAGTGGGAGACTATGGTGATTGGTTAATAGAGGCATGAAAATAATTAACTAATTTATTCAGAAACACTGAGATCTCTACTGTGCTAGCCCTTAGCTTGGAGCTCCTTGCACCTAAGGAGATCATAGACTGGACGAAGACCCAGAAAGGTCATCCTGGATTTCAGTATTGTAGGGTAAATGCTATGGTAGGACAAATACAAGGTCTCCTGACAGTACATAACGGGGAACCTAGCCAGGACTCAAGATCCAAGAAGTCTTCTAAACGGCAAGAAGTGACTTCCAGACTGAGATCTGAAGGATCAATGAGCCTTAGCCAGGCAAAGATCAGGAAGGACATTGCAAGCAGTGGGAACAGCATGTGGTGGGGTCCAGCAGAGAGATAGAGTGCTGGGGAGTTCCAGTGCAGCAGGAGGCCCGTGAGCATGGAGCACAGAAACCAGCAAAGGGGGCAGGAAGCAGACTGTGGCCAACTGTGTGGGGCTTTGCTGGCCACACTTTAGATGTTAGACTTGACTCCACAGCAATGGAGGAGGGAAGATTTTAAACAGGGGAGTAACAACTTCAGCTTCACATTTTATAATTCCTCTGATTGCTACTTGGAAAACAGACTGCAGAGGGCCAAGACTAAAGGTAAAAAATACTCTCCAGGGTACTGAAATATGGAAATACAGCAGGCAAGGGGGCAGCTTGCAAGATTAAGACTCCATTCCTGGCCGGACTGGTGGTTCACGCCTGTAATCCCAGCACTTTGGATGGGATTACAGGTGGGTGGATCATGAGGTCAGGAGTTCAAGACCAGCATGGCCAACATGGTGAAACCTTGTCTCTACTAAAAAAAATACAAAAATTAGCTAGGCATGGTGGCATGTGCCTGTAATCCCAGCTACTCAGGAGGCTGAGGCAGGAGAATCGCTTGAACCCGGGAGGCAGAGGTTGCCGTGAGCCAAGATCGTGTCATTGCACTCCAGCCTGGGTGACAGAGCAAGACTCTGTCACAAAAGAAAAAAAAAAAAAAGAAGAAGAAGAAGAAAGAAAAGACTACATTCCTTCCCATGGATTTTTCACCTGGAAGATTAATAGTGACATTGTTGGGAGCAGTATTGGGAGAATGGCTGAGACGACCAATTGCATTGAGTTGAGGATTGAATAGGAAGCGAGGAGGTGTTGACAGTATTTAGAAGAATCTTGGTAGAGAGGGAGGGATAGAGAAAGAGTGAAGGTCACATGAGGTTGGAGGAAGGCGTCTGCCCTCGCCACCCCCTTGAAAGTCCCTTTGTTCTTTTCCTACTGGCTTAGGATGCTCTTCCTGTCCTCCTGCGGACTACTTGATGTCCTAGTCCCAGGCTGCGACATTTAAATTACTTGTAGCAGCCACCCATAGTGTTCCCCCCACACACCAGACCTGGGCTTGAGAGCATTCTCTCCTTCCTCGGGCCTCCTTTGACAAAGAGTTAATTTCCTCTACTCTCAATTTTATTCAGAGTAGATATTTACCAGTCTTTGCGGAGTGATTGATTGATTAAGTCACAATTAGATGAGAATGACTTTTAGTACTTTCACATTAAAGAGGCATTTGTTAACTCAAATGAATCTAATTTGAGAATGTGAGGAGAAAAGCTATTTGGAGAGTGGAAGCATTTATGATTTCTTTTTAGTCACTCTTGCCCACTCAGCCCAGTCTCTTCAGTTTTCCCAGAACTGGATGTGGAGGTGGGAAGGGGACGTTTCTAACCACCCCTCTCCTCAGACCCCTGTTTCCACGGGGAGGAATGCATAGTGCCGCTCACCATATTGCCTTCAAACCGGCTCCCCTTCCATTTCTGAAGTGGCGGACAGTTGATCAAACTCCTCAACTAGAACTTCCCTGTGGTCCTCAGCAACTCTCAACTGCTGCATCTTTGCAGCTCTGAGCTCTTGCCATAGTGAGCTTCTCATACTTGCTGAGACACTGCCTCTGGCATCACGCAGGCCCTCTTATGCCACACGCCTTTGCCTTGACGCCCATCTCTTCCTAGATAATTCTTAGCTCTCCTCCAAGATGCTGCTCACATGTCACTTCCTTGATGGAAGCTTTTTGACTCACACAGGCAGACTGAGTTGCTTCACATGTTTCTCCAGTAACACCTTCATGTTGTCAGGTAATTTGTCTGTTTACAAGCCTGTCTCTTCTAAATCATGAGCTATTTTTGTATAGGCTCACATCTATAGGATGAAGACATGACTACGTGACTAAGGAGGACCAGGTTCCTGGTGGGTCCCTGGAAAACGTCTCTGTATTTTAAGAAGACGTTCTCCATGCCCTTCTCTAGACTGACGCAGTGTGATTGGCTCCTCAGTTCCATTTAGTGATGCTCAGTTGAAACCCAACTGTCTTGTGCATATCCTGTGACATTCCCAGTCTGCCATATACGTTTGACTGCCTCTCAGGAGGGCACACGTGAATGCTATTTCAACATGAAGCTGCTTTTGTTACACTCTCCTATAATTAGCCTCTCTATATAATGGCACTTGCTAAATCAGGAGCAGTTAGAGCAGGTGTGGGGGTGGGAAATAAGACTGATAGATTATATTCAGCTCAAACTCTCAATCACTCGCATAATCTGTTGCAGACACGGCAGATGGTGGAATGTTCGAAAGGGACTCCTAGGAAGGATGCACAGGAGGCTGTGGAAGCCAAAGGCAAAACACAGTCAAACGTGACGTGCAGTGGTCAGGCATGGACACGAGAGGGCATTTGTTCATTCACTCCCCCAATATTTTCTTACTCTGGCTGTTCTACATGTCGGGGATACTGCAGTGAATGATACAGGCAAGCAGTCTCTACTGTTAAGGAGCTTCTATTCTTGTGGGAGGAGGTAGACAATGAAGAGTAAATAAGTAAAACATATAGGGTTTTAGACAGGGCTGTGAAGCACAATAAGGCAGAGAAGGACAAAAAGGAATATCAGGGGATTCTAATTTTAAATAGAGACTCCAGGAAAAGCAACACTAAGATGGTGATATTTAGATGAAGACCAACAATGGTAAGGCAGCGAGCCCTGCAGATACATGGAGGTGCACGTTCCAGGCAGAGGGCACAGCAAGTGCAAGGGACCTGAGATGGCCATGGGCCTAGCCTGTTCCAACAACAGTCTAATAGGAGGGGGATAGGTTAGGTTGGATCTGAAGGTCATTTTAAGGACTTTGGCTTTTACTTTAAGACGGGAAACCATTGGAAAACGATGAGTCAAGGAGTAGCGTTTGACTTTGTCTTACCAAGATAGAATGGACCTCTTCTCTTTGGTAACCTTGAAATAACTAGATTTCCTAGATGAGGATAAGACTCAGCAAGACACAGTAGGTAGCTGGGATTCTATGTTACTCCTCCTGCTCGTGTACTGGGGTACTACCTTCCCCTTTTCATTCATTCAGCAAGTCTTTACTGAGAGCCTTTTTTGTGCCAGTCACTGAGGATACAGTGATGAGCAAGAGGGATGGAGTCCTTGCTTTTTCTGAACTTGCAGTATAATGGGAAAAACTGACATGAAACAAATGTAGACAAGGCCATTGTGTTGTATATAGGAGAATACACTAGGAACACACAATAGGGGTACTTAACTTCTTCTGGGAGCACAAAGGCGTCTCTCCAGGGGAAAGGGCATCTAAGTGGGAATCTGATGGCCTGCTAGAGACAGTCGGGTGAGGCAATGTAGGAGAGCATTTCAGGCTGAAGAAGCTGCAAGTGTGGAGGTTCTCGGGCCAAGGCAAGCACGACACTTTCTCCACGCTAACACATGCTGCTCAGCATGCTGGTATGGCCTGGGTAAAAAGAGCCAGGGGTTTGAGGGATGGGCATGTGGTGTGCATGGAAGCTAGAGAGGAAGGTGGGTACCACGTCATGAAGGGCTCTAGAGGGATTTATTCTAAGGGCAAGAAGAGGCTACCAGATAATACCATGATAAAATGTATGTTTTGGAAAGATCATTCATTCTGCTGCAGTGTGGTGGATGGATTGTCAGGTGGAGACTGGAAGGACATTGTTGGGCCATCAGATAGGAGTGATGGGGGTTTTGGTTAGCCTTGTGGCAGGGGCATGAAGAGAAAAGGACAGATCTGGACCTATTAGGAGGTGAAATGAACAGGAGTTGGTGATGGATTAATTAAGGTGTGGGGCAGGGGAGTGGGAAACATCATGGATAGCTCCCAGGCTCCTGGCTTGGATGGCTGCAAAGAAATAGTGCTAAATTCTGACAGATAGCACACAGGAGGATGAACATGTCTGATGAAGAGAAGCCGAGCTGGCTTTTGGAAGTTGCGGTGTACCCATGAGAAATGTGTAACTAGCGGTTACGAAGGTGGATAGGAAGTGAGAATGGTGCACACTGGACATCAGATTTGGAAATCCTCAGCACGTAGGTGACACGCAAAGCCTTAAGGGTGGATGTGATCACTGAGGAGAGAGGCAAGTGATAAGGGCCCAGGCGGGGATCCAAGGGATGCCGCAGGTGATGGCCAAACTAAGCAGGAGCTCAGAGCTGCCCATCGAAAGCCAGGAGACTGCGGTATCTTTGGAACCTAGGGTAGAAGGGGCTGGCTCTGATTTGCTGCTGCTGCTGCTTCCAGTTCTGAGTCTTGTCTTCGTGAGGTTGCTGTGGTGGCTGCATCATCCAGATGTGACCCTGCAGGCCTCCCTTTCGGGTCCAGAAAAGATGTATTTGCTGCTTCATTACTGAGGGAATAAGAAGACAAGCTTCCTTGGGTGCTCCCTCCCCTCTTGCCTCATCAAAATCAGGCTAACTTTATTCCTGTCTTTCTAGATGAATGCAACCTGGAGAAGGTTTCTGACCCACTTCGGACACTACATACAGTGGAGAATTAATACTTTTCCTTTAAAAGGATTAACTAACACATTCAGATTTGGCAAGTATTTTTTTAATCCGATGTTCTTATCTGGCCATCTGCATTGGATCATGATTTTGCAGATGTGAAAACTGAAGCTCAGAGATGGCTTTCTCAAGGACACACAGTCAGCAGGCCCCAGCCAGGACTAGATCTTGAACTCCTAGTCTAGTGCTTCCCTAGTTCTTCTTTGCCTACACACACGCAACCAAAGCATCCCCAGAGACACACCTACCTATGCAGTGCAGGCACCCACCTATGGAGCAGCCACAGGTGTATTTCCCCCAAATAATACTAATGGATGGCTTCGGAGGAACTTAAGGCTTTTCTAACAACAAAGACACTTAAAACCTTTTCTAAAGATAGGTCGTTTTGGGGAGAATGTTAGATGCTGTTTGTCTCTACTTGCCTCTCATGCCCTGGTTCTCTACTGATAGGCTGAGCAGAAACATAAAGGCAGACAGGATATTGACATGGACTTGCAAAAGTCGTCTGAAGGACCTCAGAAGAGACAGTAAGTCACACTTGGCAAATATTACACTTTATTCTCAAAATCCAAAGGATCAAAACCTATGGCAACTGGCTTCTGAACATGTATTGCTTTCATGACTGTATAAGTAACAACAGGCAGGCTTGGTTATGGGGAAAGCATAGGGTGAAAATGATCTTATGCTGAGTTAAAAGACTAACAGACCACTGACGAGACACAAGGATGCTATTTTCAGCATCTAAAATCACTGAGAGAATTTGTCCAGAGAGCATTAAGAAGTCAGTAGAAAGAAGTGGAATGAGGTCAGGTGCGGTGGCTCATGCCTCTAATCCCAGCACTTTGGGAGGCTGAGGTGGGTGGATCACCTGAGGCCAGGAGTTCTAGACCAGCCTGACCAACATGGTGAAACCCCGCCTCTACAAAAAATACAAAAATTAGCTGAGTGTGGTGGCGGGTGCCTGTAATCCCAGCTACTCGTGAGACTGAGGCAAGAGAATCACTTGAACCCAGGAAGCAGAGATTGCAGTGAGCCGAGATTATGCCATTGTACTCCAGCCTGGGGGACAGAGTGAGACTCCATCTGAAAGAAAGAAAGAGAAAGAGAGAAGGGGAGAGAGAAAGAAAGAGAAAGAAAGAAAAGAAAGAAGAAAGAAAGAAAGAGAAAGAAAAAAGAAAGAAAGAAGTGGAATGTATAAAACAGGTTAATGTCTAGTAAATGTTTGGAGAAATGCATTGTATAATTAATCAAATATATACTAATTTTTTAAAGTGAGGGGTTGCTTTGGTCTGATCATTATTAGAAACCATTTTAAAATGGGACAATATTTTTTATTTGTGAGGATGTAGGAAAACAGAAGCTCACTTGGTGGAACTGAAGATCATTGTAGGCCATTTGAGCAGTAATTGGCTTCAGCATACACTCATGACCCCACAGCCCCACCTCTATGGGCTGACGTCAGAACAGCTCTTGCACAGGTCTCTCTGGAGACAGGATGAGGATGCCCATCGCAGCATTGTTTGTGGAAGCTGGCAGCTGGACACAACTTAAGTGTCGTTGCTGTGGGAATGGACAAGCCACCTCTGGTTCACGAGCATTGCAGAATACTGCCCATGAAGCAATGGATGGTTCTGCAAAGGCATTGGCCTGAGTTAAGCGTGAGCTCTGTAATACACATTTACCAGTGGAAAGTGAAAATAAATGCACAGACCACCACTGGAACACTGTCTCTTCTTCGAGAATTCCTGTTTATCCAAGAACACATGCCTACCACGTTAGAATGGGTTCTATTGGGAGGCTGAGACGAGGGAAATAGGGGTCAGGATTGGGGAGGAAGGGGAAAAAATAAAAAATAACAGCACACAAGAAGTGCTTTGCAATGCTTCTTGACTGAAGCGTACTGTGAACTGAGGGGTGTGTTGTACTCTACTCTCAGGCCCTGAGATCTGAAAACAAAACAACAAAAAAAGTGAAGGCATGGGAATTGGAGTCAGAGGTTTCCAGTTTCCATGCGAGCCTGGTTCCTCACCCTGGAATTAGCTCTTCGTTCTCAGCCTTCTCGTCTGTAAAATGAAAATAACAAATATCTTCCTAGAGAGAATGTGGTTAGTATTGACTGAGAAAAGGGAAGCATCTTGCTTGGCACTTAGTAGATGAGTAGTAAATGTCAGGTTCCTTTCTGTTGTCCAGAGGTTTGGGTTTTGTCCCCCAAACCTCTCCCATTGGCTGAGACATCATGACTTTACCAGTTGCTACCCTGAGACCATTCCCCTCAGTGGGCACTGCTGCTCACCACACAGTATAAGGCTGTTGAGAGGACACAGGGTGTCCCAGAAGAACCACCTTGCAATGTCAGTCTTCTGCAGCCTGACAACTCAGGGTGGGTAAAGCAGTGCGGATGTTCCCAGCTTCCTGGGAAATGACGTGGCTTTTCTGCAGCCTGATGTTCTGGGCTTCCGTGTCCTTCTTCTTGCTCTAGTGAAGGGCTGGCCTGGTCCTCTTGGAGGCCTTAATTTTGTCTGCCTCATTTTATCCAGCCGGTCTGGGATTACTTCCAAGCCCACATAGACTTTCCAAAGGGGTTTTGCTTTCTCTTCTTTGATTATATCTAGTCTTACAGAAAGCCCTTACCAGAGTTAGTAGCTGAAACTCTTCCATGGCTGCCTATAGTCCTTGGGATGAAGCCCACACTCCTCCCAACACAGTTACATCCTCATTTCACCTGAATAGCCTCCTCTCTCTCCACTCACCTGAGGCCTTAACATTTTAGGATTCAGTCACTGAGCATTTATTGCTCCTCTCATGTGTTCTACTCTTCCTTTAGGTGCTTCATATCTGATATGGTTTGGAGGTGTGTCCCCTCCAAATCTCATGTTGAAATGTGATCTCCAGTGTTGAAGATGGGGCCTTTAGGGTGTTTGCCCAAACTGTGCATTCATTCCCTCAATACACAAAGATAAGCACCTGCTTGATGCGAGGTGCATGACAGCTATTCCTTCTGCAAAGAATGCCCAGTTAGTTGCTATTCATCTTTCAAGACTCAGGTAAAACATTACTTCCTCTTGAGACCTTTCTTGATCCCCTTCCCTATGGGGATTAGATGCCTGTGTTTGCATTTTTATGGCACCTCATGTATCTCTTATTATTGCACTTTTGTATAGTTTCTTTTGCCTTTATTCCTGGACTATGAGTGTTGAAAGTTTTGGGACCACATCTGCCTTGATCGCTTAGTATTTCCAGCTGCTAGCTGGATATGTAGTGGCACTCACTGGAATGAACACAAGAATGCTTTCATAGCATCTTATAGTGCTGTGTGACATTGCTTTTTTAGATTAGAAGGGACCCTAGAGATAACTCAAATCTGAGCACTTTATTTACTCTTCTATTAAAATGTTTTTTAAAAAATACATATATATATATATATAATTCACATGCCATAAAATTCACCTTTTAAAGTGTGCAATCTGTGGTTGTTAGCATAGTAACAAGGTTATGCAACCATCCCCACTACCTTGTTCCACATTGTCATCACCTTCTGTAAAAACCCTGTACCCACTAGCAGTCACCAGTCTACCCCTGTCCTCAGACCTCAGCAACCACTCATCTACTGTCTGTCTTTGGGGATTTGCCTATTCCGGACATTGTGTGTAAATAGAATTGTATCAGATGTGGCCCTTTGTCTCGGGGTTCATCCTTGTAGCATGTATCAGTGTTTGATTCCTTTTTACTCCATTTTGTTTATCCAGTCATCACTTGACGACTGCACGTTTGGGTTGCCTCTACCTTTTGGTTACATGAATAATAATGCTGTGAGTGTGTGTGCATACGTTTTCATGTGACCTTATGTTTTTAGTTGTCTTTATGTTCTTAGGAGTGGAATTGCTGGATCATATGATAATTCTCTATGCCTAGTATGTTGGGGAACTGCCAAACTGACTCCAAAGTGGCTGCCTCATTGATGATATACAACAGTTCAAATTTCTGCCCACCTTCACCCACGCGTATTTTCATTTTTTTAATTAAAAAAAATTAAGCTATCCTAGTGGGTCATGACCTTATTTCTTACAGTGCTCCTCTATGGAAAAGGAATTTGGTATTTTTCTGTTTGTTTGGTTTTTTTTGCATTTGAGCATGAGCACATTACTTAATTTTTGTTACCTTTTAAAAATTTATTTATTTATTTATTTATTTTGAGATGGAGTCTCACTGTGTCACCCAGGCTGGAGGGCAGTGGTACGATCTTGGCTCACTGCAACCTCCACCTCCCGGTTCAAGCAATTCTCCTTCCTCAGCCTCCCGAGTAGCTGGGATTATAGGCACCCGCCACCACGCCTGGCTAATTTTTGTATTTTTAGTAGAGAGTGGTTTCACCATGTTGGTCAGGCTGGTCTCAAACTTCTGACCTCGTAATCTGCCCGCCTTGGCATCCCAAAGTGCTGGGATTACGGGCGTGAGCCACCACACCCAGTGGTACCTTTTTAAATTCATTAGGGCTGTTAACTTCTACCTCACAGGACACTGGGATAGAATGATGTGAAGGATATTGTATTAGTCCATTTTGTGTGGCTGTAAAGAAATACCTGAGGCTGGGTAATTTACAGAGAAAAGGGGTTTATTTGGCTCCCAGTTCTGCAGGCTATGTAAGCATGGTACTTGGATCTACTTGGCTTCTGGGGAAACCTCAGGAAGCTTTTAGTCAAGGCAGAAGGTGAAGGGGGAGCAGATGTGTCACATGGTGAGAAAGGGAGCGAGAGAGAGGAAGAGGTGCTCCTTTAAACAACTAACTCTTGCATAAGCTAACAGTAAGAAGTCACCTATGAGTGCAGGGAGGGCACCAATATGATCATGAGGGACCCACCCCATGACCCAAACACCTCGCACTAGGCCCCATCTTTAACACTGGAGATCACATTTCAACATGAGATTTGGAGGGGACACACCTCCAAACCATATCAGATATAAAGCACCTAACATGCTGCAGGCCCATGGCCAGTATTCAGAGGATGGGAGTCACGATTCCATGGCTTCTGATGAACTTTTCCTATGCATCCTGGGATTTCCGTAGAGAGTGAAGATGAGGATTGTTTGACTCAGGACTTGGTTTGGTGGTGGCTCCTTCAGAGGGAGCAGTTGCCCATGGAGGTCACCTGAGGGGGCTGGGGAACACAGCGGCTGGAGAAGGCCAAGAAGGCCTGGAAGGTCTCTCCAGATCCCTTCTTCCCATCGTTGGTGCAGGGTTAAATGTGCTCTGCCCATGCCTGGGGAGTGCTTCGTGTCATAGCACAGACTGGGTGCCACACAGGCCTTCCGTGTAGCTGTGAAACCCCAATAAAAGCAGGGGGCTTTGGCTGTCCCCATCTCAGGGGCTTCACTGGTGTGGGAACACTTAGCAAGCTGAGAGGAGGTTTTCTCATCAACTGATTCTTTTCAGTATCTCTCTGCCAGGCCGAGTTACTCAGCTCCTACTTTCTCCTCCTCTCTTTATAATCAGAGCTGCTTCTCCCCTTTATTCCTTCCAATTGGGCCTTTGGGAAAAGCACCTGGCGGTGCTTAACGCAAAGGCAGCAAGAGGGAAGGTGGTGATGCGACCCTTTGCAGCTCCGCTGTCATTCTTTTGGACTGCAGAGTTGCCTTTTTTTTTTTATTAGAGATCAATAACACTGAAGACCGGCCTGAGAAATGATGCTCCCTTCCCACAGGACCCTGGGCTTCCCGGGGCTCTGAGCAGGCAGAGAGATGGGGCATATTACTTCCATTTGACCTACGCTCCCCTGCAGCCTGCTGATTCTGATTCCAGATAAAAAAAAATAACACCCAATGTGCCTGCTACGAGACTTTTAAAGCAGATTAACCCAGGCTTCCTATTTACTATGAGCCCTGGGCTCAAGTGACAGGCTTTGCAAACCTGCCCCAGTTGTCACTCATGGGACCCTTTCTGGCTGGGGCCCTGGGATAAACAGACTTACTGAGTGCGCCGGGCGGGAGAAGCCTCCTTGCTAGTGCCTCTGGGGACTTGCTACCAGTACAGTCTAGCAAGCTCAGCATTCTGTCTGTTGAGTTTGGATTAATTAAACCAAGTGAGGGTACATGGAGACTGGGGGGAGAATGCGAGTTAGACGGGTGAAACAGCAAGAATAGTGGAGTCCAGAAACAGGAGGTATTGACAGAGACCATGGATGGTTAGGGGGCTGCTCTGAAAAGTATTTCCTCATCTGAAAAGTAGGATGTTAGACTAGAGCTCCCAGTCCCTAAATCTGGGCCTGCTGCCTCGAGTAGCTGCAAGACTAAAACGATGGATAAAAAAAGGTGGTATAGGCCGGCGTGGTGGCTTATGCCTGTAATCCCAGCACTTTCGGAGGCCAAGTCGGGTGGATCACCTGAGGTCAGGAGTTTGAGACCAGCCTGGCCAACATAGTGAAAACCTATCTCTTCTGAAAATACAAGAATTAGCTGGGTGTGGTGGTGCAGGCTTGTAATCCTAGCTACTCGGGAGGCTGAGGCAGGAGAATTGCCTGAACCCAGGAGGCAGAGGTTGCAGTGAGCCTAAATTGTGCCACTGCACTCCACCCTGGGTGACAGAGTGAGACTCTACCTCAAAATTAATTAATTAATTTTAAAAAAAGATGGTATAAAAGTCTAGAAGGTTTTCAGGTGGAGGGAGAGGAGAGGAAGGGGGGGTTCTTATCCTTCCCTCTCTCCCCTCCCTTCCCCCTCCCCTCCCCTCCC
>NW_012112030.1:338612-449852 GCF_000951035.1 Colobus angolensis palliatus
CCTATGTGAAAAATATCGTGATTGAATGATTAGTCAGGAACCAGCAGAGACAACTTTTAGAGATCTCCGAGAACATAGGGTCTGTGATATTTTCAGAGAAGGAGCATACAGATAGAAGGGTTTGGAAAATATACTCAGAGATGCCAGTTGGCGACAAGGGGGGCTATATCTGAGAACATTTTTTGAAGAAATAAAACCATGGAAACCTCTATCAAACATGATATCTTTTTTCATCCTCAGATGAAATTAAGGGAGCTGAATGATAATATTTCATTTATTAAAATATCAGATGATTTGCTCCTTTAAATCCACAAGTAGTTTTAGGCATACATTGTATTTACACGTTGGGATTCCCACTGTTTTCAGAGTGAAAAAGTCAGATGGTATTTTGGTTAGAGATTGAGAGAGAGAAATATATTGGCTCCATTGGGCAACCAGCTTGAAACAATCATCCCAAACCCATTCTGGGGATACTGACTTTGTTCCATAGCAGTGGTGGGAGCACGGGGTCTCCGTTTGTGTTTGGAATGAACACCCATGGTTCTAAAAGACATCCTCCGTGAATCTGATTATCAGCCCTCTTCCTGAAATTCTGATTGGATAAGCATTCCTCAGCTACTGAAGATCTCTCATTAAAAAATGCTCATCCGTCCAGATATTTTGTTAGGGTGGTGGGACTATGGGTGTGTTCCTCTTTTTCCTAAACCTTATGTACTGTTGGTATATTAATTTAAAAAGAAATAACTGCATATTAAAAAACCCCCAAATTTAAGTTTTCCCAAAGATCATTAAGGCTAAGCAGGCTCATCATCACCAAATGATAGTTTACAAAACACTGCTTGGTGATTAAATTGTAAATGAGGCAAAACCATGAATATTATCCTTTTGAATTTGTGGAATGAAGCATGGTGGACAGAGGACCCTGGAAAGAAAGACAAGGGAAGGAGGAACAACATTCATATGTTCGAGATGGGGTTTTTCGCTACGACTGAGGATGGAGACCTGGTTGGATGCCGGGGTATTTCTTTGCCTCCATTTATCTAACTTCAACTCAGCCGATTCACATATGTGTCCAGGACTGAAAAAAGACTTGGAAAACACCAGTCTTGATATTGTGGGGAAGGATGTTTTTGGATTAAAGCATCAGATCTGGTTATCTTTGTGGATTTAATGGACCACAGGCCTCTCAACTCTTCCCTGTATCCTGTGCTCTAACTACAGATGATTCCATTATTCCTAAGAGTTGTTTTTAATGCACTAGATAGCTAAATGGTGGCCACATCTCCATTCTGTGCTGTATAGAAGGGACTTTTGCAAGGTGTTATTTCGCAAGGCATTATTTTACAAAACAATAACCGAAGGGCTGTCCTGCAAAGTGGCCTGGGGACTCTGTGGTCCGCCGCGGTTTGTGCTGTCTCAGACATGATGATGGCAACAGCAGCAGGCAGAGGTGAAGGCTGGCTCCTGGGTGCGCCCCAATACTGACCCTGGGTGCGGTGGCAGGAGACAGCATTAAAGGGACCTGGGGGAGAGAATGGAGGAAAGATTGGATGGGGGAAGAGAGAGGAGGCAGAGGCAGCTGGGGTCTGGAACAGAGGTGGGAGAAACTTCCTTACTGTGCTATATAGGCTAAACAAATGGGACGGCTGTGAATTTTTCCTAAACTCCTTCAAAATGCATCTTCCAAATTGGGCTATTGCATGCTTTGATTCTCTCAGGTGACCTAAGTACCCAGCCTTCCTGCTGAAATTCTGATTGGATAAGCATCTCTCAATGGCTGAGCATCCGTCACTTAAAAACTGTCATTCACTACAGAAGGGGTGTTTCGTTAGGGTGGTGGGACTAGAGGTGTTTTTCTCTCTTTTCTAAACCTTATGTACTGTGGGTGTACTACTTTAAAGTAAAGTTACTATATTTAAAAAAAAAACTTAAGATTTCCCAAAGCTCATTAAGGCTAAGCAGGCTCATCATCACCAAATGATAGTTTGCAAAACACTGTTTGGTGATTAAATTGTAAATGAAGCAAAAACATGGATTAATTTTCCCACTAGGGAAGTGATTGCAAATTTATATTTTAATGAAAATATAAATTATATTTGTAAACATTATTTTAGATGTATTTTAAAAGGCTTCCTCAAACCAATGCTGAAGGATCTAAGGCTGGAAGAAATTCACGTGAAACTGGGGTTTACACTGGGACTAGCCACTTGCTCAGACTTGGCAATTATTACCCCCTGGTAATAACAAAAGTACGTTACTTTACAGTTCACGGACACGTGCGTCAAGTGAGAGATCCACAATGAGGGAGCAAAATCTTTTAGGTTAAGAAGCAAAATGTGAGACATCTAGACCACTGATTCACTCATCCTGAAGAAGGAATCACCTTTGTTCCTGAGAGCCTTAAATTGCAAAGTGGTAATTAACCCAGCTCTTCCCTACTCTATTTAGATGAATGACCCAAGTGGGAAATTCTTAATGGTTATTATAATATTTAGGAAAAAAAAGCACTTTACTAATCAGAATTAACATTTGCTAATAGTAACAATAACAAGTGTATTATCTTAGTATCAGATGGAGGAATAGGACTGGGCTCCATCTGATCTTTAAGTCTTGGGTTTCTTCTGAGATACAATGCTTTTAACTGGCAATCTTGTAGGTAACCGAGGGGGTGAGATGTGAAGGTCAGAACTCCTGTCTCTCCACTCCTGTCATCGACGGAGAGTGCAGTGACCCCAGCCATGGTATGGTTTTTGTACAGTGCACACTGATTTGTTGTTGTTTTTCTTGGGGTGCCATCTACTAAGACTGCACACATCTCCAGGGCAGGGACTTGATCCTTTGACTGCTCTTCAAAGCCACCAGCACCCAAGCTTTTGTAGCTTTATACTGTGCAGCTCATGGAGACTGATAGAAGCAAACTGATGGCACTGAAAATGCTCACAAAGACTCTGATGACCAATTTGATTCTAGTAAATGCTGGACATGAAGCACCTTTACAGCTAAAAGCTTACACTAAGGTAGCATCTGTGGCGTGGAGCTCCAGGCTGAGCCAAGTAGCAGGCAAAGCTGGGAAGAGCTTGGCCCCTGCCTTTGACGCATACATTCTTCCCAGGTGAGTCTGTGTTCCTTTTCTCTTGTTTCTAGAGAACATGAGCTCCCTGAAAGAGAATGATTATTCTGGCTCTGTACTCCTGCTGAGGTGAAAAAAAAAATCTCCATTTGGTTCTCTTATTAGCACTTAGCACCATGCTAGCCTGTCTGGTTTGTCTCCAGCCAGTCTTGCTGGAGGAAGGCAAGGATCCCGTGTGGCAGCCAAGTACTTTCAGGAGTGCACTGTGCTAGAATTGCAGGACATGCTCTGGGTGGATTCGCCCTGGTAGCTCTGACCCTGTGGTGTACCTAGAAGATCCACAATCATGGGAAATACAGAGATTGGACTACACACAGCCTCAACTGGTTTTACCTTTCAGGGGATATCTGACATTATATGGAGACATTTTTTTGGTTATAATAACTGAGGTGGTAGTACTCCTGCCATCTGGTGAGTAGAGACCAGAGATGCTGCTAAACATTCTACTATGTCAAGCACCCCATCCCCAAAGAATGATCTGGTTCAAAATGCCAGTAGTACAGAGGTTGAGAAACCTTGGCTTAGAAGGATGTGATGGCTCATTTGTTGGTCACATGGCTTGTTCCTTAATGGCAGAGGTATGAACTAAATGATTTTAAGGTTTCTTCTTAGCTCTTTGATTTTTTTCCGCCAAAAAACAAAAAAATGAGTAGACAGCCAGAAGATGAAAATTATGAAAGAACGCTGAGAAATGAGGATAGTTTAGTTTGAGAAAGTGAACACTGAATGGTCATTTGTTAGCCTTCAAGAGTGAAACTGTGTCTTACATGAAGGATTCTAAGAAATTATTATCCTTTTTAGAAGCAGTAGAAAAAGAAATGGTTTAAGTTGAGGAGGAAGGATTTGGGTTCAGTCCAAGAAGACATTTCTGTGTGTATGCGAATGATAAGAAATTAGCCTAAGGTTCCGAGAAGAGGTTTAAATCACTTTCATGGAACAGCTTTAAGGAAGTAAAACAGTACTTACCTGTTGGGGATGCCTGGTTACAACCTTGAGCCCAAAACAGGTCTCAAGACCCCAGTGAGTCTTGGCAGCCTGAGGCTCTCTTGACTTAGTCTTTACGTATTCCTCTGGATAAGCATTTTTACTACTGCTCTTTTTCCTTCAACATTCAGCCTCTGTTTTTCTTGCTCACCTCACCCACTATCTACCCATATCTGTTAGTAGCCGTTTAAATGGTTGCTGACCCTCCCACGTACATCTCCTCTTCAGCCCCAGTCCCATCTCTTTTCCTCCCGGGATCATTGACTGTTGGTTAAGAGCTTTCCAAAGCCAAGACTCACGTTGCATGCTGCATTGTGACTATGACCCATCAGAGTTCTGAGCAAGGAGTTCAACACTTGTCTAACCTCCGGTGTGATTGGTACCTTGGCTGAGGAAACTCTGCCAGTCACATTAGCAGTGAATTTTGCTGCCTTGTTGGATTGCAATGCTGTGTTTAATTTGCTGACCAATATCATTATCCTTAGATCTTTCTTGATGTTCCTCCAGATCTCTCCTGCCTGCCAAAGTTCTGTGACTGAGATTATTTCCCTTGGAAAAGATCTTCCAGAAGGGTTTGATTTTTTTGTGGTCTCTGCCCCATGTTTGTGACAAGGAAGGGAGGAAATGATTGGATATACTTTCTCTGCAGTGTTAATGAAAAAGAAAGGAGAATGAAGATATTTTTCTCTTTCCTATCCACCTTCTCTCCAACCTTATGTCTTCTACTTCCAGCCAAGGGTTTATTTCCAAACATCCTGGGCACACTACTTGCATCCTGTGTGGTGGGCCAGTTTTCTTCATTTGGGGAAAAATTCTGTTCCATAACCACAGTCTGTGCCCTTCCCCAGGCCAACCTTTCTGTAAACGTTTTTAGTTGGCAAAAGTTAGAAAATTTGGCGGATTTTGTACACACTTCCTCCTGGAGTGCATGTCTTCCTGCTGGTAGCTCATTAGTACCACCTTTCCTGATGGGCTACTTTTTTTTATTTTTTCTCACCCCTACTGGTTAAGAGTGCAGGCTTTGAAGTTGGTCCAAATTGGGTTCTAATCTTTGCTCTAACACTTGTTATGTGACCTAAGGGTTCTCATGAGGAACAAATGAGATAAAGATAAATTACTTAACACAGTGCTTGGCACAAGTAATCACTTGATAAATGTTAGCTATGCATAATAGTTACCCAAAGAGGCTTGGAGCAAGGAAAGACACGCTGGAAGTGGAGATGCTATGAAACCTCCAGCATTCTCAGGTGTTGTTACTGCGGCAGAGCTGAGATCTCAGCCTCTCACGCATTTCTCCATCCTAATAGGCCAATCATGATCTTAAGTGGAGCCCATCGAACCCTGGAGGGGACCCTGGATTCCGGGGCTAGGGCCTGCTGCAGGGAGAAACGTGTTCTGCCTGTTCACTCTGTGTGACATTCCTTACCATTCTTTGCCTCACTTGTCGCTGCTTGCTAGCAACCATGGCCAGTTTTCTGCCTGCCTGACATTCTTTCTTCCAAGTCACAACTGATTTATCAAGTCCATTTTAGTGAGCTCTGGTTTCAGGTGCTCTATTCATCCTCTTTTAGACCAAGGCAGTGGCCTCTCACACTTTAGGAGAAACCCAGCTCTCTCGATATCAGCCTCCTGCAAGGCAGGGGAATGGCGACTTTTGCCCCGTGGCTTCTGTTGGCTTTAGGATGCTGCAGTCTAACATTTGCTGGGTCCTTGGGAGCCAGCACTAGAAGCAGCATCAGCAGTTTCTTAGAATTTCACGGTGCAGGTTTTCTGAGGCTTTAGCACCCTTTTTACTTCCCAAGCCCTTTTCATGTCTAGATGATTTATGGGATGGGACTCTCACTGTCACATATCTAGGGAAATTTGCATACCCTGGGAACATTTACTGCGTGTTTTTTGTTTCTGAAATGTTTAGGGGTGTGTGTGTGTGTGTGTGTGTGCCTGATTTTGTCTATATGAGGTCCTTGATATCCTAACATACTCATTTGACTGACATCCACTGGCATCTGGTTGTCCTTTTTGGTAGGGGGATTTTGGCGTATCAGGGACCCAAAGGAATAACTAGGACACAGAAGGAAGCACTTAGAGGCTTCCGTAGCACCAGTTATTGCATCTGGCCAGGAAGGAAAAGCCAAATAAAGACGAAGAAGTGGAGAAACAAAGAGCCATGGGTGGCAGGGGGTAGTTTGCAGAGAGTCAGCAGACTCACAGACCCTCTAAGGCTGCCTAGCATCCCAAACTCCTCATTTTAACTCAGACTTGCAGAGAAGCCTAGACCTTCTACTGGCCCACAGAAGCTCACACCAGGCTAATAATATCTAGGATACGTCAAATATGAGTTGAGATTGGCATTTTATTTTCTCCTTCACTATATTTATTCATGCCTATCCCTAAGGAGGGAGCTCTTAGCAATGTAGAGCCTACTCAGTCTCAGCATCTGCAGCTCCTTAAGCCACCAGGGAGCAAGGAAGCGGAACGGCACGGCAGAGAGTCAGGTGTTGTACGTTCCTGTCAGGGCCTGCTGACTCCCATTTCTTGGAGGTTTGCTTTGCCTAAGATGTTTTTCTACTAGTTCTTAGGCCAGCAGAAAAATCCAGCTCTGTTAATTTGTGTTCAACTCAGTTCCATTTTGACTCACCTCAGGAAATTCTTCATTGTGTATCAGTGACTGTGCGGGACCCTGAGACTTTACAGATGGACAAGATATCCTCTGCCCTCAGAAAGTTCTACCTGGAGTAGAGAATACAAGGAGAACAACTCCAATTTACTGTGAGATGGAGAACAGGGGCGCACACAGGCGCCAGGGGAAAGCAGGGGAGAGCTGCCCACCTGGGCTGCTGTGAGGCGGGGTGGGTGGGCAGGACGAAGGGGACCAAGACGGCCTCTCAGAGGATGTGCAAAGCCAAAACACAGTCGGAGTGCCTCTGGCAGATGTCCTGGGAAGAGGGGAGGGTGTGTATCAAGGCCGGAAGTGGAAGAGACCCTGCTACTTTTGCAGAGCTGCCTATGTTGTCCGTATGGGTAAGATGTAGAGGGTTGAGGAAGCGAGACTGGAAGAGAGAGGAGGGAAAACAGAAGGGGATGAGTCAAGAGAGGCCATCAACAGGCAGGTCTTGAAGGACCACAGGGGCCAGAGGGGTTTTGACATGCAGATGATAGGAGGTCTTCTGTGATTTTACAAATCTCCTCTGCCCACCATGTGAAGGAGAGATTAGAAGCCGGAAGAAAGGCCAGGTCCATCACCATCGCCAGCCTTCACCCTAAGGTAGCTAAAGTTGTTTAGTAAGAAGACTCAAGGGCCTCCATTTCCACAGGAACATGTATACTCTGCAGTGTCAACCAGGATAGTTGATAATGACCTGGGATGCCAAGCCAAGCTCACTCAGAACCCATAGCTGGAAGCTGGCTGCCGTTCTCCTCTTTTTTAGGATGAATCCCTGGAAGGGTTAACAAAATGTAAAAGGAAGCAGAGCTTCAGCTATGTGGTATGTGAAAAGATCTTGTGAAAGAAAGGAGCCAGAAAATCTCAGGCAGAGAGCAGAGGGAGGAAAAATATGCAGAGTAACAATGGATTATAGCAAAAATGTGAACCCTTGTTAGAGAAGACATGTATGACTCACTTTTCCACTGGGAACTAAGCAGAGGAGAGCATGGTGGCTGCCTGCTGACAAGAAAGGTACAGGGGAATTTCAATGATCTGCATTTAATTCATGTCAGCTTGTTTGTGGAGTTAGGCTAAAGTTTAAGGTCAATGTAAGGAATTTGAGCACAGAAGAGAGGAGAAGTTGAGGTATCAGTTATCACGATCCACGGTGATGTAAGTGGTCTTGGTTTATGACACAAAGAGGAGGCTGGGAATAGTATCTTTGGTGGTGTTGCCTTGGGACACAAAAGGTGTCAGAATTTAGTGGTCACGGCAGCCTTTTATTAATCACTTAGCATATGACAGGCACCAACCTTAAGCTTTACAGGCCAGTCCCTTGATCTTCACAGTGGCCGGGAAAGATAGGTCTTATTATTAACATCCCCATTTTACAGATGAAAAAGAAAGCCGAGACACAGAGCTTATGTAATTAGCTCAAGGTTACACAACTAGTGAACTGATGAGCAAGGATTCAAATCCAGGCAGTCATTCGTAATTATCATACAGTGCCTTCTCTAGGAATGATCTGGGTAAGCAAGGGCAACCAGTTAGATAGCATGAAAATGACTGTGCATGCTCATCAGAACTGTTCACTGGCAGCATCTGAGCATTTTGACTGCATTTAGGATAGGAGGGTAGTAGGGAAAAGCCACAAGGAGAAAAGCCAAAACAAGAGCTCTCAAAGCAACACACACAAACAACACAGTGCAGCCTTGCTGGAGGCAGGGAGACCTGGCATCTTTGAGAGAAAGCATGGGCAGGAGAGCCTGGGAGGGGAGGTGGAGGTCATCTGTCTGCTGGGAAGAGAACTCTCCACGGACAGCATGTGTTGGCGCAGTGGGGGACACAAGGCAAGGGCTGGCACAGGGGCACTGCCACCTAGTGTCCCCAAAGCCTGGTCTTTGGGACTCCGCCTGACAGTAGGAGCCTGACTGTGGTCAGAACCAGTTCCATCCTGGCCAGGGAGAGCCGGGGCAAACTTAGCCACAGAGGCATCTCATTGTCTGTGGTTTCTTTAAAGGCCTGAGTTGTCTGATAGTTTCATTTGTTCATAGCCTCTTAGATGGTGAGAATTGGAAAGAAGTGTCCACCTCTGCTAATCTGACTCCTTTATTTTATTGACGTTTCAGAATGAGAGGTGCTCAGCTGGGCTACCTTGCCGGCTGGTAGCAGGGACGGAAGTGAGTCCCTGGTGTCCTGAATCTTGCCAGCAGCCTTTAATGAGCTGGCTTTTCTGACAGTCTCCTTTTATAAAGTGCTCAATTCAAATAACCAATTAAGTGTCTAGTTATGGATTCGAAATCAATGAGTTCCTGTGTTAACAATTTATTTTTTTTTTATTTTTTTTTTTCTTTGTTTCCTGGCTTTTTTCCCCCCCTTTTGCTCTCCCCACCCATTCCATGTCTGACTTCTCCCTTGTTTGGCCTCCTTGTCCTCGTGATTCTTTTTCTCTGTTCTGGGTGGTTGCTGTTTCTTTTTTCTCCTTTCTGGGCCCTCCTTCCTCTCCCCTCCTTTCCTTCCTTCAGCCCTCTCCCTTTTCTTTCTCCCTGTAGTTCTCACACACACACAGGCGGACATGCTCACTCTCATGCTGGCTCACGTTCTCTCTAGATTTAGAGAGAGACAGAGACAGACTGGCTCCATCCTCTCCCCTCAGGAGTGCTAAAAACCAGTCCATCTGCTGTGGATCTGCTTATTATTTGAAAGTTTGCCTTATGGAGCAAGAAGGAAGCTAGGATTCCTGTATTTTCTCAGTCTCCTCTTTAAACACAGGGAAGTAGATGTTTCTCACCTAATAAGCACATTAATAAAAACTTGGCAGGGCACAAGGAAGCCACATTGACATTCTCCTTTTAGGGGAATTAGTATAGTGCCTTTTGCAGATGGGCACTTAATGAATTTTTGATGACTGAAGCGATGATGCATGCTAGCTGTGGCTTCATCACAAGCTCACTGACTCCATGGACATCAGTCTTCTTTCTTTGTGTTATCTGTCTATGTTGAACTGCAAAGATTTCGTCAAAAGGAAGAATGAGGATAGAGCAGGTCAGTCAATAATCTTGGGGCTAAAGTTGGAGTCCGAGAGAGGTTCAGGGTTAGAACCCCAAACTTTCAGATCTGAGTGGCCATAACTCTGGAGGCATGGGGTAGGCTGGGGAGGCAGTGGTGTTCGGGCTTTGAGAAGGGGGAGCTTCTACCTAGGGCTCATCCTAAGAATTCATTCTTTCCTAATGGTCCCCGAATGGAATCCACTGGTGAGAGCTTCTCAGTGGTAGCTTCTATTCCTACCTGGACACACCAGAGATGACTAAATGCAATTCAAGTCCTGTCCTTCTTCCTTCCCAATCCTATCTCATGGAGATCTGATTTTGTACGGGGTCCCACACCTCACCAGGGAGCTCCTCAAACAGGCTCAGGTAATCTTGCATCTCCATTGCCACTCCCACGCATGCCCACTCCTTTTCAAGTCCAACTTTGCTCAGCCACTGATCCTCTTGTGTTACGACATGACATGAGGTTGGCTGTCTGCAGTCTGCCCTTGTCCGATCTAGTCTGTCCCTCTGCAGGCCAGAGCTATAAGGGGTGTTCCATTTGAGTCAAATTTCAGTTACAAGTTACAAGGCCTGCTTCCCAGCTTCCCACCACGACCTGGCTGTTCTTCTCCTTTGTGGTTCTTCTCCTTCAAACCATGCACAAGCCAAAAGCTGGGATTCACAAGGCTAAGGTTCTGGTAGGAACTTGGACACATGCCAACTTCCAAACAAGGCTGGCAAGAACAGCCCTCCCTCCTTCACAGCAGGGCTCCATTTGGAAAATGCATATGAAGTCATTTGAAAAAGTATGGAATGCTCTAGGGAGGAAATATCTTTTTAGTTCTAGTCTTTAGGTCTTCGAGTTAGTGTTTTTACAGTTGGATTGATTGATGAGTAATGTTCTACATCCACCCTCCTCGGGAACCACAGATCACATTTTGTTGACTGGTGTTAGTAATGTCTTTGGATGCTATGGAATCACATTCTTTTTTCCTTGGGGATTAAATCCAAAATATAGACCTCACTACCCCACTCACTCCAACTTCCTGAGATAACCTGCCTGCGTAGGTACCTTAGTCTGTTCGGGCTGCTATAATAAAATACGATGACTTGTGAATTTATTTCTCACAGTTTTGGAGGCTAGGAAGTCCTAGATCAGGGTGCCAGCATGGTAGAGTTCTGGTCCATGCCGGCTTCCTGGTTCATAGATGGCCGTCTTTCCACTGTGTCCCCCCGTGGAGGAAGAGGTGAGAGAGCTCTCTGTGATCTCTTTTATAACTGCTCTAATCTCTGTCATGAGGATTCCACCGTCATGACCGTTTAACCACTGCCCAGATGCCCGAGCTCCAAATACCATCACACAGAGGATTAGGTTTCCACACACAAATTTTTAGGGGGCATAAACATTCAACCTGTTCCAATAGAACTGAATTATTTGGGCATTTTCCTGGAGCGATGCAAAGGCATTCTTACTTTTCTTGAAGGAGAGGCCAAGGAGTTGCAGAGAGAAGTGACATTGCCTCCCAAACCTCTCTGCCTCTTCTGGATGAGGTCTTTATCTAGGGCAGAGCTGCCCTCCTCGAGGGGGGCAAGTGAAAATGAGTAGAAAGGTTTGGGGATGTCACCGTGACATCAATGCCAGCCCGGGAATACAAAACATTCTGCCGTGCAGCTTTCAGTCTGCACTGGGAAGGACTGTCGCGCCTCCAATGCTGAGAAACACGGCTGGGATGTCGTAAAACCACAGAGAGGTAAAGATGGAAGTCTTCTCAGAGGCCGGAATTCCAAGCCTTCCTTTTACAGAGGAGAAAATTTTGGCCCAGAAAAGGAAAGTGGGCTGCTCAAAGTCACGCAGCTAGCTAGTGGCAGAGCTGGACAGGAGCCCAGCCCTCGGGTTCCCAGCCCAGCATGCCTTCTGCAGTGTTGGTGCGGCAGAGAGCCGGGGAGGTGCGGCTGCAGGGGCGCCTCACTGAGCATGGACTGCAGGCCCCCGCTGTCAGGGCTGCTGGGCAGCTGCTGATTGTATCCGTGATTCTGCCTTCTTAGAGGCAGAGGCCCTTGAGCCAACATGTGCCCCTCCTAGGCCCACTGCTGCCCAAGGCAGGCTTGGGATTGCAGCTTTCCTTTGGAGCAGTAGATTTGCTTGTTTTGCTCAGATTTTCCTTCTGCCTCTAAAAGGCACCCCCAAATAACCCTGTGTTCAGGAACAATATTCATTAGCTTAATGAAACGTAGTAGCTTCCCATGGGATGGAAGAAGGGGTCTCTCAGTGAGAGTCCCTGCTGTGTGCTCTCATGCACAAATGGAGGGGAGGCTCTGGTTGGGTGGGTGGCAGGAGGCTGGAGGTCTATTCTTAGCTCTGTTGCTATGTGATGTTGTGCAGGCCACTGAGGCTTCTTGTTCTTCCTGGTTCAATCAGCTCTCAGTATTCTGCCTCCTATGCCCTGCCTTGAGCATCACCAGCCATGTCTCTTCCAAGTGAGGTGCCTCCGCTGGGTGGGCTGGGGAGGGAACCCTGTAATATCTAGATGTATCGGTCAGAGTGTGGGTGGGAAACAAATACGACACTCAAATGAGGTGAATAAGGAGAGTTTAATAAAACAAATATCTTCAAAGGAGGTGATTGGGCCTGGGGTACCTAATGGTCTGAGAGTCCCTCTATCTCCCCTTCGGAGGCCTTCTTATCCCTTCTAGAGAGGAGGCTCGGGGGCTGGGTATCTTCCCCTTCCTTTTCTAGATTCACTCTCCAGGCTCCTCTGTCTGCTGTGGTACGGAATGCAGCCCTGGGCCACCTTGCCTCCAGCCAGGCAGCAGGAGCATAGCACTGGGTCTGATTCCCTGGCCCTGCCCACCGGTCATTGCTGGTTGGCCGTATTTCTCCCCTGAGGCTATACCTCCTGAGGGGTCGCTCTTTCCACATAGCTGTCCCTCTGGGTTCTGGTAGCTCTTCCTTCCTGTGCTGCGCGCAGGACTAAGGATCTGATGAACACAGTTCTGTCTCCCTCAGGGAGCACAGCGTCTAGGCGAGGAGATATCTGCACTTACTGGGGATGACTGCTCAGTGAGAAAGGTCTGCAGTGACACAGCTTCCCAGCAGTCAGCAGAATGGCAGGGACAGAAGGCTTCTTAGAGGCAGAGGCCCTTGATTTGACTCTTGGCCAGATCTGGGGGACACAGTCAGTACAGACGCTACAGGCAGCAGGAACAGTGCATGCAGGGGCACCACTGAGCATGGGAGTGACAAGGTACATTGAAGAACTAAAAATTCTTTTTTATTGCAAATAGTAGAAACTAAACTTAAAGGAGTTAAAGAGGAGAAAAATGAAAAAAAGAAATTTGTTTTCTCCAATATTTAAAAGGTCCAGAGGCTGCAGGTGTGGCTGGCTTCAGGCACCCACATGTAACCCTCAGGTTTCTGTCTCTCTGACTGTCTGAGCTTGCTACCTCCTAGGCTCCTACTTTCTAGACAGGCTTTCTCCGTTATGAAAAGTGGGGTGACAGAGGTGGGGAAGCGGAGGAAGGGGAGTCGTTCCTGGAGTTTTAGGCTCGTATGTTCCATTTAACTAGTGAATCTAGAGAAAGACAGGTGCTTCTGTCCCAGTCCCCAGATGACAAATCTCATGAAAACATGATGCTGCTGGGGTCACTGGTCCTCTTAGCCATGGGGCAAGGAAGGACATGCTTTGGCAAGTTCTGAGCCCACGCCTATCCTTGGGCAAGTGAAGGCACAGAGTCAGCACTCTTGTACCACGGAGGGCAGATTCTCCCCAGGAAAAAGGGATTTTTATTCCCTGAAAAAGTGGGGGAAGACAGGGCATTCTGGGAAGACCAAAAATACAGCTCCAGTGGTCCATTTTGCTGGGTGGAGCTGGAGAGCAGAGGCCAGGTAATGACAGCTTCTCCTGTGGCAGTGGGGAGCCCTCAAAGAATTTTAAACAGAGGAAAGACTCAGCCAGACTTGCCATCTGAAAAGCAAAGCTAATCTCCAATTAAAAAAAGAAAATAAAGAAAAACCATATAATACTTCCTAATGCCAAAAAGAAATATGCTTGGAATGATCTGCCCTTTAAGTTTCCGTGATCTGCTCTCTTTCCCAAACCCACTCTGGAGACCGGCTACATCATCTAAGCACAGAGCAGGATCTGCTGGTGTATATTTTCAAATTGCATTTGATTCTCGCTCGCGCAGGGTCTGTTTCAGTCTGGGGCTTGAGGGCCAGGACCCATGCGTCTGATTGCTGGGCTGGGCTCAAGTTCAGCCGTCTCTATAGAGCCAGGAGTGTTTGGAGGTATATCCTGGCTGGGACACTGACAGGCAGCCTCCCTGAGCTTCTGCTTTCAGGCCCCGCTCCTCGTGTGCCTGTGAGTCACACCAGGGCTTTGTCATACTCAATGCAGGCCTAAGCCACACGATCTGCTCTCCTCGCAGCAGGCAATTGGTCCTGACACTGTCTAATTGCAAAATCATTTTTCATTTGTCAAGACCCACCTGTCTCTGTGCAAAATAGAGACTGACAGTCGGGTGGGGGTGGACATGTATCAGTGCAGAGGCAGCAGAGACATTTTGCTGAGTGACTGCTGGGGCAGAGCCTTCTAGAAGGCGATGCTGGGAGGGAGGGGGGCTAAGGGCTTAGACTCTGAAATGGGACTGCCTGGGTTCAACTGCAGATACTGTCCCCGACTAACCGTGTGATCTCGGGCAGGTTGCTTAATTTCTCCAAGCTTTGACTTTGTTATCTGTAAGATGCAAGGTAAGAGTACCTGCCTCATAGCGTGTGTGGATGATACAAGATGATTATACAGCCCTCAGCACAGTGCCTGTGTCAATAAATGTCAACTCTTATCAGTGTTCCATTTTTCCCACCTTTTGATTAGATTCCTGTTTCAGATTAGATCTCTCTCTGCTGATAGATGTTATTCTCCTCGGGTGCTGAACTGTCAGTGGGTGATTGGATTAGCTGGCCCAAGCCCGAAGAGAGGAGGTGAGAAGCTTTCTCTGTGGCTGTGGCCTCTAGGGCATATCCTCATGACCAGACTTCCTTCTTACCATGAAATTCCCAGCCCATTTGGAAGGAGTAGAGATAAATACAGAGCTGGAAGGGTCATGTTGTTAATTTAATTTGCAGAAGTACTTGGTATACAAATATTTTTACAGGTTCCTTATTTATTAACTCAGGCTATAGGTTGCAAACCTCAGTATTTTAATATATCTCCTCTCCCGGGGTCATACACAGTGAAAACATATGGCTTATTTATCTGACAGAGAGTTTTTAGGACAATATATATATTTTTGGATTCTAGTTTTCTGGCCTTAGGGAACTTCGAAATGATCTTTCCTTTCCAGTTTGGACCAATGGAGAAGTAGGATCTCATTGTTGGAAAGACGGGGATCAAATTATTAGCATTTTTTAGTGATAAAGTAAAACTGGAGAACAAGACTTGACCTGTGGTCACAATGAGGTATTCTGCGGTTTTTAGCTCTGAATTAAATTTGGCCATGTGGTTGGAGGTGGGGGTGGATACAGCTGGCCTCTCGCATAAGGTGGAGTCTCTCGCCACATGGAAGAGGAGGTGGGGCCTCTATGCCCTTGGCCCACACCAACAAATCCAGAGCCCAACCTGCTCCTTCGTCCAGCCTCTCTGTCCTGCCACATCTGTCTCACGTAAACCATTCCTCAGTCCTCTGCTACTCTGACCTGATCCCAGCCATCCTCGTTTCTTGTTTGGCCAACCTCGACACCTTCCCAGCTGCTCTCTTTGCTCCCCTGCTCACCACCATAGTTCCTCCACACAGCAGCCAGAGTGATGGTTGAAAACTACCCATCACCTTATTTTACTCCTGCACTCCAAACTGCTCATGGTTTGCCATTAGAAGCAAAATCTAAGCCCTTCACCTTTGCCTTGGAGGCTCTTCATGTTGGCCATTGCCCACTTCCCTGATCTTATCTCCTCCTGTGCTCTCACCCCACCCTCATGCACGCTGCTTCAGCCACTGTGCCCTTCTTGGGGTTGTGTGGGCACTCCAAGCTCACTCCTGCCTCAGGGCGTTTGCACAGGCTGTTCTCTCTTTGGTGCATTCTCCTCCGGGATCTTTGCCACATCATTGTATCCAAGTCACTATTCAGCTACTGCCTCCTCAGAGACACCTCCCCTGACCACTCTCTAAAGTAGCTGTCCTCTCCATCACAATCTTTTCCTTTATCTCACTTATGTCACTTGTCACTGCTTACCATTAGAGTATGCATTTGTAAATGCATATTTGTTTAGAACTTTGACTTCCTGCTATTTCCCCAGAGCCTAACACAGGGCTGGACATCAGGTAGCAGCCCAGCAGATATGCACTGAGTGTATCACTTCTGTCTCCAGGAAAGTCTGAAACGGAAAACCCTGAAGGGGCTGAATGACACCTGCTCAGGTCCTTCTTCCAGGCTTCCTGCTCAGTTCAGCCTCTGTTCCCTCATGCCATGAAGACAGGAGAGAGCTCATTCTCATAATGTTCCAGAGAGGCTGCTTAGTTAGCACTGTGGGCGTTATCGCTGGTGCCATTTTACAGATGAGAAAACTGAGGTTTAGATTAAATCACTTGCTCTAGGTTGTAAGGGCTTGCATGTAGCAGAGCCCTAATTCCACTTTATGTCTCCATGCTCTTTGCTTCTCCATTCTGTTGCCTTTTGGGTTCAGGTACTGGTAGGTTTTCTTCTCTTTTAATCCTCACCACAACCTTATGAGATGCCCATTTTTCAGCTGAGAGAGCTAGAGTTCAGACGGCTTACGTTTCTTTCCCAGAGTCACTCAGCCTGAACTGGTACAGCAGAATCTGGAGTAGAATAGCTTGGCTCAAAGCCTTTGCTTTCCATCATGCTCCACCCCATGGCCTCTCCGTTGGAGGCAGAGACCGCCAAAGGGTACAATGATGCCTACAGTTATCGTCGTGACGATCAGTGGGAGGAACAGTGGGGGCTCTGGAAATGTAATACAAGAGAAGGAGAAGAAGGAAAGGAACTACAGTGGAGGCACTTTGGATTTTTTTTCTTGGCTGCAGTAGACCCTGTGAGTAAAGCCTGAACAGGACGTAATGCCTCTTTAGACTTTGTTTTATTTAACTGTCTACCAGCAGGGTTATGTGGATGAACGAATTAATGAGAGAAAACCCCTTAAAAATGCAGGTTTTAGTCTTCACAGGTGTGACAAGCTGCTGTTTGTTTTGCCTTAACTGAATTGAACCACTTAAAAATATTTTCTTTTTTGGTGACATGATATACAATATAATAATCCAGGAAAAAGCAACTCCCCAAATTTGGTTAATTTATGTCATTCCTCAACTGAACAAGAGTGAACTTTTCCTAAAACGTGTGTGATAAAGCATCTATTGAGAAAGAAGTATGGGTCGTGGATAAGCCATGACCCTCCTTCCCCCCAACCCCTGACAACCTTAGGGAGGGCATCTTCTCCTTTTCCCACTATTTCTCCACTGATGAAGGAAAAGCTGAAATGTAAATATATATGGTTGCTCATTTATTTTGAGAGCAAAAGCTCATTCTCCCCACTGCAAAGGCAGTCTTGGTTTCATCACTTTTTCTGCAGATGAGGCAACATATCGTATAGAAGTTGAATACCTGGGTTTGAGTCCTGGTTCCTTTGCTTTAAGCTCTCCTGCTACTTAATCTCTCTGTATCTCAGTTACCCATCTGCAATAAGGGGATTATAAGAGTGCCTACCTCTAAGTGTTGTAAAGATGGAATAAAATAATGTGTATAAAACTATTCTACTGGCACATACTACAGGCTTAAAATGCAATTCATAATAACAATAGTAGTAATAGTAATAATGATCATAATAATGTAATAAAGATAACAAGACATTTTTCTTTGAAGTTAAGTCATCAGTGGTTAGTTTCATTTTATACTTTAGAAAATTAAGACTTCTGGCCACAAGTCAGAGATGACTCCAAGAATGAGAAACAAGACTCATATGTCCTGGGTAGGGAACACACACCCTCTCAGCTCCATGGGCTCATCTTCTCTTGCCTGGGCTCATTCCCATCACTAGGGAATCAAGGAAAAGTCTGTGGATTTATCCCTGTTCAGAAGAGGCAGAGGACTTGGACACTCTCTAAATTGTAAATGAGAAGAACTTAATGCGTTTGTAACAAATACAGACGGTATTGATTTCTCCAACTAGACATATGGTTTCTGGAATCAACATGGAACAAAACAAGGTGGCATGTCCACTCCCCACTAGAGTCTCAGTGTCTGTCCTGGGCTGAGTAGAGTTTCAAGAAACTTTTTCAGCCCTTTTTGCTTGTCAGAGTCCCCCTCTTCCACTCGTCATTGCCTTTCTGATTTGTATAAATGGCTAGCACAGGAAGGAAATCCACGGGCCAAATCCTACAGGTTCAAGCTATGTACTGTACCTTACCACACTTCCTCCAGCAAAACACAAAAACAAAAACCCCTATCAACTGGCTTAGTAAATGAGGATTCAGAAAGAAACACAATTTTCGTATAACATGAATCCTGCCCTCATCGTTTCCATCTGATTCAAGAAGGAACCTGACAAATACAGCAGGAAGTGAATGCCCATAAAACTACACTTATCACTGAATTAAGTACTTTCACAAAAGAATTTCTTGATTACAAAGTACTTGCATACATGTTTTCTTACTTGGCATTTTATAACAATTCTGTGAGATGAGCATGGTAGGTGTTATCACAGTTTTATAGATGAGGAGACTGAAACTCCAAGTGCTAAGGGATGTAGCCAGAATTTCACATTTGCAGAAAGAAAAACAAAGACCCAAGCCCCAGTCTTTTGACTCCATGTCTAGTACCCTTTCCGTGACACCATGCTCAGAGCAAGTAGAAAAGTCTGCTTGCTCAAGGTCATGAGTAGCTGAGTTCTTGGTCCATTGCTCCTTCCAGCACTCCACTTCCAGTTTTAATTCCTTTAGAGCCATTTTTTTTTTCCGAAAAAGTCAACTGTTTTTTACCTTAGCTTAAAATTGTACTGCCTACGTCTCAGAGGAGAAAGGAACCTATGGAAATCCATCTCCTTGTCTATATGTGGTTTGACCTTCAGTGACCTTCAGATGGAAGCCAGTGGTTCAAAAACAGTTCTCAGTTCTCTGTAACTGACTCTTCCTATTTATGACCCTGGGACACTAACGTAATCCACTTGTTCTAAATGTTAGGTTCACAGTCCCCGCCATGATCCTTGCAGAGATGAGAACTGTGACTACTGAATTCTTTACGAAATTTATTGGGGTTATGAGAATGTTCAGTCGGGACCTCCGTAACCATCTACTCAGGCATCATAATCCCTCTTCCTTCTACTCATCCTCATGGGAAGTACCTCACAACTGCTTGCTCATTTTTTTTGCTCTTCTTCAGACATTGGGTCAGTTATTTGCAAGGGCTGGTGCACTTTTAGAGCAACATAATCATTGTAAGATCTCTAGCCTAGAGCCTTGGTTCTTAAACATTAACAGTCCTGAGACTCGCTAAGGGACCTTGTTAAAATGCAGATTATAGGCACCAGCTCTTGAGACTCTGGTTTGGGGGTTCTGAAGTTGATATCCGCAGGCTGCATTTTCGATGAGCTCCTTCAAGGACTCTGATGCAGGTATAACTTGGAAAACAGCTCATGAACTGAGCAGTAATTTTAAATGATTGCAGAGATAGGCATGGATTCTGCCACACGGCAGGACCCAATGCATACTATGTGACCAGGTGAGTATATTGTTCACTTCAGAATGTATTTTTCTTAAAGTGACTTTTCTACCACTACTAGGCATAGACAAGATTATTTTTTAGAGTAGGCAGAGGGATTGTTCTGAAGATCCTCTGCTGGGAAAACAAATTTGATCACCAGCAATATGTTAAGTTCTGTAAAGAACGGCTTAGGACATGGTCCAATAAATAATAGGCTATGCAACTCGCTCTAAAATGCAGTACCACGATGTACAAAAAACAATGGCAACCCTCAGGGGATTCTGCCACTCACATTGAAAAGATCACTAGCCATATTGCTGTGACATTTCAGAGAAAGGAGCAATCATATTCAGCTGGGAGGTCTTGGAGCATTTTGCAGAGAGAGAGGATGTGGCTGAGACTTCTGGGCTGAGTCTAATTTGGGTAAGTGGGAAAGGGGAGGGTATTTCAGGTGATGGTATATATTGCAGCAGAGCATAACTGTGAGAAAGCAACTCTTCTACGGATAGTAGTGAGTTGGTTGGCATGGTCAGAACTTACGAAAGCAGGGAAAGGGATAATAGCTAATGTAGAGAGGTTACATATATGTGTAATTTTATTTAATTCTCACAACAGCTCTCCAGGGAAGGCAATACTGTTCATATGGTATGGAAAGAAGTTCAGGAGAAAATTAAACAGTTCACGATCACAGAGCTAGCTCAAGGCAGACCTGGGGTTTGTACCCACCTCCCGTGAATGACAGACCTGAATGCCAGAGAACTCACCCTGCCACCCCTTCCCCGATAAAACTGCTGGCGAGCCCTGAATGTCAAGCTTAGGGTTTCATGTCCAAGCTCCAGACAATGTGTGTCTTGAAAAGAAGGATCTGGAGGCCAGGTTCCATCCCAGAAGTCTATCCAGGTCTCTCTCTGTATCCTTGGTATTTTTTTTCTGGAACTATGGCCCTGAAGAAAACTACAACCACACTATTTTGACCTGTCAGACCCTGTTGGCTTTTTGTTGTGTGCTAACAAAATGTCATGGGCAAGCAGGTGGAGAGTTTTGCAGATTCATTCTTCAGTAGTAGAATTAATTTTCTAATTAATATTGTCACCACATGGCCCAGTTATGTTGCAGGAGCAGGCAGGTGTCAGCAGTGTGTGCCTGAGTGTGTGTGTGTAGAAGTGGTTGATAAATCAGCGGATTTTCCATGTGAACAAAGCCGGGATCTCCAGCTGACATCTTAATTCTAGGACTCAGAAAACCCAGAGCAGGGATAACGAAATGTCCTGCCTGTAAGTAGCAGGCTAAGAAACTCCTCAGCGCCACGTGACAAGAGCGGCCATGCTGACATCTCTGGTTATGGATTTTCAGCAGGAATTTTGTCCCCTTCCCGTGTGGGAAGTAGTAGTAATGGCACATTCTTGTCCAGTAAAGAATCTGGTCGGACAGTTCCCAGACAAGCAAACAGGATAGAGGTGGCATGAGGGTGACTCTCTAGTTTTTCAATAATGCGTGTTCCTTATTGTGTAAATGCAATACCAATTTAGGCAGACATTTTTTCTTCCTAAATTACACAGCATTTTCCCATGTCATGTAATCCTCACAAGGGTCCTTGGAATCAAGTCTTTATGATCAACTCCATGTTGCCAATGAGGAAACTAGGGCTCAGAGACATCGAATATTTTGGCTGAAAGCTAAATAAAAATTAATGAGTTTGAGAACCACTAGAACCCACATTTATGCTCTTATTTACATTCACCCATTAGCTTACTCATTTATGCTTCCACTCATTCATTCATTCATTCATTCAATGTTCATTGATCACCTACTACATTCCTAGCATTGAGTTTGGTTGTGGAGCTCCCAAGATAAAAATGTGGAGTACTCTGAGTTCCTTGAATAGAGGGCTAATAAAAGAAAGAGCATGTCAATTATTGGCTCATTCTTTGAAACTCTAATTGGTGTGATTTCCACTCACATTTAAATCCAAATAAACAATATTAGGAACCCATTAGTCTTCCGGTCAGTTCTCCAGTCTCTATCATCCTTGCTTATTTATCTGCACACTTCTGGGTGTTCTGTTACCTGCCCTAGGTCAATATTTGCCTCAGTTCAATATTAATTACTTCCTGGATGCATGCATTTCCTTTACCTTGGTTCCTAAAAAGAAAATTTTAAGATGTGTTTATGCATTAAGTCGACATCAGATCATTTTTCAACATAAGTCATCTCCTCAAAGGTTGTCCCTCACTCCTTTTTTCCTAACCTTCATGGAAAAGATGATTTAATTCCAGATTGTCAGAACTGCAGCCCTACAGGATGAAACCTGCTTTTTCCTCCTCCATGCCCCCTCTGCAGTGAGGTTGTAGCATTCATGTCACACAGTGCCTTGGATTGTAGGTATGTGCCTACATGTTCTATCTTCTTTATGAGATGATAAGTTCTCTCAGTGAGAGAATCATGATGTATTCATCACTGCATCGTCTACAGAACCTAGCATGTTCCATGATCTGTTAAAAGTGCTCAAGAAATGTTTACAAATGGAGGTCCTAGACTGACAAAGCTCATCTCTTTAAAAGACTTGTTCTCAGGAGTACAGTAGGTGATGGCCTAAGTGCCCTCCACTCTAAGGAGTGCTGTCTCAACAGCGACTCCAGCAACCACCTCCTGACCCGATGAGCTTCTTTTCATTAACCCACAATCTTCCTGTTGCCAAGCACTTCTTTTTCTCTCTTCCATTTTACTTAACCATGCTTGGGCTCTTCAGGCCGTTTGATGAATAGAAATGTTCCTACTTGGAATTAAGTTGGAATCTTTGGTCAGAGCATCTTGGTAACTCATCAGGCCACATCTGAGGTTTACACTGGTTATGTGGTGTGTTTTTCTGTTTCTACCGGAGACAGTCTGTGTGGGCATTGAGTGTATCCTTAATAGAGCACTCAGAAACCTGGTCAAGATGAGAAAGGACACTGATGCCCCATAGTAGGGACAGAGAATCAGGGAGAGAGTGGAATGTGAACCTCTATATTCAAATCAAAGACATGGATGAGGCTGGGGATCCAGGACTGCTGCTGCCCGGGGATGGAGTGGGGATATCTGACTTGGTTAGGCAGGGTCAGGATTTTTATCACTGAAGGCTCAGGCTTCTCTGAAGGCAAAATTACAAAGTTATTAGGAACTATCATAATGGTTTACTCCAATTTATGGACGTGTTTAGTCAGCCCCTCATCTTCCATGAGTATCCAAAAGTGAACAGGAGCTGTCTATTTGGAAAAGCAGCCATTTGTTCTGTAAAGGTGTCTCTTCTTTGGGAAAGGCTACCACTGAGGTTATTGGGGTTTACCGGGTCCTAAGAATTTACCTGCATCTTAGGCTGTGTAAGGCAAGCTGATCTAGAGAAACCAATTATGCTAAAACTTTGGAAAACGTTGACCTGTAGCTGGGTCCCACAGAGCAGTTTTGTAGTGCTGAAGGAAAGGAGACGGACGTGGACATGGGCTTCCCTCTTCCAAGGACTTCTGTTAGATTCGATCAAGCTACTTAAGCCTTGCATCCTTCTGTTTCCTCCTCTGTAGAGAGGACACACTGGTTTCTAAATAGTTAGGTTGGTGCAAAAGTAGTTGCAGTTTTGGCTATCACTTTGAATGGGAAAATCTGAAATTTCTTTTGCACCAACCTAATACTTCTATACCTTTGGGACCAGATAGGCAATGTTATTAGAATAAGTGTTATTGAGGTGTAGGGTAATAGTGAGGTAAACTGGAGGGTTCAGGACATGTACAGAGACTCAAAATAAAAATAATTCAATCCACCAATTTGCAATCTCTATTCTAAAGTGTTGGATCTTCTCCTGGGAGAAAAAGTAATAAACAAGTTCAGGTTATTGTTATCATCAATACATACCCAGTCAATAGAATTATTTAAATGCTTCTGTGGATAGAGGCCCATACTGGTTTGTGCGGCTGCAAAGGAATACCTGAGGCTGGGTAAGTTATAAAGCAAAGGGATTTATTTGGCTCACAGTTCTGCAGGCTGTGCAAGAAATATGGCACCAACATCTGCTTCTGGTGAGAGCTTCAGGAAGCTTCCATTCATGGCAGAAGGGGAAGGGAAACTGGTGTGTCGCATGGTGAGAGAGGGAGCAAGAGAGAGAGAAAGGAGAAGTACGATGCTCTTTTAAACAACCAGCTCTCACATTAACTAATAGAGTGAGATCTTGTGTTATTACAGCGGGGAAGGCACCAAACCATTTATGAGGGATCTGGCCCCATCACCCAAACACCTCCCACTAGACCCCACCTCCAACACTGGGGATCAAATTTTAACATGAGATTTGGAGGGGTCAAATATCCAAATGATACACATACTATGTGCTGCTGAAGAATACAAAATAATTTTATGATATCATCTCTATTGTTGAAGATTTAAGTATTTGGTCTAACTGCATAGACAGATGTCCATCCATCCATATATCTACCCCTCCCTCCCTCCTTCCATCCATTCATCCATCCTCCTATTCAAGAAATATTTGTCTAACATCCAGCGTGTGCCTACTTCAGGGTTGGAACCCCAAGGTCGGTTTACAGTGGTGCACAAAAGCACAGGGTCCCAGCCCTCCTGGAGGTTGTATTTATTAAATATATATTAAGAGAGCCTGGAGGACATAATAAAGGCTAAAATGTGGACCCTGGCCTCAAGTTGTTCATCTGTTGGCAGGACCCCTACGCCTGACATGCAGTGGTAGTTGCCAGAGTAGAGGCGTGTGGCAGCAAAGAGAATGAGAGGTTATTCCCCTAGGAAAAGATCAAGGCAGACTTTGTAGATGAAGTAAGGTTTCATGAGTCTTTAGATTTTGATAAATAATGCAGTTTCTGGACTAGTGGATACAGGTGAGTTTTAAGGGAAGAAGGTGTGTGAGGGTATCAGGGGTAAAAGAGGAGGAGATAAGGTTGTAGCACCAAGTGACTAAAGTCTAACACGAGACATGGAAAATGGGCTGGGAGAGAGGTAGTGGACATTTGACATGTCCTATTAAGGAATTTGCTTGTTATTTCTTATTATCAAGGAGTCATGAAACATTTTTGGCTGGAGTGACATGATCAGACTCTGGCAACAGCTTCCCTCCTCTCCCACCTTAAAGGGGCTCTTCATTCCCCATTCTCCTCCGTTTTTTTTTTTTTTTCTCCTGCCTCCATGAACAAGTGTCCCTGCTTTTCTACCCCACAGCCTGAGGATGGCTCCTCCATATAAGAAACTTTGAGCTTGTTCCTTCAGGATTCTTCTGTTATGTTTCTTCATCAGAATCTTTCTCTCCCCTGCATTTTCCAAACATTCCTACGTGGCTGGACCCTTCTTCCATTTCTATAAACGTATATGTTCAATTTCCCCTCCTAAAATCAAAATGAGACACCTTCTCTAGCCAGGCCCAGAGCAGGTACTTCCGTTAACGATCATGGTTATAACGATTGCGGTTCCTGTGAACCACTGCCTTATCTTGTCCTTTGGTCTTACTTCATAGCCATCTGCTTACACTTTCTCCCCACTCACTGATTCTTAACCCCTTGCAATCTGGTGTCGGCCTTATTCCCCAGCAGGATCTGGCCTGTCCTCCTGATTGCCACATGCCTTGGCCCGTTCTCAGCAATCACGTCCCCACCCCTCTGCTCTTCTGATGTGCTTGAACCAGGAGATTTCCTGAGCTTCCTCCAGGTTAGGCTGATTTTATCACCCTTCATGTGTGTCCCAGAGACGCTGTGGGTACCACAGCCCACTCTTCTTGCCATGTTTGCCTGAGATTGCCTGTGCGGCTGCCCTTTGCTCCTCAAAGGCCAGGACGATACCTCCCTCACTTTGGATTCCCAGTTCCTGGAATAACCAGTACCTAGGGCTGCCTGGTGTGATAACCACTATCCACCAGGGGCATTCACATCAGACATGTGGCTATTCTGAATTGAGACGTGCCGTAAGTGTGAAATATACACGAGTTTCAAATATTTAGTACAAAAATGTAAAATATCTCATTAATAATTTTCAGTAAATTACATTTAACATGATTATATTTTGGATATACTGGGTTAACTAGAATATGTTATTAAAATTAATTCCACCTTTATCTTTTTACCTTTTTAATGTGACTATGAGAACATTTTAAAGTACATATGTGGCTCCCATGATGGCTGTGTTGGAATTGCTAGCCTAGAACATTGCTGGGAAAAGTAGGCCTAAAACCATGGTTGCTGAGCTGAGTGGAGTCGAGTTGGGTGGCGCCCTTTGTTTTGAGCCTCTGTTCCTGATGTTGGTGGTGAGCCCATTCCTGGTTCTCCCGCCTCCCTGACCACTGTTTTTCCCCTTTCATCTCCTGCCTCTGATTACGGGTCACTCCCAGATCTGCACCTTTATGCAGCCCCTGTGTATCCAGCATGTTAAGATTGAGCTAAGAGGGTGAATAAACTCACAAGACATATTGATATTTTAAAAGCAAAATGAATGAAATAAAAAAAAAAGGAAGGCGTCGCTAGCACATGGCAAGCGTTAGCCATTGAAGGCGTCTGTGGCGAGGTGACCTTTCGCAGGAGCTCCTGAAGGCGAGACACACAGACTGGCAGGCTGGCAGGCACAGCCCCTCCACCCACTTACATAAAGGCTCCTGTGAAATGGAGAGCAGTATTTAAAGTGCATGGAAGGTCATGGATTTAAAACTGAGAGACCTTGAAATCTAGAAGAGTTTGCTTTCGTAACTGCCTTGCTTGGCCTCTCCAGGATGGGAACAGCAGTGCTGCAGGGCTGGCAGGGAGGCCGAGGCCTGGCAGCGCCAGGATCCAGAAACAACTTCTGTGCCTTGAGCTCCCAGACCCTTGAGTCCTGTTCCTGGAGAAAGCGGCTGCCAGCAGCCAGTGCAGCTCCAGGCTGGGCGGAGTCCTTCTCGGCCTGAGCGCCGTCTCTCTGTTTTGAGTGCTGCAGCACATGGTGGTCAGAATTAGGAAACATGGGTTCTCTTACTGCTACCTCAGCTTGCCCTGAAACTGATGAAGTCCCCTAACTGCTCTGTGCCACGGCATGGAAGCCATTTCCTCTGCCTTCTCAGAGCTGGGGAAGATGAGTGATAACATAATGAAAAGGAGTCTGAGATTCTCTAGGAAAACGCAAGTCCCTAGGTAGAGATTTTGTTGCAGTTTATTTTTTTAGAGATGAAATCTTTATCACCCAGGCTGGCGTGCCGTGGCATGACCGTGGCTTACTGCAACCTTGAACCCCCACACTCAAGCAATCCTTTCGCCTCAGCCTCTTGAGTAGCTGGGAGCACAGGTGTGCACCACTGCACCTGGCTAATTTTTAAATTTTTATTTTTAACTTTTAATTAATTAATCATTAATTACTTTTGGAGATGAGGTCTTGCTGTGTTGCCCAGGCTGGTCTCAAACTTCTGGGCTTATGTGATCTGCCTGCTTGAACCTCCTGAGTAGCTTCAGATTACAGGTGCATGCCACCGAGCCCTGCACTAGATAGAGTTTTGTTATCAGGCAAGCTGGAAAATATTTAACCAGGTTAGGGTAATCCCCAGCTCTGTTTGCCCCCAGTCAATGGCAGGGCTTAGATGAGTTAAATAATGGTATTAATAGCTAACACTTACAGAGTACATCCCTTGTTCTGGTCCCCTTGCTGGCTAGATGCATCTGTGAGCTGGACATTAATGATGGTACTATACTCATAAGGAGGCTGATGCTAAAAAAAGTGCACAGGTAAGAAGCAGAACTGGAGCCTGCGTGTCTCATGCTCTTTTCACTGTTACCATACACAATTCTCTGGGAAGCTAGGGGCCCCAGAGCTGTGTTAGGGGTTTAATTGTTATTTAACAACGATCTCTTCCAGCCTGATTTTATGTGGCCCAAGAACTCTTATGATTGGATAGGTAGATGGTAAGTGGTCATCTCAAACATTTAAGGGCTCAGTTACATTCATACATTTCCAGTAAAGTGAACTGGACAGGACTATTCCAACCCATTTCGCAGATGGCACACCTGAGGCTCAGCATGGTTAAGTGTTACATTCAGGGTCACCCAGGGAGTGACTTGGGTGTGTGTCTGGACTCTGAGCTGTGACCATTGAAAGGAGCTGTTGCTTCCCTCTGCAGAGGTTTGAAATTGAGTGGAGGTACCAGAGGCAAACTCCCAGAACAGAGGCTCCGGCTCTTCCCAGGCTGCCCTGAAGACTGGGGAAGGGAGAGGGCTGGTGCCTCCCGCCCTAAAACGTGCCACTTGCCTGCATGCATCCTGGCGTGGTGGTGCTGTCCTGTTCTCCGGTGCTGTCCCTCAGCATGAGTCTTTCCACGGGTGGAGGACCCATCATTCAGGATTGTGGTGGCTTAGAAGAAAACACACGGAGCCTTCTGTGTGGCGTCACTGGCGTCTTACTTAGCTTGAAAACCGCCTGGAAAGAGGTGATTCATGATGGCCTCGGCTTCCAGGCACGATCACAGCAGGATCCCAGGCAGCCTGCAGAAAGGGAGAGTGTACTACTGCTCTTCATGGACTGGGGGAGGATGACTTCAGTACCTCAGGGTAGACAGTCCTTTATATCGCACCTGAAATGAAAGAGGAAAATGAGAGAAAATGGGACTCTCTCCTGAAGCATTTTAAAGGAAATGGTGGAGAGTGCCTGCCTTGGGTGGCTGGCACCGAGTTAAGACTTTGGCAACAACTGGGGTGGGCAGCAGATGGGGGAGACAAGGCCCCCGGGGCTGAGGGCACCTACACGGTGGCTGAGGTCAAGCCTTTGTGGAAGTCCTTTCATTCTGCAGACAGAGAAACTAGGTTTCTCAAGCTGTGGATCGCCCTGACCAAGTCAGAGGCCAGGTCAGAGGGCTTAGTGACGACTCCTTCTTCCTTGTTAGACTCAACTAGAATGCTCTTCTATTCACTCTTGGGACGACAGAGTCCTTGTCCTCCAGATCTCAGCTCAAGTAGCACCTCGTCCGAGAGACTTCCGAGTGCTGCGTCCCTGTTGGTCACTCACTCTCTACACGTCACCCTGGCTGACTCTCCTTATATTACTTATCTCTGACTGAGTCTTATTTTTTTACTTACTTGTTTATTTTCTGTAATTTCCCCTTGGAATGGGAATCCCATAAGAACGAGATCCAGTCTTTTTGTACCCCATTATATTCAGCATCCCAAACAGCCCCAGTCACGTTGTAGGTGCTTCACAAACATCAGTTGAGTGGATGGATAGTCAGGGAAGGAAGCTTTTGGTGAAGGTGACATACGAGCTAGGTCTTCAAGTGTGGGTAAGACTTCAAAGGAAGGGGGAGAACCTGAGCAAAATGGGCCATAGGGAATAAACAAGTCACATGTGTGAACATGTTTGTGGTGGGGTGGGAGCTCATGTGTACATCAGATTGGCTGACACAAGGGATCCTTGGATCCTCTAAAGGGAGCAGTGGCAGACAGGGCTGGGACAGCAGATCTGAGCTTGTTTACAGGGGCTGTGAGTGCCAGGCTAAGAGGTGCCACTTCTATCTTGTGGACAATGGGATCCACTGAAGGTGAGTGAGGTGGGGAGGTGCCTGGCCATTTGGCCTCAGCATGCAGGTGCCTGAGATTGAGAGAGCAGCCAGGGACCTCTGCATCACAAGTTGGTGACCCAAGAAAAGGAGGTCTTTGTCTCTGTGAGTCCCTAAAATCCAGGCTGGAGCCCTGTGCTTGGGAGCTGTGTTTCTCTGCTACAGTGTCAGTGCCCTAACAGAGTGCCCGAGGGGAGGGGCAGGAGGCCCCTTGGATGGGCTGGCACTGTGCCCCTGCTGCTGTCAGAGTGACTCAGATCCCCTCCTGGCACCAGCCTGCTCAGGCAGTGCAAGCTGTTCCTTTGGCTCCTGGAGACTGGGCTGGTTCTTTACTTCTTTCTCCCTTAGGACTGAGGCCAGGGAGGAGGGGTGCGGATTTCTGTGTTTCCACCCTTTTCTCTTCTCCCAGCACAGGGGTGCAAGAGGAGGAAGTGGAGGCTGCAGTGCTGGGCTCTGGGTTCATTCCCTGGGATTCCTCTGGGCTGCCCCGAGTCCTGCTCAGCACATACACAAGGGGACACCAGGTGTGCTGGACAAATGACCAGGCAATGTGGTATTTGAATGCAAAGGTTTCCTGAAAAGTTACCGTCAAAAACTGGGTCAGGTGGACAAATGCAGATGGAGCATCGGCAGTGATTTCCTCCGAGTAATGACATGCCCTAAGATGGTTCAGCACAGAGAGGACTTAAGCCACAGAAGGTTTGTACAGCACTTTGCAGCTTACAAGATCTTTCCGCATCCTCAATGTCAGTTCTTTCTTGCAGCTGTCCTGTGAGCAAAGTGGCATTTCTATTTTTTTTAGTTTGAAGTTCAGAGATGTTAAGCCACTTGCTAAATGTCACATAGATATTCAAAGGCAGAGCTGAAAACCCTAACCTGGGTCTTTGGGTTATTTATAAGAGTTTAAATGAACCACACCATACACTGTGCCTCTTCTCCTGGACTCTTAAACATTAGCATTCATGTTATGTTAACTCTTCCTTGGAATGTCACTTGCTCACAGGGAGAACTCTAATAACCATTGCAGCCTCAGGAGCCATCAGTACTTTCAAAGAGATAATATGTAGGTGACTAAACACTGGGAAGTTCCTAAAGTTGACCATGATGGACCACTCATTGACCAAACATTTCCAATGACTCCTGTTCATCAGCTGTTGCCAGTTGTACTTAGCCTGGCATATTATTTTAGGTTAAACCATATGAAACTGTCATTTTGGGTGGTCAAAAATAGTCACATATTGAAAGTATTTTACGCTTCGACCTAATACATCAAAGATACTAAATACACGTGTGTTATTTAATTTGAGAGGAACTAGAACATTTGGGAGTTCACATTTTCAAAGCAGACTCAGCTTCCTCAATCTATGTCATGGCGTGAATACCAACTCATGGTCTTGTTGGGGGGTCAGTGAGATATCGTGTCTAAAAGAGCATACCTGGTTTAGTGCCATGAGATTATCTCTAAATTAGCTTTATTTGGATTGACACAAGCTCTGACTTCAACGTTGAAAGGGGCTAATAGTTGCCCTCAAGAGGCTTATAGTTTGGCAGAGACCATTCAGACATGTCCATCTAGAAAAGATGTCAGGCATTGCAGAGTCTAGTGCTTGGACATGGATAGTGTTATGACCACGGCCCCAGAGTCAAAATGCCTTGGCTGGAATCTTAGTTCCGCCATTTACTTGATCTGTGACCTTGAGCCATTTAATAATTTCTCAGCCACTTAGTTTTCTCATCAGTGGAACAAGAATAACAATATGCCCACTTCACAGAGCTGTGAAGATTCAGTAAGATAATGAATGCCAAGGACTTAGAATTGTTCTCGGCATGTAAAACATGCGCAGTCAATTTTGCTGCTACTATTATTATGATAGTTATTATTAATATTCTTATTCATCAAATGAGAGGGAGCATTAGAGTCATCTTTGCTCAGGATGGAATAGTCTTTCGCCTACAACCCTCAGTGTTAGGTTCTCAGCTTCTGAGAATGCTGTCATCTGTGGTCTCCAAAGCTTAGGACTAGTGACGACAGGCCTGAGATGAGGTGTGCATCTGCAAATGCTTCACAGTCAGAAAGCAGATTTAGAAATTTCTAGGGAAACTATGCTCTCTGAAGAGGTCTTGAGACCCTGATAAGAATCCAGGGGTTGAAAGCCCCCATAATTATCCTTAGCCACCCAAAGCATCTATTGTCCAACTTCCCTGGGCTAGGCGAGACTTCCCAGTAAAATTACTCACGGAAGGGGAAACTCAATGGATAGACCTTTCTTATCTCTGATTATATGAAGGGCTGTACAACTTTAAAGGGAGCACAGCCCACACAGGACTGCTCTCGCTTCTGATACCAGTTGCAAGTTCAGGAGTCCCCAAGACTATCCTTAGGTTTAATCATTTGCTAAAATGATTCACAGAACTTGCTGAAAGATACTATACTCCTGAATATAATTTGTTACAGGGAAAAGAAATGTTGAAATCAGCCAAGGGAAGAAGCACAAAGGGTGGAGTCTAGGAACAATTCAAAATGTGGAGATACAGCTGGGCACAGTGGCTCACGCCTGTAATCCCAGCCCTTTGGGAGGCAGAGGCGAGCAGATCACCTGAGGTCAGGAGTTTGAGACTAGCCTGGCCAACATAGTGAAACCCCATCTCTACTTAAAAAAATACAAAAATTAGCTGGGTGTGGTGGAAGATACCTGTAGTCCCTGCTACTCGGGAGGCTGAGGCAGGATAATTGCTTGAACCTGGGAGGCGGAGGTTGCAGTGAGCCGAGACCACAGCACTGCACTCTAGCCTGAGCGACAGAGCAAGACTCAGTCTTAAATTTAAAAAAAATATATATGTGAAGATCCCAGTTGTTCTCTCCATGGAGTCAGTCTCGTGCCACCAATGTGTGACAACACACATGAGTATTTCCTGATAGGGAATCTCACTTGGGCTTTGAGGTCCAGAGTTTTTACTGGAGCTCCATCGCCTAAGTGGTTGACTTCCCATGTGGCTCACCTCTGTCTCCAGTCCCTCAGGAAGGCAAGCTGATACCACATGATGCAAAGTGTCCACCTTCCAGCACATTGCTGCTGTGGTTCAAAACCTGCACCATAAATCACATTGTTACTCTGCCTGGCCCAAGGTCTCAAGCAAACATAGTCCTATCAGTCATGATATTCCAAGGGCTTAGAGATCACCTCCAAGAAGTGGAGGACAGAACCAAACCTCTTTTTGGGAAAGGTTAGTTTCTTTAGTACACGGGCCTTGTGTAGGCTCTGGGGACACTGAGATAGACAGCACTGGGATGGGAGCTCATAGTCTACTGGGAGAGGCAAGTTAGGTAACCAATACAAGTCAGCCAGTGCGTAGCTGCGCAATTGGCCATGACCACCAGAGGGCGCTGCAGCGAGGTTCTTTAAAGAGCAGGTGCAGCCTGTGAGGTCTACAGGGGTAGTTTGGTGATGTGGGAATGGGGTTGCCCTAATTAGCAAAGTTTGTGTCATAAAGTGAGACTCATGTAACATTTCTAGAAAAGAAGTTCTTGACTGTTGACATGCTTATCAACTCCGCTGGCCCAGAGGATCTCTAAATCCAGCTTACCTCATTTACTCACTGACTTTGGGGTTTGGGTGGGTGGGTGGGTGGCAATTAAGCCTCCTGGAAAAATTGGGAAGTTCAATATCTCAGTAACGGTTGAGGCAGCAGTGAGGCTGAGCAAAAGTAAATCAGTGATTGGGGACAAAAGTGTATAGACATGATTATGCAAACTACCAGAGATATGTCCACAAACTACCCACCATTGCAGCCCTCACTTGGAAACTGTTCTCTTGATGATTACAGCTGCCGCACAGGATCTGTGAGAGGGCACGGGCATTCTCCGCTTGCCTGCTTTTTGCAAGTTGCCTGGGTCCCTCTGGAGCAGGAGGAATAGAACTCTTGGATGCTCTTTGGCATTATTTGCCTGCTTAGACAGTGCATGGTCTCCGTCACCCTCATTCCCATCTTTCACCACTCCCAGGAACTTGCCTATTCTGCCATTGACCTCACCATCAACACTTTGATGGAGGCCTAAGCTTACCATCCTTTTCTCCTCCACTCATATGCATTTCATGGTCTATTACTGGCCCTCACATTCACTCTCTGGGTCCCTGAGGATGGGCCACTCCACCAAAATAATTCAGATGGATGGCTGCACCTGTCACCTTGTAGAGACATGGCCTCCATGTGTCAATGGGGAACTATAAAGACCACGTTTCAATGTGGGCCCCTGCCTTGGGGGCCCATGGTTTGATGCCCTAGGAAGTTTCACTACCTGACTTAATTCCACCATGAGGCCTCTTTTAGGGGAGCTGGGCAACACCTTTCTGACCCCAATCCTTTATTTGTTCAAGAAAAGCAGCAGACTCCTGCTCTCATCTCAAAGCACCAATATCAGCAGCCACCTTTGCCCTTTTTTTTTCTTTTTTTTTGGGGGGGTCAGGGGGAGGGGTTCTGAATAGTTTTAGGTTTTTACATTTCATGCTTTTCAAAACACATTTTTTTTGTGTGTGTGTATCTCTGTATATGACCCAGGGCAGTAAGAAAAAGAAAACTCGGTTCATTCAATGTGTTGATATTCACTGAAAATTTATTGTAAACCTGGCACTGTTGGGGTACCGGGAACTTAAGTAGAAAAGACAAGGTCACAGTGCTTGAGAAGCCCACTGTCCAGGAGGGGAGGCAAACGTGTAAATGACTAACCAAGCGGCAAAATGGGTGATACTACCAAGGGGGAATAAACAATTTTTCGGCAAGTAGTGACAACCAGGGAAAGATTCCCAGAGAAGGAAACGTTTCAAGCAGGCCTTGAAAGAACACTGGAGCTTCGCAGTTGGAGAAGAGAGAGAAGTTATTCTAGGCAACGGGAGCCACACAGACAAAAGCAAGGAGGTGTGGGAATGCATGGTGTGTTCACTGAGGACACAGAGGAGCCAAGGCCACCATCCAATGCCGCACCAGCTGTGTACTGCACAACTCCAGGAGAGGTGCGTCATCCAGACTGTGGTATGAATGGTGCAGCCTGGAGTCATGCAATATGGTAGCCTGACAGAGGGTACTTGGGAGAGATGGGGGAGGTGTAGTGAAGAATCTTGAGAAATTTCACTTTCGTTTCATCTGTTGCCTCGGCTATCAATGAGCAACTGCTCAGCAGACATTGGCTGAGCAACCATTGAGTACTTGGGGTTTACCGTATCTCTGCCATTCTCATGTACTGCACGAGCAGGGGCTATTGAGGGCTGTCTGGTAATAATGAGCAGTGCTGTCCAGCAAAGGCCAGCACCCTTCAGACCTGGCACACATCATTAGATGCACTTCAGTGACGTGGGGATGGATTCGTCGGTGGGCCTGAGCCCCCTTGGCTTCACATTGCAGGTATCTCAGAGCAGTGCGGGACCATGGTGGCCGTGTAGTTCTACTCCCTCCTTGTGGAAATCAGAAACTGAGGGCCAGAAGGAGAAAGTGACTTGCTCAAAACCAAGAGTTTGATAGCTTTTGATCTTAGGTTAGAAGTTCGGTCTCTTACCTTGTATCTCGGTAATATTTTCACCAAACGTCACTGTCATTGAGTGCCATTTATTTATCCTTCATAGAATGGAGGGTCGTGCTTATAATCCATCAGGGTAAGTAACCCCAGCTGCTCTGATAGGCAACCTCTAGATCTCAGTAGTCTAATACAAGAAAAGTTCATGTCTGAGTCTCATCACAACCTAATATGATTTGGGTGACTCTCTCTGCAGTTACACAGGAGTGTAGGGGGGGGTCCATCTCGTGGCAGAAAGAACGGAGAAAGCACACCCACTCTTAAGTGCCTCAGCCAGGGAGTGACGCACATCATTTCTGCTCATATTCCATTGGTGAGAACAATCCCAGATCACGTCTAGGGAGGCTGAGAAGTGTAGTTCAGCTGTGTGCCAGGAATAGGAGATGGTTGCAGTGAGCATCCAGTCAACATATGCACAGTTATAATGTGGAAAGTCCACATCATGGCTGTTATCTCTAATGCTCACAAAGCAATGGCTGTTGACTGAGTGGTTATCTGTTCTTTGTCCCAGAGCTATCGCCTCTATCTCCTGTGCCTCTCCCCATGTTCTGTTCCACAGGTGGAAACTGTGACCCAGAGAATTCAGTGACCTGTCCAGGTTCATGTTCAACCAAACAGATCTAGAACTTTGACCCAAGAGGTCTAGATTTCAGAAAGCACCCTTCCTCTCCAAAGGCATACCTGAAGGTATCTTCGGGTAGCAGGTGCCTTCTCTTGGAGGATGTGCTCGCAGCTGCACGCTGCTGAACACGTTGTTTGCAGTGGCAGATGACGGCAGGCAGTGAGGCCCCTGGGGAGGGAGAGGGGAAAGGAGAGAGCAACACACCTGTCTTCTCTCCAAGCTGTTTTTCCCCTATCTGCCAGCCACGCTTTCCTCTTATGCTGTCATGAAAGTGTTTATTTTTATTGACAGCAAGCACCGCAGCTTGGAATATTTGTCTGCGAGGAGAGAGCAGCCGGGACTGATTCTGGAGCCTGGCTGTGCGTGGGGATGTGTGCATGCCGACTCGTGCAGTCAGCTGCTGCTTTGATTTCAGCTTAGCTTTCCCACTGGCATGGAGCAGAAGCCAGTGTTTCTTTCCTCCTCTAGGCACCACAGATCTCATAACCTGGGGGAGGTTATTTGTGGGGAAGGCATTGATTTGGAAAGAGACACGAGTAATCAGTTTCTCCCCCATGCTCATCTCCTGGGGTCCTTGACATAACCTGATTCCTCCAGAGCCCTTAAAGCCCCTTCTCTGGGGTTAGACTTGGCCCTTTCTGGGTTCATACACTCTCCAGGCGCTTTCATACACTCTCCAGGCGCTTTCATACCACTGCTATTGCAACCCTCCCGACAACATGTCAGGTTCATGATTTATCTCCATTTGTCATTTCTACAGGCATTATGAGGGCAAGACCAGGACACGGAAGACTTGATCTGAATCCATTCCAGTTCAATCAGTTGCCTCAATCAGTTAATTCATTCCTCATACTTACAAAGTTTTGGTCTCTTCAGAAACCACTTTTCAGTTCCTGGACTCCCCATCCCATAACCTTTAAACCTTTCGGATTAGCAACCTTAATTCAAGCTGTTGAAGTTTCCACAGAATAAATTTTCTTTTTTTTGTTTAGAAAAGATATATTCAAATTTCTTAAGCTTCTTGTTGAGAGGCTCCGTGCTAGTTGCTCTTATTTACATTATTATCTCATTTACCAATATTGTCTCATTTAAAGAGGAACTGTGAGGAACGGTTCCTGAAAAAAAAAGATGTGGTCAGTTCTTGTGTGAGGGACACTTGAGGAGACACTGCAGGGTCAAAGGTGGTTTTTAAATGGCTCCGTCCCTCCAGAAGCTCAGTCTAGTGGCCATGGTAGTTAATCGCCATCAGAGTGGCAATACAGCCAGGCTCCAGAATCAGCAGCATGGTCCACAGTTCCTGGGTGAGCTCACATGTTGTGTCAGGCAGTGAGTGCACAAAGCCCTTGGCATGCATCACCTTGTTTATTCCCCCTCACTCCTAGGAGACAGGCACTCTTACCACTATACCCATTTTGGTGGTTCCGTAACCTGAGTCTTAGAGAGGTTGAGTCACCTGCCCAAGGCATCGAGCTAGTGTGTAATAGAACTGGGGTTTTGTTTGTTTGTTTGTTTGTTTTGAGAAAGAATCTTGCTCTGTTGCCCAGGCTGGAGTGCAAGGGCATGATCTCGGCTCACTGCAACCTCTGGCTCCCAGGTTCAAACGATTCTCTGCCTCAGCCTCCCAGGTAGCTGAGACTATAGGTGTGTGTCACCATGCCTGGCTAATTTTTTGTATTTTTAGTAGAGATGGGGTTTCCTCATGTCGGCCAGGATGGTCTCAATCTCCTGACCTCGTGATCCACCCACCTTGGCGTCCCAAAGTGCTGGGATTATAGGCGTGAGCCACTGCGCCTGGCTGGTAGAGAGCTGGTATTTAACCCACATCTGGCTGACTCCAGCATCACGATACTGACTCCACCATACAATGCAAATAGAAGCAAGAACCACAAAAGGGCTCCACCAGGCTTATAAATCAAGTGCCCAGGGCAGGGGAAAGTTTAATGAACTCTCACAGGAGAGCCTGGGAAGGTGGCCTCAATGCGTTTGAATTCGAGCTGGTCCTTAAAACACTGGCAGGGCTCCCGAAGGCAGATTTAACAGGGAGGCACTCCAGTGAACAACACGTCAGGAAGCTGGAAGTTCCGCCTGAGACGGGGCCGTGAGGAGCCCACCTGAGCGCTGGAAGGAGTGGATTCGTGTTTTTCCTCACTTATCGTTCCAGCTTTCTCAAATGGGAGTATTTGAAAGATATTTACATTATTGTAAAGATCTGGGTTGTTCCCACCCATTTTCCAGTGGGGGATCATTAAGCTCTGTTGAGAATAACTAAGGCTCAGAGCCCAGGGCCTACAGGAGTGCGTTGCTACCTGGCCTTGGGGAACGCTGCCTGCTGAAAGCCGGAACCCCCTCGAGCAGCCTGTGGCTCACTTAACCCTAAGGTGGGAGGAGGAGGCAGGCATCCAGGAACAGACCACAGAGCCTCCTCCTGACTGCCTGGCAGCCGTCCACCTTCCATCCTTCCCTGAGCTCTTGGCTTCCCCAGGCAACAAAATGGAGACTGTGTATTTGTAATCTCGGGCACAGCGTGAGCCATTGTTCCTGGAGATTTCCAGACCTCTTCTTTGGAGGCAGAGGCTATGGGTCCAAAGGTGAAGAGACAAGGGCCTCAAGCCCCTCCACTAGTTGACTTTCATTTCTTGCCTGCTCTGTCTCCAGCGGTGTGTCCAGGGACCGGTAGACATCGCTGCCCCTACGATTAAGGACCTCAGGTTTCTTTTCTGAAAACAACCAGAAATGAGCCATAAAACAGCCAGTGACTCAGTGTCATTAAGCAAATGAAGTGTTATTGAAATAGTGACGTACTGAGGTTACAGCAAGCATAATCCAGCCACGATTACAGTAGGAGAGATGAACGGCTGGCAAGAGAAAGGTCTTCCTGGCTGCCGGGATCGAGAGACTGTTTGAACAGGGGTAAGGGTGGTGAAGGTAACCTCCTCCGTGGACATTTACTATTAGGACAGACAGGGCAGGTGACCAGAGGAGGGGGAGGAAATCCTGAAGAGGTTATTCACCACCATCAGGGGCCTTGGGGAGAGTGCTCTCCCCTTCTGGGGGAACACAGTGCTTCTCAGATGTGACTGTGCACCAAACCACTTGGGGGTCTTGTTAAAAGGCAGACTGATTCCAATGGTCTGGGTGGGGCCTGAGGTTGTGCATTTCTAGCCAGCCCTCGGGAAGCTGCTGCTGCAGTACAGCTCACACATGGAGAGCAAGGGCTTCTCTTGACCGTCACACTCAAGACCGTCCGGTTCTCTCCAAAGCAAGTAGGTTTAAGACTCAGGTGTGGCCGGGCGCGGTGGCTCAAGCCTGTAATCCCAGCACTTTGGGAGGCCGAGACGGGCGGATCACGACGTCAGGAGATCGAGACCATCCTGGCTAACACGGTGAAACCCCATCTCTACTAAAAAAAATACAAAAAACTAGCCGGGCGAGGTGGCGGGCGCCTGTAGTCCCAGCTACTCCGGAGGCTGAGGCAGGAGAATGGCGTAAACCCGGGAGGCGGAGCTTGCAGTGAGCTGAGATCCGGCCACTGCACTCCAGTCCCGGTGACAGAGTGAGACTCCGCCTCAAAAAAAAAAAAAAAAAAAAGACTCAGGTGTGACTTTTCAAAATTGAATTTCTTTAAAGAGAAAAATCTTGAGGCATCCATCTGGGAGTGGAAGAGGTAAAGACCAGGCATGGAAGAAGAGTGTATTTTATTTGTGCCAGAGGAGTTGAGGGCACCTGGAGGGCCGGGTTCAGCTGATGAGCCCAGGACCTGATCCCCAGCAGACCCTGCCGTGCGGGGTCCAGGCTTCCTGGAATCGGGTCAGCCTCACTCCCCAAGGGCATGGCCTCACTGGGAAGGTGGGGCACATCATTCTAGCCTTAACCCCACCTTCCAGCCGCATTTATTAAGGCCAACAGGGTCTGGGGAGAGCAAGGCATTCTGAATTCATGAGAGAGCAGATGACAGAGATTCTTACGCGCTGTCTTTGGGAAGCATCTGAAAAGCGTGGTCTGGAGTTCCGTGGGGTCTGTGCTCAGCGTGAGGTCATGCTCACCCGCAGCCTGAGTGACAAGTGCTGCAGGGATGTGGATGCTGCTCAGGAGCTTTAACAAGTGGCTCCTTGGGGGCAAAGGAGCAGCAGAACTCACTGCTTTGCCACCTTGTTGATTTTTACCACTCATCAGCTCAGCCAGTCCTCCACGCAGCTGAGGAAAAAGGAACATGTTAGTGCAGGTTGGCCTATTTGTCATAAATTCAAAATCACAAAGACCCAAACTGCAAAATACCTAGGACATGGGAAGGGCCCTTACCATTGATTTCCATCCCGTTTCTCCACCCTCGGAGCAGGGACTGGTGGAGGGTGATCCCAGAGAGACAGGCTGAGAGGCTGGCAGGGGTCAGTGACACGGCTCCTTGAACCCCCTTCCAGTCCAGAGGCCTCTCTTGGCCACCTGAGTGACCAAAATAGTCCAGCCTCCTCAGGCTGCCCCTTTCTGCCTCTGCCTATCTGCAGCCCCACTCTACAAGGGTTCCCCTAGTCTGTGGTTCTCCACCTGGTATGATTTTGTCCATAGAGCATATCTGGCAATGTCTGAAGGCATTTTGTCACAGCTGGGGCAGGTGCTACTGGCATCTGTGGGTAGAGGCCAGGAAAGCTGTCAAGTCTCCAACAATGTACAGGACAACCCCCACAAGCAAGAATTATCCAGCTCAAAATGTTAATCATGCTGAGATTCAGAAATGTAGACAAGCGCCTAGGGGTCTGGGAGGGACTTGGGAGAGCCAGAAACACAGGTAACCAGGCTGAGACTTTACCAGAATACATGCCTTAGAGCAAAGTACTAGGGCTTAAATTTCTCCCCTGAAGAAGAGGACTCCCTGTAACTTGCTGTTTGTTTCACCTACCTGCAGCTTTGTCATCTGCCTGTGACGCTGTCGTCAAGTCTTTCTACCCCCGGCATCAAGGTGGTTTTAGTAAGTGGTTGTGATACAGCAGGTAAAGGAGAGGAAAAGCCAGGGTCTTCTTCATTTTCATTCCCTACTGGACATCTTTGACATCACCCTAGAGTTAGAGTCAGGCAGGAGAAAGGGCACAGGTTGTGGAATCAGAAGATCCTGGGTTTTGGCTCTGCGAGCTTTGGAAGTAAGGTAACCTCTCTGTCCTCAGTTTTCCCTCTTGGAAGAGGCATGTAACCAAGCCTTTAACCATACAAGGATTAGAACATAGTGGGTATTCAGAAAATATTAACCAGCATCCAAACTTTTTGTGAAATGCTTGTTTTTTTCCACCTAACACTGGATGACCAGGAAGAGAAGTCAAGTCCCAGAAGTCTAGTAGTAAACACACCGAAGACAGCAACCACCACAGGTACATATGCAAGATTCAGGCTAAACAAAACCAGTTAAATCTTGACTATATGGAGGTCAATTATCTGCTCGTCTATCTGCATGCTAAGTCTTGGTTTTGCCAAACTTCAAGGCTGAACCAGAGAGCGTTGGAGATACAGGGAGCCGTACAAATTAGTAGTGCCACAGTGAGTGTGCCTCTGTGCCAGGTCATTATGGGTGCCAGGATGGATGTGCGTATCTGTGGCTGGGTGTGCAAGACAGTGTGTAGACAAATGAATTTGATTCCCAGACCACACGTAAATGCATTAAAGATTAGTCTTATTTGAAGTGCTTTGTTCTTCTCAGCCTCTATTAGAAGTATACATGCTAACATTATATAAATACTATGCTTTTTTTTTCGTTATTTTTACTTATCTACTGCCTCTTTCCCCAACAAGGATGTGAGATAGTTCACAACTAAGGATATAGATGATACATGCATCAAGTTATAGGTATAAGTGTAAATCTATTTCTATATATTTGTCTATCAAGACTGAAAGTTATGCTAATGCTGTAGGCCAGTCTTGTCACTATAATTGATCATCACGTTTGTCTCTGAGCTTCTTGCCAGCCAAGGTAAAAAGAGAAAGAGAAGAAAATTACATAACACATTTTTTTTATGTGTGGCCTTGAAGAACAAAGCGGATAATTTCAACTACAATCTTACAACAAACGCAGAAGTGGATTTCACAACAAATCTTGATGGAAGCTGAGTGCATAGCATTAAACTGCAGTTTAGTGACAACGGCTCCACAAAGCTCCTGAGAGACCAGTGCTTTCAGCATTTAATTTGATATGGGATGAACTTCGAATGCCCAAAAGAGTAGATACATCTCCATTCCTTATGCTTTCTTCCTGAAATATAATATTTCCAGCTGGGTTTTTTTGTTGTTGTTGTTAACCAGGAATTGTTTACAGATAATAGGGTGTTACTTCCTTGCAGAGACCTGAGTGCTGGACTTCTGAGTCATAAGCAGATAGATAACTTACATAGAAATGCCCATTCCTGTTCCTGGTATAGAGTAGACACCCTGTGCACATCTTTCTGTTACTGATTCATTTTTCCATTTGTTCATTCATACACCCATCTGTCTGTCTGACCCTCCCCTAATTTTGGGAAACAGAACAAAAGGACATGGTAGTTGCCATGTAACTTTCTGAGATGAGCTTCAATGGCTGTGACATGGGGGCTTCCATCCTCCAACCCCCGTACATGACTGAGTCCTCACTTGGAGTCGTAAAGGCCCATGGGACAAAGCTGAGATTAACAGGCCTGGTTGTTTAGCAGAGAAACTGGCGTTACATGGACAGGCCAAGCTGTAGGAAAGCAATCTGAAAGGCCATCCCGAGAGTGTTTAACTAATTAAATGGGTTCACCAGCTGAGAGCCATGCTGCAAACAAAATGTCTGTGGTGTCTCTTTCCTGAAAGGAAAACAACCCATCCCTCATTCCATTCTTAGTTATATATGTATAATTGCAGCCATGCCTGTTTGCACAACCAATGATACAGGTATAAGTCAATTTATGTTTGTTTTTAGCACCATGCTATTCAGTTGCCAAGAAACACATTACTTGCTTAATGGTTTACCTAATCCACCCTGTTAGTCCTTTGCAATTGATCCATTTTTTTGATCTTTGGTTAAAGCAATCACATGACTAGATTATGCCTGAGATTCTGCTCTCATCATCACCACCCTTCATCTCCTGTGTGGGTGCACACACTCACATGCACACACATTCACATGCACACAAATTCGTCACACATATCCACTCACATACACGCATTCACATGCATACAGACTCATTCACATGCATATACATCTATGCACACACACTCACATGCACACACTCATCTATGCATACACTCACATACATACCTGCTCACATACACACATATTCATGCATGGACGCTTGCTCACATGTGTACAAATCATGTGCACACACTCACTCACATGCATATGCCTTTGAGAGCCCAAAACTTCAGAAAGAAAGAAAAGATAGAAAGACAGAAAACAGCTTTGAGCAGGTACAAGCAGCCTCTAACCCTCTGAAATTCCCCTTGTGACAACCCACATAGCTGTCACATCTCATGAAGCTGCATTTGAATTCTTCAGTCACTGTGCTATTCTGACTAATGCACTTTCCTGGATGTCTTAAAGTTAACCAGAACATCCTTTTTTTTTTTTTTTTCGGTTGCACCTTGCTACTGAAAATCTTCCTGTAGGCATTAGCCCTTTTTCCAGCCTTGGCAAATATCATAAGTAAACGAATCTGCCTTTGAATGATAAAGGCTCATTGTAGCTGAGAGTAGAGACTCATTAAGGCATAAATGATGTGGATTTTGGAATGAGACAATCTGACATTGGATTTCAGCTTTGAATGGCACTTATGGGCCATGTGCTTTCTGACACCTGGCTTACGTTTTATTAACCTTGGTTTTATTTACTAGCCTGCAGAAATGGAGATGACTATATCTAGCTTGTAGAGCTATTATGGAAGTTATAAGCATTGTAGGTAAAGATCTGGAGCTTAATGGTATCCTGTATATGGCAGATGTGTTGTTTTGGCTTCTATTATTGCAGAGAGTGCCAGAGTAACGTATAATGATAAAAGATGCAGGAAATGGAAATTGAGTCAAATGTAGAATCTCCTCAGGGCAGTCTTTTTTGAAAACTGAATTCTGATGCCACAGCTGATATTTCCTCATTAATAAAGTGGAGTCTAGTGAGAACAATCCACATCTGATGTAACGATGCAAAGTTTCTCCATGGAGAACTGGCATAAGTGGTATATGTAGGTCTATGGTGTCAGCATGGGGTGAGGGATCCCTTTGGCTGTCCCCAGGCTCTGCTGGACCATGGAAGGAATGCGGGAGTAGAAACACTGGGGACTTTTGCCCCAACCACACAGGAGAGCAACAGGGGAGGCAGAATCAGACTCCCTGCCCAAGATCTTGCAGCTGGCTGCCTCGTCCTCGAGCCACATGGGGTTCATTCTGCACTCAATACAGTGGGGGTTGGTTATTCCTGGCAGAATTCCCTGTTATTAAATAAAGAGAAACTTAAAGAAGCAAATAAAAAGTGTTTCTTGTGCATCTTAGGCTTCTTGTGGCTTTTAAGGCATATAACATTTTGAAGAATGGTTAGCAAATCACAAACATATGGATGGCAGTACTTGGCCTCAAAGATAGCTAGATGCAAACTTAACCAGCCTGGCCAACATGGTGAAACCCTGTCTCTACCAAAAATGCAAAAAAATTTGCTGGGTGTGGTGGCAGGCGCCTGTAATTCCAGCAATTTGGGAGGCTGAGGCAGGAAAATTGCTCGAACCTGGGAGGTGGAGGTTGTAGTGAGCTGAGATCCTGCCACGGCACTCCAGCCTGGGGAGCAGAGTGAGATTCCATCTCAGAAAAAAATAAAGAAAGAAGGAAGGCATTGGCAGAAAGTGGCATTGGGAAGCTGCCTTCTCAACCTCAGGCAGGTACATCTCCTTTTTTTCTGGTTAACTTTCAGATGAATCCTAGGAGAGGAATATTGAGATGAGGGTGGCAAAGTCTTTGCAATAGGAGGGACAGTGGCTCCCGAGAATTGGAGCCCTACCACATTTCTAAGAGCAGAATGGTATCCAGTTGGCTTTGTATTTGCCAAGCCACAACGTACAACCAAAACCTCAGAGTCTACTGGATAGAAGAAAACCGAGACTGCTGAAACTCCTTTCCTTCCTTTTCTCCTATTCAGGGCATCCTAAAAGCAGGCTCGGCATTTTCCACTAACAAGTTATATGAGGGATAAAACATAGAAGAGAGAGAACTGAGAAATTCCCAGCTCCCAGTCTCCCTGGCCTGTTCCGCTTTCACCATTGGCTTTTCAATTATTAATTAAACATGAATTAGTAAATAACAATGAATGATAGGAAAGTGTTGCACTGTCTTCCACTGCATCTGGAAACACTAAATGGCAATCCTCATAACAGACTCTCAATAAATATAATTAAATGCCTATGACATGCCAAGTGCTCTGCTGGGCACATTGGCGATCACAGAGAAGCACTGTGTCCCCAGCTCTTCTAAGGGACCCCAGAGTCTGTTGGGGAATGCAAGAGGCATCATGAAATCACTGTTCTTACCAGGCAGTAACTGCCAGTGCCCAGTGATCAGCCGGCCAAGCTCCAGGAGGCCATAGACCAGGAAAGAAGTTAGCTGGAAATCTGTTTTCTCCTTGTGTATTTCATGACATTAACTTCAGTAGGAGAAATCCCAATTGGATGTGCTAGGTCTTCCAGCAGCAACAATTTTTAAACCTGGGGAAGGAGTTTTTTTGTTGTTGTTTGGTGTTTTTGTTTTTGAGACGGAGTCTTGCTCTGTTGTTAGGCTGGAGTGCGGTGGCACCATCTCGGCTCACTGCAACCTCTGCCTCCTGGGTTCAAGCGATTCTCCTGCCTCAGTCTCCCAAGTAGCTGGGACTACAGGCATGTGCCACCTCGCCCGGCTAATTTTTGTATCTTTTTTAGTAGAGACGGGGTTTCACCGTGTTGGCCAGGATGGTCTCGATCTCCTGACCTCAGGTGATCCACCTGCCTCAGCCTCCCAAAGTGCTGGGATTACAGGCGTGAGCCACCACACCAGGCTGGGGAAGGAGTTTTTAAGGAAGTTGGGAGAGATTTGGGGCGGGGGGTGCGGATTATTCTTTCCCTGTTAAATCTTGGATCCAAGGAACTTGTGTTTGTTAGAAAGAGGGGTCACGATGCCTTTTGTCCCAAGGACTTCACGTGACATGAAATAGCTACCTTAACTGGAGCACACAGCTCACGCTCACATGCACACATGGTACAGGCTGAACCACTGCAGCCGCTCTTGCTGTCCCCAGGACCCCACCCTACCTAGGCTCCCGGCCAGTGGAATCTCTGACACCCACAGGCTTTCCTGGGCACAACCGGTGCTTGTTCCTGTTAGAGTCCTCTCCTGATCACCTGCGGGATACACTCAGCCTTGACATGCCTTCTGCTTTGCTTGTGACTTATGGTGTACAGCTCAGCCTCCTCTCTCCAGTGAAACCACCTGTTCTTAAAGAGTGCCCAAAGCTGTATTGTAGCTCTGTTGTCTGTCTTTCCTCCTTTAGCCTCCCACAGCCTTCTTCAAAATCCTATTCGAAAAAATTTTATCTCCTCTACATCTCCCAGATGGTCTGAGGCACTGTTGCTTAAAGGAATGAGCTCCAACTTTGGGGAAAGACAAGCATTCTTTTGGAGCAGGGCTTGGCCACTTGCTAGCTGTGTGACTTTCAGTGGGTAACTTAACCTCTCTAAGCTTCAACTTCTTCTTCTGTGAAACAGGATTGATGTGAATGTTACAGGGTGACGTGACCAAAGCGTCTAGTATGGTGTCTGGCACATGGTGGGGAGTTGTTATTTTTAATGTACCCCCTTCATTTTCTGATATGTGCATAGCTTGCACTAGCACAAAGTTAATTTAGCTTATGTTGCCATTTTACGAATGTGTTTTATGAGCCAGAACTTTGTTAGTCACTTTCAATAGGGGTTATTTCATGTAACCCTTCCAACTGTTTGTGTGATGTCAATGCTATTTTCTCCATTTTCTAGATAGAATAACTGAGGCTAGAGACCAGGAATGTGAAACTGGGTTCTCCAAGGACTCCCCTAGTCTGTTTCCGTCCCCTCCCACATCTGGTTCATGCTTATTTGCTTATCTCAAGGGTGATGACACAGATGAGAAGACACAATTCCTGTCCTCAGAGAGCCCAGAGTCCAGGAAAACCAAGAGTGTCAGCCAGAACTCTAACCAAACTTCAGGGAAAACAGACTCGTGCCTATGGGCTGATCAGGCATGGCCGTGTATAGCGGGTGGTGAGGCAGTGGAGAAGGCATGGGCCCAGGTCTTCCAAGATGAGCTTCGTGTAGCCTTGGATGACAAGGGGACTAGAATAGAGGCAAATGGACGAAGAATCAAGGGGAGGAGAATCCCATGCAGAGAGCCAAATTCACCGGCAAGAGACGTAAGCAAATAAGCATGAAGCAGATGTGGGAGGGGATGGAAAGGGGCTAGCGGAGTACTCAGCACCAGCAGAATGTGTGTGCTGGGATGGGGGTTCAGAGCTCAGGAGTGGATTAAAAGGAAGCCCATAGCCCTATTCTCAAGTAGCTTGCAGTTTAGTTGGTGGGAAGTTGAGCATTGAGAGAGAGAGAGAGAGAGAGAAGAGAGAGGATTGCGTGTTGCATACACTTGCATGAGGGCAGGGACTGTATTTTTCAATTTCTATTGGAGCTTCTTGCCTGTAGCATGCATCCCAGGTCTCTGGCTTGGCAAGTTGCTCAACCAAGTCACCTCTATGGAGAGCAGGAGGCAGCAAAGACTTGCAGACTTGCAGGCAAGTCAAGGGGCGGAACTGGCTTTCTGCTTCTCAAGGTGAGAGGTGCAGGCCTATGCTGGGGCACTTCCGGGAGGCTCCTTTCCACAGCTAAGCTACCTGCCAACAAGGATGATTTCTCCAGGTACAAAGCTTTACACTAAGTTATGAGGGAGGCAGAAAAATGAGAAGACACAATCCCTGTCCTCAGAGAGCCCAGAGCCCAGGAAAGCCAAGAATGTCAACGAGAACCCTAATCAAGCTTCAGGGAAAACAGGCTTAAACACCTGTGGGCCGACTGGGCAGGGCAGTGTACAGCGGGTGTCAGGGAAGTGGAGAAAGGGTGAGCCCGGCTCCTCCGAGTTGAACTTCATATAGCCTTGGACCACACGGGCACTAGAATAGAAGGAAATGGGCCAAAAATCAAGGGGGGAAGAATTCCATACAGACAGTCAAATGCAGCCTTTTAAAAACTAGGTCCACAATGGAGAAATGGGAGAATGAAAAGGGGAAAGGTGTGAGGGAGAAATCAACACTCTGACTATATTGGCAAGAAGCTGGTAGGTCTGTTAAGTGACCCAGAGGATCCTGGTGACAAAGTGAAGTGACAGTTTGGAGAAGTGAAAACACAAAACAAAACCACAGGCTCTGGGCTTGATTTCAAGTCCTGCTGTAGGTGTTGGACATCCAGTCATGGAGAAGCCACTTACCTCTCGGCCGGCCTCCATCTCCTCTTCTTGACCACTGGGTAATGGCAGCCGCCTTGCAGGTCAGTGATAAAGAAAGGGAGCTTGCTTTGGAGTGATCCAGAGCTGTGGGATCCAGCCAGGTGTGGTGTTCCTCTACTACGTACGGCCTGAACCAGTTCTGAAGCAGTTAAGAAGCATAAAATACAAGCCAACTTTGTATCCCTTTCCTGTTTTTTTTTTTTTTTTTTAATTAGAACAATCCTTGAAGTGGACATCTCATCTTTTGAACGGTAAACTGAGGCACAGTCAAGAATACCAATGGCCTTTTTCCCACACTTCGTAGGAACTGAAGCACTGGGATGCAGGCTTCCCGCTCCAGACCTGAGGGCTTTGCATCCGAATGTGCCTGAGAATGCCCTGGGGTGCAGTGAAGAGCAGGTTCTTTGAACCCACCCAGAGGAGGGCGCAGACCTGGAATGGGGCCAGAGTCTTCATTGCTCACACGATCTCCAGGGTCTTCTGACCCAGGGGGCCCAGGGACCACACTTGAGAGCCTTTGCCTTAAACCCCATACGCTCCTCCTTCCTCTGCAGTCCTTCCTCTCTCATGGCACAGAGCATCTTTCATGGATGTTCTCTTTTTCTGCCCTGCCCAGGCTCCTGTCCCCAGCATGTTCTGGTGGCACTCTCTGAAAACCCCTGCCCTGGCTGTCTGTCATGGCCAGAGCCGGCCAATGGATGGGGTCCAGGCTGGTGAGCTGCCTGCATCGCCAAGAGGGGACCCTTTGAGGGTTTATAGGCAGCAGGGTCAGGCACTCTGGATCTTGCCCTTCTCTTCTCTCCTTCCCCCATGGTGAGGTGCTTGGGGCAAGGCTGAGCCAGAACTTCCCTGGAACTTCTCTGCTGAGCATGACTTGGCCGCCCTGTTTCCCCGAGCCTTCTGCTTCGGGGCGCTAATCTTACTTCCTCTCGCATTAGTCTCCCGTTCTCTTGCCTCCCTTGAGCTCTCTTGCTCTTTCTCCCAATCTCCTGTCTGATCTCACCCCACTGCGATCCCCAGCACCCAGCCTGCCAGGATGGAGCTGGGAGGTAGAGTGACTAATGTGCTTGGAGGTGAGTCATCTGCTAAATATAAAAACCCACTCACATCCCTGGATGCAAAAGATTCCGAGAGACTCCATGTCCTTCCCCCCAAATCCACCCTTCCTCAGGGGACCGAGAGAAGTTGATTCGTGAACAGAAAACAAATGCCAAGGAGCAGCCACAGCAGCATCATCTCATTGCCCTCAGCTCCTCCCACAGATCTCTAAAGACAGGAATTTCCATGTCTCTCCAGTTGCTCTAGAAGGAAGGAGTAGGGTTGGGAAGACTGTGACCCCCACCCTCCTTGGAGTTGCCAAGACAGCAAAATTGATCTTCAGAACTGACTTCTCCGTCTCTTCTTTCTGTCCCCTTTCTTGTTCAGGAGACCCCAGACTGCCCAGCCTCCTGCAAATGTAAAGATGAGTCTTTTAAATACATTGATATCTTGCAGGCCTTGGTCATGCCTCACCATACGTGATTGAATTGATGGGTTTCAGGTATGGGCCCTACCTTTGGACAGGTGCCCTCCCTGAGGGTCATTCAGTTCCCACTACAGAGAGTGCATCTTGCTGGGCTTGACTGCTGTGAGTCTTTGGTCACCTTGGAATAGGGGTCCTTTGTGCATGTGTGCATGTGTGTGTGTGTAATACCACATATAGATTTATTTTTATTTTGTTTTTTATTTTTGTGTGTACATAGCCGGTGTATATGTTTATGGAGTGCCCTTGATGTAGTATACAATGTGTAGTGGTCACAGGTCAGGGTAAAATGGGGTATCCATCACCTCAAGCATTTATCCTTTGTGTTACAAACAATCTAATTATACTTTTAGTTATTTTAAAATGTACAATTGAATTAATATTGACTACCGTCACTCTGCTGTGGTATCAAATACTAGATCTCACTCATTCTTTCTAACTATTTTTTGTACCCATTAACCATCCCCACTTCCCCCTTGCCACCCAATTGCAGGACTTCAAGTCTGAAAAGCTGAGTTTTGGTCCTCAGACAGGAACTAACTTCCTCTGTGACTTTAGACAAGTGTCTTCACCTCTCTGGGCTTCATCTTCCTAAAATCTGTTTGTAATGGAGTCTTACTAAATGCTCATGGAGGCATAGCTCGTCCCTTTCTGTAATCACCACATACCCTTTGCTTACATGGAGGGTGGTCTGAAGGTCTCTCTCTGGGGAAGAAGCACAGGTGACCTCCCTGACCACGTACCTCACATGTATGTACCTGTGCACACGTGTGATGTGGGGAAAACACCAACTGATGGCCTGACAAGCATTCACTCTCACATCCATGGTGCAGTCATTGCAGCTTGGAACGTAGAGAAAACGCAGTTCTCACCTTTCGAGGACTGTGATCTGAAATCGGATAGCACGTCTTCTCATGTAAAATGTGAATTGGATTCCCTCTCCATCTTTTCATTTGTCTGCCTCTTTATGTTTTTCCATTCTCAGACTTTTTGAAAGGCAGAGGAAAGACCATTTCAGTGGAGGTTAGAAGGTACGAGCGGCAGCACAGGGAGTTAGAAAAAGACGAAGAAGAACTGTGACAAATCAGAATGGTGCTTCTAGACTCCACAGGACTAGGCTCTGGTCTCTGCTGAACCACTAAGCGACTGTGTGACCTTAGACCCAGTGCCTGCCCTCTCTGGACACGCACTGAACAGGAGGGTTTGAATGAGGTCTCCTCTAGCCAAAACATTCTAAAATTATGAGGTGGCACAATTGAGGCGTGGAGGAGAGAGAACCAGCCGTTGGGTGATGCTTACCATGTATGATCAATCTCAAAAGTCCCTGAGGATAAGAATCACTTTACTTGTAATAACTAAAATAATAAGTCACTCTTCGCTTGGCCTCTTTCAGAATGTATTTGTCTAGTGCCAACGAGTTTCAAACTTACAAAGCGGCTGCCTGTCGTAGGCGGAGTCTTTGTGGATGGGTGGCATGCTGCACGAAATGTTATGGAATTACCAGAGCAGACTGGCACATAGGCATTTCCTGATGCCATCAGTGAGGTGTCTGAGAAGAGGTTTCCTCAGGTCACATGGCTAACTTGTGGCCCAGCCCTACCAAGGACCATTACTTCCTTCCCTGCGTGAAGCTGGACCAGTCTTGACCCTGTGGATCGGCCAGGTTTACCCAGCAGGCCCTCGTCCTCTCTGACTTGGGGATGGGGAGAATGAGGAGCTACTAACCTTCTCCCAAACGTTATGCATCCTGGCAGATCCGTGGCTAGGCAAAATGTGCTTCCCTCTGGAACCCGCTTCTCCAGAACACAGCTCCCAGGTGGCAGTATTGGTGAAGGGATCCATACAGCTTGCTGTGCCCACTGCCACAAGGGGCACCACTGGCGTGCATTCTGTCTGGAGGCTCCGTGGTTCCGCTGTGTGCCCCCCTCACCTCTCTGGTACCGATGCTCAGGGAATTTCAGGGTCCACCTTGCTGTCCCAGGACAGAGTCCTGGTGGTGATCTGGAGGTCCAAGGCACAGAGGAAGCAGAGTGCTTTTTATCTGTGTCTAGATTCTTCCTTTTTCTCCTACTGGCAGCCCCAGCAGAAGCCACCTGGAACTTAGCTCTCCAACTCACACATTGAAAGAGACTTTGAGGGGTCACCTTGATTCCTTCCCCCAATCCAGGGAGAAGATCCAGACCCATTCAATGACCACAGCCTCTGAGGGCAGAGGAGGACAAGCTGCTGCCCTCGAGCGGCCTGGACTTCCCGCTCCCAGCGAGTGGCTGCATCTGCAGCAGGCTCTGCAGTCCTCTTTGCATTTGCATGCTCTTCCCTCTTCCCCTCAGCAGGGGCTGTGGCCGCCTCTATCAGGGTCAGAGAGTCCTCTGGCTCCCCTTGCAGAGGCAAGAGAAAGAGGATCACAGCATTTTCATGCTCTGGAGCAAGAGTGACCTGTATATCTAGAGGCTCTGGAGAGCTATTTTGTCAAAACTGAGCAAGCATGCCACCAGTTCCGTCATCCGGCAACATTTTTTGAGCACCTACTATGTGCCAGCCAATTCCCCACGCTGAAAATGCACCTTGGTCACAGCAGGAGGCCTCTGTGTATTGCCAACTCATGAATGAGACCCAGCCCCGGGAGGTGCGTACCCATGTGCTCCTGTCAATCTGGCTGATAGTGCATGGCAAAACCCAGAGCAGCAATCTCCTGGCCTTCCTCCTCTGCCCCAGTTAATTAGGGAGAATAGTGCCGTGACCTACTCACAGCTGTGAACAAGAGAAGGTTTGGGGGACTCCGAGTGCTTTAGAGAAAGAAGCACCCACCTACAAAGTGTTTCCTGCAATTGCAGCAGGAAAAGCAACTATGGTAGCTTGAGCCCAGTTCAGAGCAGACATCTCAGATAAAGAAATGGGATGCTGTCTTCTCAGGGAGAGAGAAGCCTGTTTCTCAGCTGGTCAGGAGAATACAGGCCTGCTGCACCTTGGCTCTGCAGTGTGGGCCGATAGGGAGGCTGGGCAATTCAGAGACGTGGAGCCCCATGGTTACTGTGTCTCCTGGGAACACAAACCTGGCTCCTAACACAAGAAGCAGCAACAGAGAAGGGAGAACTCTGTGGCTGCAGGTGCCCTGTGACTCTGCCCTCTGAGGAGCCCACGGTCAGCCTGGGAGCCTTTGCCTCGTAGAGGCTCATCCTAACATTGAGGTCATCTCCAAGCTACCAAGTGAAAGTATACCCCAATGCAAGCAGCATTAGCACCCAGCATTTGCATTCTGTGCATGGCTGCTCTTCTCGTCATCGGGGGCTGAACTGTCCAGGTTCATGGACACTCTCCTTGCAGCTCCCTGCTAGGGCCTAGGACAGTGCTGGTGCCTAGCCAAGTCCATTTCTGTTATGTTGAAATGAAATGAGTTAGGGGCTGAGGAGAAAAATAAAAAAAGAAAAAGGCTTGAGATTTGTCCCATGGAAACTCATGTTATTCTTGCCAAAATCTTTGAAAAAGAGAAGCAGAGTGTGCACATTTAGGGTTACAGTCTTGGGTTTTTGTTTTTTTTTTTTTTTTTACATCTCAGATCTTTTCCCATCAGGCTTAAGAGGAGCAGGCTAATGGGTATCTTGGAGGGCTGGGTGAAGGGTAGTGGAAGTCATGGCCATCTCCTGTGCAGGGCAGGAACCAGAGCAACAGAAGTAACAGAAATAGAAGAGCCTGAACATGTGCTGGTCTTTAGGGGAGCCAGGAGATGGGTGAACAGTGTGGCCCCTCCACTTATCCTCTGGTAATGGGATGCAGTAGCCTGTGGTCAGCATGGGGCAGACACTTCATCTGGCTCTGCCTTTTTTCCTCAGCTCCAGAATGGGGAATAAGCCACCACTCTTTGTAGATTTGTTGCGAGAATGCAACGTGAGGTTTTGATAGTCAACGACGTTCTTTACATGTGTTGATCCATCCTGGAGCTTCGCTACCTTTTGCACACTGCCAAGGTTTGCTCATTTTCCAAAGCCCTGGTGTCCGTATAATTGGTGGTCCCATGGGGGGAACTGCAAGAACTATAAAGCCAATCCGCCCTGTGCCAGACCCTGGTTTGGTCACACACCAGCTATGTCACTGTGAACAAGTTTACCACTCATTACAAGTTAACATGTTAACTTGCAATCATCATACTCATTTTGCAGAAGTGCCTGGAGGACTATCCGAGCAGAGACATGTAGACAAGCACCCAGAACAGGCTGGCTGGACTGACCTGTACCTCACATACACTCCTGGGCATGCACTGAGGCCCTCCTTTTCTGTTTCAACTCTTCAGGCCTGTTTCTTCAGGCAGTGTTTGGGTTAGGAACATTTGCCTTCTTCATTTTGCAGAGCAAGGTGCAAGCCTGTCTGCCCCAAAGGTGACATTGCCTGGGTCAGAACACGGAGAGGGCTGGGAGCCCTTAGTTTGGGCCTCCCCACTGCAGGGGCAGCCAAGGAAGTGAGGCCAGCTCCTCTTTCAATCTTCACACCCAGGGTAAAGATACGGAACTTGCATTTTATGCCTTTTCTCTACTTGGGACCTCAGTGGTGACCTCTGAGTTAGAGGTATCACAACAGAGCCAGTTAGTTTCTGTTCGGCAGGAAGCTCAAGGTGCCTTTGGAGCCTGGGTGGTAAAACTGACTGTCGTTGGCTGAATCCATGGGTCGCCTCTGTCCTCTAGTGGCGAGAGAGGGAAAGGCATTGGCCACTCTGCGCCAGACTTGCCAGCCAGATTCAATTGCCTTTGAGCGATGGTGTATATTTGGTCACCTGGAAACCTAGCAGCACCAGGCAACACAAACCCAAGCAAGGCCAGCACACAGAAGTCATCACCGGACACATTCCAGGCCTGGATAGAGGGTTTCACTCACCTGTTTATTTGTTCATTCATTTATTCATTCATTCAACAAATATTTATGGAGTGTCTGCTATGTGTGGGCATGACTCTAGGAAGTAGATCAAGACAGTGATCAAAACAGGCAATAAGGGAGTGACGTCTTTGGCAAGGTAGCAGAAAAGGACTTTTCAGCACTTGCCCCTTTGCTGAAACATGAATTTGAACAACGAACTGTGCATGAAAATACCTTCGGAACAGAAATCTGGGTGATAGATGACAGTACCTGATTAGAAAAGACACACTGAAGGCAGTAGGAAGGACAGCTTCACATTACCTGTGTCCTCACACCCCCAAGCCTATGCAGAGCATCACAAGGAGATATCTCCCACATGAAGGAAGGACAGCGAAGTGACCACCAATTTCACTGTGGACCCTAGTGCCAGGCTGGCCCTTATGAATCCAGGATCCTGGGGTCTAATAATGTTAATAGAAAAACATTAAACACATTAAATGTGATAGAGTTTGAGTAAAGAACAAAAATTCATGAATTGGTCAGTCCTCAGACCAAATAGGTTCAGAAAACTCCAGGCTGCAACATGGTCAGGTAGCATTTATGGACAGAAAATGGAAGGGAGGTGCGGACACAACTTGATGGGCTATGGCTTCATTTGTCTTATTTGAGCATGTTCTTATCAGCTGGCCTCCGGCAACTGACTGAAGTTCAGCTGCTGAGACTGGCTGAGACTCAGTTATCTGTTATAAAATTATACTCCTAAGTAATCCGCCCACCTCAGCCTGAGCTCAGGAGTTCGAGACCAGCCTGTTCAACACAGTGAAACCCCATCTTTACTAAAATACAAAAAATTAGCTGGGCATGGTGGCGTGTGCCTGTAGTCCCAGCTACTCAGGAGTCTGAGGCAGGAAAATTGCTTAAACTCAAAAGGCAGAGGTTACAGTGAGCCAAGAATACAACACTGCATTCCAGCCTGGGTGACAGAGTGAGATTCCATCTCAAAAAAAAAAAAATTATCCTCCTAAGTTAGGCTTGTGGTTAGTTTCCATACTAACTTAGGTTGAAATTAATTAAAGAGGGACTCAAAGTACAGAGGCATTCTCAGACCAAATTTAATTTAATTTAACAATAGAGTGGTTAAGCATATTCAGGGAAAAACAAAAGATCCAACTATATGCTGCCTACAAGAGAGTCACTTCAGCTTTAAAGATACACATAGGTCGAAAGTGAAGAGATGGAAAAAGATATTCTGTGCAAATGGTAACTGAAAACAGGAACAGGGGTGGCTATACTAAAATCAGATAAATTAGACTTTAAGTCAAAAACTGTCACAAGAAACAAAAAAGTTTTATCCTATATATAATGATAAAGGGATAAACTCATCAAAAGCATGTAACAATGATAAATATATATGCACCTAACATCAGAGCACCTAAGTATATAAAGAAAATATTTAAAAATTAAAGAGAGAAATAGACAGGAATACAATAACAGTAGGAGACTTCCACACTTAACTTTCAACAATGAATAGATCTTCCAGATTGAAAGTCAGTCAGGAAACAGTGGACGTGGACAACACTATAGACCAAATGGACCTGACAGGCATATACAGAGCATTCCATCCAAAAGCAGCAGAAGTATGCACACACAGAGCATTATGCAGAATAGATGGAGACATCACACTACCTGATTTCAAAATATTCTACAAAGCAATAGTAATCATGACAGTATAATACTGGCGTGAAAACAGACATATAGACCAATGGAACAGAATAGAGAACCCAGAAACAAATCCACTCATTTTCAGTCAATTGCTGTTTGACAAAGTTGCCAAGAATATAGAAGGGGGGAAAGATATTCTTTTCAATAAAGAGTGTGGGAAAAACTGGATAGTCACATGCAGAAGAATAAAATTGAACCATTTTCTCACACCATATACAAAAATCAACTCAAAATGCATTAAGAACATAAAAGTAAGATGTGAAACTACTAGAAGAAAACATAGAGACAAAGCTTTTTGACATTCATCTGGGCAATGATTTTTTGGATGTGACCAGAAAAGCACAGGCAACAAAAGCAAAAATAAATGGAATTGCATAAAACTAAAAAGCTTCTGGGCTGGGCACAGTGGCTCATGCCTGTAATCCCAGCATTTTGGGAGGCTGAGGTGGGTGAATCACCTAAGGTTAGGAGTTTGAGACCAGCCTGGCCAACGTGGTGAAACACCATCTCAACTAAAAATACAAAAATTAGCTGGGCCTGGTGGTGGGCACCTGTAATCCCAGCTACTTGGGAGGCTGAGGCAGGAGAATAGCTTGAACCCAGGAGACAGAGGTTGCAGTGAGCTGAGATTGCGCCATTGCACTCCAGCCTGGGTGACAAGATCAAAACTCCGTCAAAAAAAAAAATCTTCTGTATAGCAAAGAAATAATTGACAGATTGAAAGAGACACTTATAAAGTGGGGGAAAATATTTTCATACCATACATCTGATAAGACGTTAATATTCAGGCTATATCAGAAACTCAACTTAAGGCCAGCTGCAGTGGCTCATGCCTGTAAACCCAATACTTCTGGAAGCTGAAAAAGGTGGATTCCTTGAGTCCAGGTGTCTGAGACCAGCCTGGGCAACATGGTGAAATCCCATCTCTACAAAAAATATAAAAATTAGCTGGACGTGGTGGCACGTGCTTGTAGTCCCAGCTACCCGGGAGGCTGAGGCAGGAGAATTGCTTGAACCCAGGAGGTAGAGGTTGCAGTGAGCTGAGATCGCACCACTGCACTCCAGCCTGGGTGACAGAGTGAAACTGTCAAAAAAAAAAAAACAAAAAAAAAAAACCAAAAAACTGCAAACTCCCCCAAAAAGAAACAACTCAACTCAATAGCAAGAAAACAAATGACCTGATGAAGAAAACAGGCAAAGTACTTGAATAGATATCTCTCAAAAGAAGACACACAAATGGCCAAGAGATATACAAAAAAATGCTCACTATCACTTATCATGAGAGAAATGCAAATCACACTTACAATGGGATATTACCTCACACCTTACACCTTAGAATGGCTATGATAAAAAAGACAACCACCCTGGTCAACACGGTGAAACCCCGTCTCTCCTAAAAATATAAAAATTAGCCTGGTGGCTTGGTGGCACGTGCTTGTAGTCCCAGCTACCCGGGAGGCTGAGGCAGGAGAATTGCTTGAACCCAGGAGGTAGAGGTTGCAGTGAGCTGAGATCGCACCACTGCACTCCAGCCTGGGCGACAGAGTGAGACTCCATGTCAAAAACAAACAAACAAACAAACAAAAAAACTAAGCATTGGCTGAGATGAGGAAAAAAGGAAACCCTTGTACACTGTTGGCGAGCATGCAAATTAGTACAATCATTATGAAAGACAATATGAAAGTTTCTCCACAAATAAAAAAGAAGACTACCATATAATCCAGAAAACCCTCTTCTGGGTATATATCCGAAGGAAATGAAACCAGTATGTCAAAGAGACATCTGTATTCGTGTGTTCATTGCATTACTCACAATAGCTAAGATATGGAAGTGTCCATCAAAAGATGAATGGATAAAGAAAATATGGTATGCATACGTATGTGTGTAAGAGTAAACGTGTGTGTGTGTGTGTGTGTGTGTAGTCACTCACACACTGAAATATATTTCAGCCTTAAAAAGGAAGGACATGCTACAACACAAATCAAACTCGAGGTCATTATGCTAAGTGAAATAAGCCAGTCGCAAAAAGAGAAATATCGTGTGATTCCATTTACATAAAGTACCTAGCCTAGTCAAATTCATAGAGACAGAAAGCAGAGTACTAAAGGGCTGAAGAAAGGAGGGTATAAGGAATTATATTTTAGTGAGTATAATGTTTTAATTTTAGTTATGCAGAGTTAATAAATTTTGGAGATCTAATGTCTAGCATAATTACTATAGTAATAATACTGCATTGTGTACTTGAAATTTACTAAAATTTAAATGTTCTCACCACACACACACAAAAGTAACTATGTGAGGTGATGACTATGTTAATTAATTTCACTGTGGTAATCATTTCACAATGTATACGTGTATAAAAACATCACATTGTATACTTTAAATATATACAATTTTTATTTGTCAATTATCCCTCAATAAAGCTGGAAAAAGCTTATAAAGCCTCCTCTCTCCCACAAAAATTACGCCTAGGTAAGTTGATCCAGTCATGGGATTTTCATTCTAGTGCATATTTCCTGACACAGGTGGGAGTTAACAACACTAGCCAATCATTTAATCTGCAACCTTTCATGCCTGGACTTTTCTGAAATGGCCCCAACAATTAAGTGGCCTAATATAACAAAAGGAGCCCTGAACAGACAGTAGGTTAGATTGGGTTTGAAATCCTGTGACTCCATTTACTAGCCAGGTGACCTTGGGCATATCAATGAAAGTCCGTATTTGGCCTGTTCCCTTCTAGCAGTATGCCAGGACCTCATCGATCAGTGATGGACCAGACACTGTGGTTCCTCCCCACTCAAAATGTGTGACAGTAACATCTCCCTGAACCACAACTGTGGATGTTGACATGCCTTTCACCTGGCATTGGGAAAAAAGGGTCAGAGTCTTTTTGCTCTATTATAAAAAGAAGGAAATCAGCTCATAAAAATAATTTGATCTAATTTATTCTGTTTTACCATATGCCAGTGTTTCCATTGTCTGTCGCTGCGTAACAAACCGCCCCAAAACTTGGCAACTTCAAGCGACAGCATCTTACTATTTCTCATGATTTTTGTGTGTGGACTGGATTGGACAGGGCAGGTTTTCTGCTGCAAGATTTCTGTTAAGGCTTGGATGGCCAGAATAGTTTCTTCACTCTGATGCCTGGCATCTCTGCTGGGATGGCTGGACCAGCTGAGGCCTGACCAGGCATCATTCTCTCTTTGTGGTATCTCCAGCAGGGTAACTGAACCTTTAATAGGATGGCTCTCGGCTTCAAGAGCTCCACGAGAGGCTAAGCCACGACATGCAAGTGCTTATCAAAACTCTGATTGCATTATGCTTGCTAATGTCACATTTACCAAAGGAAGTCACAGGGCTAAGCCCATGGCCAATGTGCCCAGGAAACATGAGAGTAAGAATACTGGGAAGCATGCCCACTGGGGGACAGACTACAGTGGCCAGCCAGGGTGCTGACGCGAGGGGCCCTTTGTAAAGCAGTGTGGTTGTGCCCCTGTAGATACAGCAGTCAGGATTCATTTCGCTGCCACTGTCTTACCAAAAAATTAGTTTTAATTGGGATATCTTAACGTTCCCATAATCTGGTCTTTACCAAAAAATTAGTTTTAATTGGCATATCTTAATGTTCCCATAATCTGGTCTAACAAGGAATAATAAACCAAGAGGTCAGAGGAGTCTTTCTTGGTCCTGAGTACAGGCTCTAAGAGCTGGTCAAACATTCCTTCCCACCCAGTTGCCGGGAGACACCCCCCTCAGCCGTTCACTACTTTACCACTCTAAATGGGAGCCATCCTAGCAGGGAGGCTGCATGCAAAAGGAACACCACAAAATTCATCTTGCATTTCTCCTTTCCTATAAGAAATCGGTGGAGAAAGGTAGCATCCGAGGGGTGAGACACGTTGGCACTAGGACTCTGTGATGGTGAGCACATTCGATTTTCAGGTCACTTGACTCTAGACACATACTCCAAAAAATAATTTTCAGCCATCAAGTCTAGTGTTCTACTTTTATCTCCAGTGCAGAGGTTTGGGTTTAATCACACTCCTCATGTTGCTAAACTGACCTTGTCTTGTTTCATATGTGTATGTATGTGTGTACGCATGCATATATGTGTGCGTGCATGTATTCTCTTTGATTCCCATTTCCATGCCTCACCCCATAGGTAAACATTCTGCTGTGCTTAATATATCTCTTTTATTGTATACATTCTTCCAAACTGTGTATTATGCTTTTGTATGCATGCACATTTAATTTTCATATATGGCATAATCAATTGCTAAAGTTTTTTTTTACCTTTTCCTTTCCAACTGTGGATTTTAGGCCCATCTACATCGCTCTGTATTCTCCAAGTTTGTTGCTTCATGGTGTGCGCCCCCCATCCCCCGCCCCCCACAATGCTGTTCTCCATTCTGCCACGTTACCTGGCCATTCTCCCACTGCAGAGCCTCCCCTCCCTGTCCCGCCAATGTCACTTCTCGGAACATCCTCAGCAGACCTCGAGAGAATTTCTCTGGATTCTATGAGCAGGAGCAGAATGAGTGTGCAGAGGATGTGGGTCACAAATGTGAGTAGGTAGTGCCAGAGAGCTTTTCTGATTGGATGCCCTGGTCTCTGCCTTCAGCAGCAGTGCCAAAGGACAGACATTCTCTTCCCAGCCCAGCCCTGGCATTAGCCACAAGAAGAAGATGAAGACGCAGGCACTGCTTGTGAGGATCCTGTGACATTATTCCACCTTGAACCCCTAACCTCTGTGGACTTGGGTTTTCTGGCTTCGCCCCAGGCAGCCTGACCAAGCCCTGGCAGCCCCAGGCCACCATCCACCTGCCTTGGCATCCTGTCCCAGCCACCCTGCCTTCCTCGGATGTGGCCAACAGACATGTGTCATGGCGAATGTGCCAGAGCAACTGGGAGCTGGGAGCTACTCAGAGAGGAGCTCAATGAAGATGAGATCATTTTACCTCCCCCACAGTTCCCCAACATATCTCAGCATTGCACCCCTGTGCTAACTCCGGAGAGAGTGCACTTACTGGTAACTAACTGCTTTGTTTACCATTCACAGTGGCTCTGAAAAGCCCACATCTTGGGTAGTAGATATGGAGTAAACAACGTTACTGTGATGAAATGACACAGTGACAGCCTGGAGGTCGTGCAACCTAGAGAACCTAGACCAGGACCCTGTTCTAGATACTTCATTGCACAGGTAAAGGCACTGAGACCCGGAAAAATGATCTTCCTTGCTGTGTAATGAGAGGTCAAGCTGGTGCCAGAGTCCAGGAGCCCCATTGCTCTGGCCCATCCTCCTTTCCTATCCCTGGCCCCGTTTCCTTCCCATCAGGTGATGCTGCAGAGATCCCCAACTCCACAGACGAGCCTAAGCTTTGCCCCAAGACATTGGACTTCTTCCTTTCCCGGACTGGTCTTGTGAAATATTCAGAAATAGGAAATTGGCTTTATTGATGACTTTCCTTCCCTTCCCAATTCAGTTCAGGAAACAGAAAACTGAAACAAGAATAAATAAAATAAATACGGAAGAGAAGACAATAATAATCAGAACTATTTCTTGACTGAAAAGGCAGTAATGAAATAAGGAAATAAGATCACTTAAGAATTCTACTGGCCAGGCACAGTGGCTGCTCACACCTGCCATCCCAGAACTTTGGGAGACAGAGCCCAGCACATTGCTTGAATGCAGGAGTTCAAGACCAGCCTGAGCAACAGGGCAAAACTCTGTTTCCAAAAACAAAAAAAAATTAGCCTCAGTTATTAGAGGTGGGAGGGTCACCTGAGCCTGGGAGGTCAAGGCTGCCGTGAGCTGAGATCACACCACTGCACCTCCAGCCAGGGTGACATGGGGAGACCCTGTCTCAAAAAAAAACAAAAAACAAACAAAAAAGAATTCTGCCAGTAGGTGTTTTCCCCTACTTTCTAGATGGAGAAGCAGAATCAAAGAGGCACTCAGGAGAAATATGACCAATGATATAGCAAATGTATCTACAATTACTCACAGGAGTCACTAAACCAGATTTTACTCCTTTGTAAATATCTCTTCCTTGTAACTCGAAGCAACAGTTGTCTTCTTCTTTCATCCAATATACCTTGAGAATAATAATAGTAGTAGTTTCAGAAATACCAAATAACATTTATGCAATACTGTACAATTTACAAAGTTGAGCATAGGAATTCATGCTTGAAAAAATATTAATTCTGGGCAAGTGATTAGTCAGGTAGGATGACAGGATTTGGAAATGAGGGGGTGAGTATTGGTCTTAAATGAACAAATAGCTCACTGGGCATGTTGGAGGTCCTGCTCGTAGAGAAAAGCTGCCATTCCACCCCGCAATACTCTGGAATGCCTCAGAACCTTCCTTTGCAAATTAGAACAGGGATAGAGGGAAGGGTCGTTCAGAATTTGGAGCTAATTAGATCATCTAACCAATAGGAGAAATGTTAGGAAGATCAGGCACTTTTTTTCATGCTAACTTGCCTCTTGCACTAGTTTTGTGAACGGGCCCAAAGAACTCAATGAAGGGAGCATGACACAAACCTCAGTGGAGGCTATTTAGCCCTGTTCCCAGGACCGTGCCAACAGTCTAGTGCCAGCGAAAACTGCCCCTGTCCCCACAAGTCCAGTACTTGGCAGGCACCACCTGACTCTCTGCCTTGAGTTCAGAAAAGTTTTTTTTTAATTCACGTACTGTAAAATTCACCTGTTTAAATTGTACAATTCAGTGGTTTTGGTATATTAACAGAGTTATATGACTATCATCATTATCTCATTCCAGAACATTTTTATCACCTCAAGAAAACCTCATACCCATTGGCAATCACTCCTAATTCCCTTCCTTCTGCCCTCTGGGCCCTGGCAACCACTCATCTTTTTGTGCCTATAGATTTTCCTATTCTGGACATTTCATGGAAATGGAGTCATGCAATATGTTGTCTTGTGCGTGTGACTTCTTTCATTTAATGTCTTACAGTTCATCCATGTTGGAGCCTATATCAGTACTTCATTCTTTTCTACAACTAATAGTCCATTGTATGCATATAGCAGCTTTTGTTTACCTCTTCATCTGTCCGTGCTTTCAGAAGAATCTTGGTACTAGCCTGAGCTGAACTTGAAAGCTATAGACAGTGAGTTTTTTTTCCCATCTCCTAACGTGGTAAAAATTAGTGTTTTAGGAATATTGCTGTGGTAGGCCCATGAAGACCAGATCTACGGTGAGGTAGAGATGGAGGATGATGGAATTTGGAGCCTCATTCTATTAAATAGGAGAGAAAAGTCAAGGTCACCTAGGGAATCTTTGTGCAAGAAGCAAACTCATTCTCTCTCTCTCTCTCTCTCTCTCTGTCTCTCTCTCTCTCTCTCTATCTCCAGTTCTGACCATAAAGCCATAAAGCCACAGGCTTTAAAGAGTGGCTATCCTGGGGTTGAGGACCCAGTGGTGGTTTCAACCTTGTCTCATATTTCTCCTGGCAGCTCTGTGGAAAATCAGCCGACCACACTCCTTCCTGGAACATGCATTGCTGATAATTGCCTCTTGCACAATAATCTGCCAAAGCCCGTTGTTAATGAAATGAATGATTTAGTTATCCTTGTTAGTAATGGCCCACACTGCACAAAGACCCATTGTTGCATCCATGAGGCTGGCAGGAGTGCTGGCCAAGGCACCTGTGAGCCATTCTTACAATTAGCTCTCTTAGCAGCTTGACTGGAGAGGAGAAGGCTGCCAGTGGCCACAGGGCTGCAGCCTGTCCTCTGCATGGTCCCCACGATGCATCAAGAGCTGGGAGCATCTCGGGGCAAAATAAGAAATGAGGCCAGGACTGAGCTCTTTGTTTGCCAATTTTGACCTGCAAAGCCTGGGGCTGCCTCCCCCTAGCACAGAGGAAGGACGGCCTGAAGGACTGTGGGGACATGCATCATGCCAGGTTTCCTTGGGTTCAGGGAGCAGCTCGGCTGACTGGCAGATGAGATACCTTGAAGCATATTGGGGTATCCTATTAATAAAACGTCTCTCCCCATCACACACCATTGCACAGCTCCCCCTGCTCCCTCAACTCCTCTACCAAAGAGAACGTCTTTCCTTTGCTGGTAATACTGTGTTTTTGCTCCCCTCCCTCCTCTCTCCCCAGTAGCGGCTGTATAGCACTGCTCCTTCGTTTCCTGTTAGGCCCAGTCTTCCTCTAGTTCTCATTCCTGCCGCTTTGCTTTCTTTTTTTTTTGTATTTTATTTTATTTTATTTTTGAGACGGAGTCTCACTCTGTCGCCCGGGCTGGAGTGCAGTGGCCTGATCTCAGCTCACTGCAAGCTCCGCCTTCTGGGTTCACTCCATTCTCCTGCCTCAGCCTCCTGAGTAGCTGGGACTATAGGTGCCCGCCACCTCCCCAGCTAGTTTTTTTTTTTTTTTTTTTTTTTTTTTTTTTTTGTATTTTTTAGTAGAGACGGGGTTTCACCGTGTTAGCCAGGATGGTCTCAATCTCCTGACCTCGTGATCCACCCATCTCGGCCTCCCAAAGTGCTGGGATTACAGGCTTGGGCCACCGCGCCTGGTCGATTTTTTTTTTATTATCATACTTTAAGTTCTAGGGTACATGTGCACAACGTGCAGGTTTGTTACATATGTATACATGTGCCATGTTGGTGTGCTGCACCCATTAACTCGTCATTTACATTAGGTATATCTCCTAATGCTATCTCTCCCCCATCCTCCCACCCCACAATAGGACCCAGTGTGTGATGCTCAATGAAAGGGAGAACATGAGCAAGAAAAGTAGACAGAAATGGACGTGACTGGGGCAAGTAGAACTGATCAAGGTAAATAGAGACAAAAATAGAGAAAGCAGTTTGAAGGACATTGTGTTAACACACACAGGAATGTGTACGCACACACACACTTGCACGTACACATTTCATCTCGTCTTCCGGATGATGACATTCAGGAATAAATTCTTCAGTTTGGGAAATAGCTGCGCAGAGTTGTGACTGAGAAATGTGTTTCAGCTTAAAGAGACTAGAGTAACATGTGGTTAAGGGACTCCTGTGAAATGAGCAGAACCAAGTGTGCACTGACTGTGCACAGAGGCAGGTTTTAGAGGCTGTGTAACAGGGTGGGTGGTCTGTGCTTTGACCTGGCTTCACTCCTTTGACTGGTTGTGACTCTGCATAAGCCATTTAATCCACAGCAAAAGATAGATGCTTGAAAACTGCTTTAATACATACATATTTATTTATGTTGACAACCTCTGCATGTCACTCAGTAAAAATTTCCAGGCTACTTCCCATAATAACGAAACAGAAGGATAAACTAAATTATGTCAGAGGCACATAATACGTAACAAATGTAATAAAATTAAAGATGAGATTAGCACCTGAAAATCTCTCTATTATGACTCGAAAGCCTGCTAATTTGGCCCTGAGAGGTACGGCCCTTCCTAATTTTGACAGTGAGAAATATATTGTCCTGGGTCCTGATATAAAGGACCTGTGGGGACAGAGGGCAGTGCCCTGAATAATGCCCCGCCAGTGGAGAAAGGAAAGATCCCATTATGACCGCTACATCCCTCTCGGAAGATGGCAGAGGAGGCCAGCACTCCCGCCAGCACACGCCAAAGTGTCACGGCCCAAATTATCCAGCTTCATCTTCCCTATCTATACCAGTCATGTTCAATGACTTATAAAAAGCAGTGGTACTCTTCTAGTCCAATAAAATCTTGCACAAGCACAGAGAAGCAGGGCAGATGGGTCATTGTTTCCGAGGGGGAAGGGCTGACCATTTTCTTAGGGCTTCTCTTTCCCCACGCGGAGACTGGTGAGGCCTGATGAGGCAGCTTTGCTCGGAATCTCAAACATCTGAAAATCCCTTGTCCGATCTAGGCGAAAGGATGGACATCAGAAAGGAAGGAGGGAGGGAGGGAAGAAATAGAGGAATGAAGGAGGCAGGAAGGAATGTTGGTTTTTACTGCTTCTTGCGCAGGATTCTTGTGGGAGCCAGTAGGGAAGTTGCTATTTTGAATCAGATAAACTGGGGCTTCCTCTTCTTGTTCATCGAGACCACTCTTTTGGCTCTTTTCATTGCAATAAAACAAACCACGATACACTAAGAGACTGAAGAGACAGTACAATGCACTTTTAAGTGTCTGGGCTCCAAACCTAACTGTCTGGGTTTGGATCCTGGCCCTGCTACTTATTGCTGTGATACTGGATAAGTTACTTAACTTCTCTGTGCCTGTTTTCCCATCTGCAGAAATAGGTGCTAATAGTACCTACCTCATGGGATTATTGTGAGGGGAAAATGTGTTAGCATGCGTATGGTGTTTAGAATGGCGTTTGGCACATGGTCTGGGAAGAAATGTCAGCCGTCATTATGTTGTGGGTATATAAATACAGTACTCCTTGCAATGTCAGTTTTTGCCCACACAATTCCCAGCCCTCTGCCCTCAGGTGAGCCAGCCTGTCTCATCTCACGGCCTCACGGTGGCTTAGCTCATCCAGCAGTGGGAGCAGATGGCTGAGCTGCAGCCAGGGTTCTGTGAGCGTGGTGGGCTGAGGAGGGAAAGGAATGAGGTTTGGAGTCCTTTTGTTGTTTGGCTTGGATCAGAAGGAATCTATGGTAACATGCGGTCATGATCTTATTGTACAGCTGCAGGATGTTGGTAGACAAACTTCTCCCTAATCTATCTGATCTATAAGCCCAAAGGGCCTATAATAGGGGGCGGTCACAGGGGGTCAGTGGCCTCCTCCTTCCCAGCAGCTGTGTGATGTGGCTGAGCTTGGAGAAAGAGTACTTGGCTGTGGTGCAACTGGCCTAAAATTCACAGCCCCATTCTCTTGATCTGAGCTGCTTCTGGGGAATAAGGTGGCACCCAGCGTCTCAGGTGCTATATAGGGTACTTTCCAAGAGTTTCCCATATCGGTTGTAAGGTGCTGTCTGCACATGAGGGATGATTTTATGAAGACACAGGGGAGAGTTACCAGCAGAGCGACGGCCAAAGCTTTGAGCTAGATGGTTTTCATTTTCCTGACACATCACCCTAGGCTTTTCCCGATGTTTCCATCAATCTGTGAAGTGCAGTGTGTGGTCGTGTCCCACAGGGAGTTTACCATTTACTCTGGAAGACCAAACTTACGGGCTACACTCTGGGTACAGACCATGCTAATTCTGTGGGGAGTTGAGAAAGAGGACTGGGAGACTTTGTGGCCGAGGAGGGGCTTCAGGGCAGCAAGGATGACGGCTGGGTTTGAACAGTCAGTGGCGAAGGAAGTGTGGAAAAGTCAGAGAAGTAGATATGGCTGTGTGCATGTCAGAGAGGGCAGGGAGACCGGGTTTGTGGAGGTGGCAGAAGCAGCACATTGATCTCTGCTTCTGACAGAAGATCAGAGGGGATTTTGGGGGGCGGTGGTGGTCTGGCTAGAGTACAGGCAGCCTTGAAGCCCTAGTGGAATATTTTCAACTTGCTTCTATGGAAAATTACGTATGACAGTGTAGGAGGGCTTATCTTCTAACTGAAACCAGCTGGGAATCTTTCCCGATAGAACCAAGGGCAGGGTAGAGCGAGGGCCTTTGATAGCATGTGCAAATGTACACGCGTGTAACTAGTGTGTGTGTGGCCCACCATGCTTCTAAACCTACCTTTACCTCTTCTAGTTCTTCAAATCTCTTAGCCCTCTTGTCTGTGAGCATGGACAATCCGGGACTTACACAGACAAGACCACAGTGTGCCATCTTGTCAGAAGGAGAAACTGAGGCACTCTATTCTAAAGAGGCTGGTTCTAGGACCTGCTACTCCACTGCGGAGTAAGACCCAGAGTGTGGGCTGCCAGGCCCCTTCCTTCAGGGATCTGGCTTCTAAAGCTGATTCTTTTCCTGTATCTCATAAAGAGGGAAAGGATGTGCCTAAGAGAGGTTATTTGGATGAATGACCTTTGTAACTGCCTCCAATCAGCACAGGTGCATAGAGGCAGTTGTGGGGAAGAGGGCTGCCCGGATCTGGGGTTCTCAATCCCCCATACACCTTGGCCTGTTGTTGAGGGGGAGCTAGAGGAGGGGTGCAGACTTAGCAGATTAAGGAAGATAAACGCTTACTCCTTAACAGTGGGAAAGAAGGATGGAAAAGGAAGATCGAAATCTGAGGCACAAGGAGTGGGCTATCCTGGTGGAGGCAGGAGAGACACGTGTCCTCGACATGCCCATCCAAGTCTCTGATAGGGTGGTCCTTGCTGTGAGGGAAGAGTGTGGGCCACAGGCCACGGGGAGGCTCTGAGGCTGTGGGTGCTCCCCGCCTGCTCCAGAGCTGCTACCATTGTCTTTGTCCTCGGAGTGCTCTCCTCCCACCCCTACTGCCTCTTGTTCTCTTTCTCCCTTGGGCCATGAGAATGGCAGGGAGCCCAGCCAGGGCCTGGACGGCGGCCTCAGCTCCCTGTTCTCAATAATTGTGTGTGTGTGTGTGCACGTGTGCATGTGTGCGTGTGTATGTGTGAGTGCCTGTGTGTGTGTGTGTGCGTGTGTGTAGAGGCTGAGGCTGGGGTCAACAACAGATCACAGCACAGGAGTAGAGAGCTTCTGGGAGGGTGGGGTCACCCATGAGTCACACCCTGCACCCTGGAGCCCAGAGGACCCTTCGCTCAAACCCACCACCAGCTGACAACACGGGAGCAGCCAGAGCCACTTTCTTCGCTGCCCAGAGGAGCCTGGGAGAAGCCGGAGGTGTAAGTCAAGCTGTGGAGGACTGGGTGAGGCTGAGCCCCGTGAGAAGTGGGAGGAGCCAGGGATGCTTAGGAGGGGCAGGCACTGTGCAGCGAGAGAGGAGGGAAAGGGGAAGCGTTCGTGCCTCTCTGCCCCTCTGTCCCCCTCTTGCTGCATAGTAGCCGCATCCATGTCTCTTGTACCCTGCAATCTGGAAGCCACTGCCCAAAGCTGGAAATCCCAAGTAGAGCAGAAAAAGGTATGAGGATTGGCACAAAGTTATGGCCAATGGAGGCTCCCCAAAGTGCATGGTAGGTGGTGGTCCAGTGTCTAAAGGCAGGCGTGCTGGGACAACCCCATAGCTGGGGGTCATATGGGAGAGACTGAGGAACTTTAGTTTGTGGACTCTCAGTCAACCGTGTTGCCGAGGAGGGGAAATGGAAGTAGATGAGGTGGTTGTTTGGACAAGACCCAAATTCTACTTCTACATACAGGTGCTCACAATGGCCAGTGCCCTGGAAAAGCTCTGGAATAAATACACCTGGGCCTAGAAAGCAGAGGCAGAAGATAATGCCATCCAGTGGGAGCTTTCATTTGTTTCCTCAGCCAGCCTCTGTGTCAGGCTTTCTGGGAACAAGGGCTGGATGAACAAGGCCTTGGGAGTTCCTGTGGGGAGGGACTGGGGGTGAACGGGCAGTGTGGCTGGCCTGGCGGTCACTTCTCCTCTGCTTCTCTAGGCTTGAGGATGGATTCCTGGCTCCTGGTGCATTGCCACTCCCTGCCAACCTCCTCCACGTCTTCTATCTTCTCCTGGTGGCATCAGGCCTTGCTTCCATGTCCCAACAGGAGCCTCTGGGGCTGGCACAGCACTCGCTGCCTACAACCTGGGCCTGCTCGTTCTCCTAGGGTGCCTCTGGGAGGTAAGGCTGGTGGGCGGGGCTCCTGGAGAGTTCTAGGATCTTTTTTGGAGGGGTGACCAAGGGATCAATAGAACCATGATATTCCTACATAGAAAATTGAAAAGCTTCTTGATGGGGTCACACGCAGGAGCCGGGATTCTCTGCCCTCTTTGGCTGCTCAATCCTCGTTACAATCTTCCACTCTTTATTTCCTTACATGAGAGAGTACAGGTCAGTGGCAAGCCAGAGTGGAGTTCCTCATCCCTCCCACTCATGTGGATCCCCCATCTCCTGTTTCTACCTGGGCTCTGTTCATCTCTGCCTGGTTTTCTGATCCCTCAATCTGGTATTCCTTCCAGACCTTGCAAACAGTCATTCAGCAGGTGTATATCCAATATATGCTTCATGCCAGGCTGTGCCGTGGCCTGCAGAATCCCTGTTGGATAAGGCCTCCCTGCCCTCCAGAGGCTCACAGTCTAGAGTAGAGACAGGTGTGGGCACAGGCGGTTGCAATGCAGTGTGTGTTGAGCGGGCAACAAAGAGGATGCATCATGCACCAGGGGCAGGGAGGGTGGGGCAGCAACCCAGTGTCTGGGCCAGGGGTTAGGATGTCAGGAAAAGCTTTTCAGAGGTGGTAATGATCATCACAGATGTGTTCCCATGCTGATTACAGACAAGGCATTGGTGCAGGCACTTTATGTGGCACTTTATGAGGATCGGCTCATCTAATTCTCATGATAGCACTGTTTGAGACGCAGAGGGGTTAAGTAGCTTAGCAGGTGGCAAGGCACAGAGGCAGAGTGCAAACCAGACACCCTGACTGCACTGCTTACAGCCTCCTCCTCCATCTCTTCCTCCTGTTGGTGAGCTAACAGGGAGGAGACGGAAGAAGCATGTCTGAACAGCCACACCTCTTCCAACTCCTCTTCATCTCTTCCTTTCTTGTTGCCCAGCTATAGTGCATCCTCCACCCTCCTGACACAATAATCTACCCCAAGCACAGGGAGGGTGGTGCCATGGCCTGCTGGGAGCCTCTGATGCTTCCCATCCTGCAGAGGCTGAGGCTAAACCCCTTCATGGGCACACGAAGCCCTCTGGAGTCCTCTCTGGCCCTGTCTTCCTCTCCACCTCGTCTCCCTCTACAGGCTCTCAGCAGCCCTGCACACCACCCTCAACCAGCACAGGCCTGCTCGCCAGCCCACACAGCCATGCTCAGCAAGTCCTCAGGCCTGGGCACATCACTGATTTTCTGCCAGAAGTGCTGTTGTCCCCCAGTCTCCTGACAAATTCCTGCACATCCTTTAGATTCAGGTCAGTTGTCGCCTCACAGGAAGCCTTCCCTGACTCCTCTAAGGCCAGGTTATTTGTTTCCTTCCTTGGCCCTTCCCAGCTCTTAGTACAGTCCTGGACTCTCTGAGATGGGCTGGAGCCACTCCACCCACGGGTGAACACCAGGCGTGGGTCTCCCCACAGCTTCATGTTCAGTGACTGTGTGAAGTAACTTGAAGTCCCTCCACCATGGTGAGAGTATTTACACCGTAGGAATTGGCAAACCTGCAGACACCTCCCCCACATTAGGAGCCTATTAAGGATATACTGACCCCTCCCCGACAGTGGTCTTTCTCCAGCTGTGTCACCACTTTCACATGTGCCTTTCTTCCCTCCCAAACAGCAAGTGCTTCAAAGGCAGGACCCCTGTCTTATTTATCTGTTTAAAGACAGACCCAGCATACTATCTGGTAGCACATGAGGGCTACCAATAACTCATGAGACATGAGGCATCCCCTAGAGAATCTGTCGTTTAATTATGGCAACTAGGCACTCTCCTGCCAGCCCAATCCCTTGAAAACTCTGCCATGCTCATGGTCAGCTTCCTGCTCAGAAGCCTCAGTAGGTCTTTTTGCATATATGGCCAGAATGCCAAGTCCCCCAAGGTAGGGATTTCTATGTGTTTGGTTTTGTCAACGTGATCCAGTGCTCAGAACAGCACCCAGCATGGAGAAGTGCTTAGTACCATTCAACACGTTATTGTCAAATAAATCAATACATGATAAAATTCAAGCTTCTTACAACAGCCTTCAAGACCCTTTATTCACAATTCGGTCTCTCCAATTCTGTGGCCTGCTTCTCCTTTGGTCAGAGCCTCCACACCCATCCCGCTAATCTCCTAGTTAGGCCCCCAGGTCCAGGTACCACATATGCTTGTCCTGCCATGAAACTCCCACGCCCTCTCCTCTGTCTGCCCAAAGCCTCCTTATTCTTTGATCCGACTCCTGGAACACCTGCTATTTCCTACTCTTCCTCTAGCACCAACCTGTATGGTTAGAATTTTTTTCCATATCCTCAGCCAGGCTTTGAGTTCCTTGGGGTAAGGCAGACCTGTGGATCGCCTTGGTGTCTTCAGCACCTATCTCAGGCTTTCTCATGCATAGTAGGCACCCAGGGTGGCGTTGTAGCCTATATTTGCCCAATAATTGTCTAAAAAATTAGAGACCAGCAAGATGCATGCAAGTTGCGCCTCTGATCTCACCACCCCATGGAATTTATTAGCAGTTGTTCACCAAGTGTCAGCAGAGGTTGCATTGGGGTGGTGGTGTTCAGGAGCCCGAGCCAGTCGGGGCTCACCATGGTGGGAACAGGCTTTGTGACTTGGTCTTTTCCTCTTTCTTCTTCCTCTCAGGTCATGGCCACCCCGCTACTGGCTAACTGCAGCTACTTCTGCCAGCCAGCGGACTACAGATGGAGTGAGCATGGAATGAGGGTATGGCACGGAGCAGGAAGCAGGAAGCAAGCCTGGAGAGGGTTAGGAGGGACAACTTCATAACAATTGGAGGTCAAGGAGGTATCACCCGAGCCTTTTGATGAGCAACAGGGGACTGGCTGGTTATGTGCAGGCTTTGGAGTCAGATAACCTCAGACCTCAGTTTGAATCTCAGCTCTGCCAGTTACTTGCTGTGTGACTCGGTGGCACACCTAACTCTTCTGGGACTCAATTTTCTTATTTATAAAATTGAGACAATAATACCTATTTTATAAAGGGAAATGATTGAAAGAAGATGGAATCAGATAATATAGGATAGATAATATATGAAAGTGTTTAGCACAGGGGCCAGCACACACTGAGCACTGAGTGGTAGCTAAGTGGTAGTGATTTCATCACTGTTAGCTGTTCTCTGTTTCAACTAGAAGCAGAACAAAAGGCTTCCTTGTAACAGAAGACTCTAGCTGAAGCCTGTCACCAGGTAGCTGAGGCTTGTCACCAGGTGATATGGATGTTGAGTCACTGGATGTTGGTGATGTGCTCAAGTCCTGTGACTCAAAGTGTGATCCTTGGGCCAGCAGCATCAGCATCATCTGGGAGCTGGTTGGAAATGCAGAATCTGTGCTCCACACCAGGCTCACTGATTAAAAATCTTCTTTCAACAAATAAGATGCCCACATGCTCATTAGATTCCTTCCAAGGTTCTGGGCTGGGGCACATTTGTAGAGTCCTTCTGTGGTCACTCCAGTAGCTTCTCCCCTTTTTGCCTGTGCGAACAGGCATCTTCCTGCAGACAGGTAGGCACTATGGAATCAGCCGTGCATAGAACAGTGAGGATTTGGGGCTGAACTCAGCCGAGGTGGGACAAGCTGTGGCACCAGCCAGACTGCAATCTGATGGAACTTCCCCTTCCTGCCCAGCAGATGGCGAGCGTGTGCTGCTGGTGCCTCTTTCCAAAGGCCGTTGAACCGCTTGACAGGTAAGATCCCGGACCCAGGGGCTCCTGTATATCCGTCAGCCAAATCTGGGGCGGTGTCTGACTCTCCCAGCAAGAATGCTCTGTGGGTTTGCCCAGGCAGCCATGCCAGAGACCAATCTCAGAGTAAAGCCTTGGTCCGGTACCTGGCTGAGGGAGGACGCTCAGCCACTGAGGTAGCATCCCCCTCCACCGGCTCCCATGGTCCCTGCTTTCTATCCACAGAAGTAGGAGTAGGCATTTGCCCCGTGAGTAGCCAGGTTCCAGGTAAAATTAAAATGGAAAATTAAACAAATTTTAAAACTGACATGGTATAGCAAGGGTCATCAGACAACAAAAGCCATCCTTCCATGTTAATGAGAAGAAACCTTGCTGGTGAGGCCAGGGGGCTTGTGGGATTAAGCAGGGTGGGGCAAGAGCATAATGCTGGTGTGGTTGGTGATGAAAAGAGGGGGCTCTTTCTTCTCAGTCTCTTGCCAAAATGATCTGAGCAGAGATCACGTGGGAATGTGTGGTGTGGGTGTCTGGATCTTGGGCTGACGGTTCAACACCTGAATTCTTACCCCGGTGCCCTGGGGGGCAAGGATCGGACATTGGAAAGAACTCAGTCTCTGAAGCCAGACTGTTCTGATCCCAGTTTGGCCACCTATTAGTTGTGTGCCTTTGGGCAAGTTACTTAGCTTTTCTGTGCCTTTTTTTATCCTGAAAAATGGAAGTAGTAGAAGTATAAACTGCATACAATTATGTGGTAGTTCAGTGATTATTTTATACACATAAAGTAGAATAGTGTTTCCTTCCCTCCTCTTCCCACCACACATCCCTGCCCAGCATCTAGAAGACCACCTGAAGCTTTCACACTATGAGACCTTAGATCCTGCGAGGGTTTGAATTTCAAAAGCCTCAATTAAAGCACACAGTAGGTCATAGATTGGTGTTTGACTATTGTTATTTACCTTTAGTTTTAGTCACTCCTTCAGTAAAACAGGTAGAATTACCCCATCCCACTCTAAGGGGTAGTTGAGGCCCCGGGAGAAGTCTGGAGAAAGGAGACCTCCAGAGATGACGCCATCTCTTCCTCCTCTCCAGGTATTCTTTATTTTATGAACGAAGCCAGAGCAGCCCACCTTCCTGCATCTCTACCATCATGGCACCATGCCCTCTGATGGGTGGGCTGGAGTCAAATATGTAGCAGTCAGCCAGGTAAGTGATGCGTGCTGTGGACAGCCCTGCCCCAGGCCCTTGTAAGGCAGGTCTGCTGGGCTGAGTCCCAGCTCAGGAGACCTGCATCCCTGGAATATCATGGCTGGTCTCTAACTTTTCCCTTCCCTGAGGCCATGAGACCAGGCCTCTGTTCCCATTTGTCCCTGTGACTCCTTAGAGCTCTTGGACTACCCATCTCTGGGATGGGGAGGTGGCTGCTGGGAGATGCTCATTATAGCCATCAGCCCAGAGAACACAAAGGGAGTGGAAACATTCTCATTTAGCATCTCAATAACTCCAGCCCTCCATCATCACGACTTCAGATGGCTCATGCCGGACCTCTGCAGGATAAGGTCTTTCCAGGGATTTTCTGTAGAGACTGCAGAGGTGCTCTCTGTAGCTTGGAGGACTGAAATATCAAAGAAAACTCCCACACCACAGCTAAGCCCAGCTTCACTTATTGTCCTTTATCTCCCCACACCCTACTCTACAGCCTTCTTCATAGGGATGCTTAATTCTTTGATCCATGTCTTCATGTATCTGTATTATGGACTGGCCAGGTTGTGGCCTCCTATGTGGCCCTACTTCTGGTGGAAACAATATCTTACCACCCTACAACTGGTAAGGAGATCCCATTGGCTCCAGGGGCCTTGGCTGAACCCTTGGTTCTATTCTTGACTTGTCACTCTATACCAGTGACTTGGCATCTGCCCATAAACAAGCCCTCTCATCCTTAGATCTTCCTTAGCTTCCCAACTTGCAAGGACCTCAGTAGCCATCTCATGATCCTGGAACCAACCCTAACTCACTGGCACAGTGTGGGACTTTGAGCAAGTGGCTTCCATGCTCAGGTCTCAATGTCATTATGTATAAAATGAGGGCCTCAGCCGGTTGACCGACCTCTAAACATTAATATCCTGTGAGTCTGTGATCACCGATTGCACCCTCCAGGTGCCTGATGTCTTGCAGTTTTGGGAACACCACTGCCCTCCAGATGGTGACGACAGCCTAAAGTGTCCCATATGGGGCTCTGGATAGACTGAGTTTATTCGTCAGGACCACCATGACATGGCTGGATGGGGGAATTGGGGAAACCAGGACCAGGAAAAGGGTCAAGAAGATTCTTGGGATCATGGGGTGGAAAGAACTGACTGCTCTCCCCTCTCTTTCTTCTTATGCTTTCTTTTGTCCAGGGTCAGTTTGTGGCCACTGCTGCCCCCTCTTCCTACAGTCTCCTCACCGAGTGCCCCTTCCCTGATGGGTTCAACATGTCTGTGCTCCTGTAAGCCCTCAGTTTCCTCATTCTCTTCCTCAACTTCTACCACCAGACACACCTGAGGGGCAAGCAAGACAGGCGGAACTAAGGGCAGGACCTAGGGACTGAAACCAGCACAGCGTCCCCACAGAGAATTGGGTGGAAGGCAGCGTGGCTTCCAGCTTACTGGTGCCGAGCAGATTCCTCTGGATTTCCATTGTATCCTCTGAAGGAAGGAGGAGGATTGTCTTCTGTCCAGATCTCAGGATCAAAGAAATAGGTCCAACTTCCTGTGCTCACTTCAGTTAGAGCACTTCCCATGTGACTTTGTAGCTTTGTGTGCATCTCTTTCCCCTGCTAGACCTGAACCCCCGACGGGAGAGACTCTCTTATTCTCCATGTTCCCCACACCTGGAATTTTAATAAACATCTCAACAAATGTGTGTGTTTGGATCCTTGGATCCCATGACTGCACTCATAACCTTGGTGAAGAAGAGGGCTGGGAGTAGGAAAGAGGTCAAGGTTGGCTTGATCTCTAACCTTATAGTGGGAAATTGTGACACAGAATATTCAAGAGTGGGTGTGGGTCTGTTTGATTTCAGGTGTGGCTGTGTAAATAGCCCCTGCATATATTTTTGTCTGTTCAGAACTGCCTGTGTGTGTATTTGTAGAGTTGTGTGATTCTGTGTATGTGCATGGGGAGTGGGAGAGGGCCAAGTGCACATGTCTGAATACTTGTTTCTATATATAATGCATGTTTCCATTTGGGTTTCTCTCCATTTGTGTTGTTTGCCTATCTCTTCTGTAAGTCTCTGAAAGTCCCACATTGGCAAATAAAAGCCACTGGGATCAATAATTCTCCTGTCCTGATGGGAGACATGGAAGCCCACTGAGAAATCTCTGAATACATGTTCCCCAAGAGCTTCCAAAAATAAATAGGACAAAAGAAGAAATGGGGCACACCCATCTTCTTCACAGAGAGGGAAACTGAGGACCAGCAAAGGGGAATATATGACTGGCATACTATGGCAGAAGTAAATATTGGCTGAGCTGTTCAAACCCAGAATAGGATGGGTTTCTTGTACTTGGGAGCTGTCTCTATGCCTCCAGTATGATGATTTTTCTCCTTTATAATTGCTCTTCAGCTGTTTTTGATCCCTAGGTAAGGTCTTATTTTGCCATGCCTAACAGTCAAGAACATTAAAGAATTGTTGAAGGTTATGCAGTACTATTTGGGGACTGTGTCTCCATCTGGCCTTTTAGTTAATCAACCCAAGGCCAGGCAAGGCTACATCCTGTGGACAGAATACTCAGAGAAAATTCCCTCTAACTTACGCAGGATGTGAGCACATTCCACACACTTTTCCATGCACTGGTTGAGTGCCTTTGGGGGTGGGGGGTGGGGGGGAGGTGGTCGGTAGGTGCTTATTTTAAGGCAAACTTTTATATATTTTTTAAACACAGGAATAAGGTTTGTTCATTTGCTTGGCAGCCAAGGTAAGGGAAAAATTAGTTACTTCACAGTTTAGCACTAATACTTGTCCAGTTCTTTGTGGCTGCCTCTGCCTGATAAAGCAGCACAAAGGGAAATGATATGTTCCAGGTCACGTCTGAATGGAATGAGACTTTCGCCATAGAGAGCCTGTGTCAGGCAGAGTCCCAGAGAGAGTTTGGGGGAAATTCTCAATGGACTGAAGGCCCTCCATTTTTCTATCCTGTACTACTATGTAACAACTCCACCTCTGATATAAGAGTGCGTTGTAAGTATTCTTCATCAGCGTAGGTTGATTGTGTGAATATTATAAACCAAAGTTGTTTATATTTAGCAAAAATACCAAAATTCTTAACTAACATTGTAGACGTTCATCTCCACGAACTGTTTAAGATAATGACAAGGAAAGGTGGTGGTAGACATTTCAGTTTATAACATAGCAGGGCTGGGCTGCTGCTCAGAGACAAGGAGGCCCACAGTACTGGGTGGGAAGATCCCAGAGACAGAAGTAGGGCCAGCCCCCCCCCAACCCCTGTCTCCCATGAGCATCCAACAACTGACGGTTTGGGCTCCTGGCTATCACTTCATAAATCAGAGTACATCAAATTGAGAGATAAAAACCACCTCCCATTGGCCTTCATTGTCCTCTTCCGGCTCAAAATTCTGTGGGAACCGCTCCTCCCCACCCACCCCCATACATACTCCACGGTTCGCTCAGCTGACCACATGTCCCAAAAAGCTGCTGCAGCCTGACCAGTCCTCTTGGAGCCAGGAATCAGACAGGAATCAGAAGAAAAGATGATTTGATTTGCTCCTTTCCTACCCTCCCTTTCTCTTTTTCTTGCAATTCTCTGTATACATGGAGGAACATCTTTCTAAAGAAGCAAGTGTTTGCTTTTGGTCCTCAGTCCCTGAGTAGTCATTGGGCAAAATGTTTGTTACAAAGGAAATGGGGAGCTTTAATGGGGCTTTCGAAATTCAAACCCTCCCAAACAGGATTTAAGGTCACCCAGTGTGAAAGCTTCAGGTGTTCTGTTAGATGCTGGACAGCGATATGTGGTGGGAAGAGGAGGGAATAGAACACTGAGAAATAAAAAACCCTGGTTTCAAGAATCTTGTATGTTAGTGGGGGTAGGGTGTATAAAAGTATCGGAACAAAATTAGGGAAGAGTGACTTAAATCAGCCATTCATAAGAGCCATTATAAAGTTAGAGACACACTCACGAGGAAGGCAGTTCTGGATTCTCAGAACATCTGAGCTCAGAATCTACCTTTATCCTCTTCCTGGCTGTGGGAGGGATGCTGGGCAGTTCATATCATTTTTTAGTGCATTTTTCATATATAGAATCAGGATAGAAGGTACGTTTGGTCTAATAAATATACTCTAATAGAATAATAACACAGTCATTACAAACCCTTCTTGAAAAATATTTAATAATTTAGCAATGCAATGTTAAATAAAAATGTAGGAAAATCTCTATTTTGAAAAGAATTATATATAAAATAGAAATACAGAAATGTTCACTACACGACAAAATTATGGATGTTTTTAATTTTTTTGTATTTTCCTGTTTTCTGCAATGCCTATTTTTTACTCATAAAAATTTAATGTTATAATGTGATGAGTCCAGGATTGTTATTTCTTTTTTCTGAGGATGATTGAAGTATTTATTTGTTCTGCTAATCAGGTCTTCATTATTGACATGAATGCATACTTGACCCCACTGTTGACCTCTCATGCATTCAACACACAGATATTGGGGGTTTGCTGCTTTCTAGGCACTGAGCTGGGTCTTGGGGGTCCAGACACAAAAACCAGACTTGATTTTCATTGTAAGGATTATGTAAATAGTTACAAAGTAAAGCCTCTAGCCACATCCACTGCTCTAGGGAAAGTAAAAAAGCCAGTCTGGTCAGAGGGTGGGAGTGAAAGGATTTTGTGCAAAAATGAGAAAAAAAAAAAAAAAGTGAAAATGGGGCTGGTTGCTAATCTCCCTGAATCAGGTCTTCCTGTGGCAACCTCATTCTTGGACTTGACGTGAATTCCGAGAACATCCGAAGCATTGTGGCCAACTGTAAGTCTAAAACCCCTTCTTAAAAACCAATGAAATATTACACATTTTAAATATTATGCACGTCTAAGAACTAAATTTTGCACAGACCATGGACTCATTCAGCGTTAATAGAGAAGTTTCTTGGAGTAAGAATCTAAGGGATGTTAAGGGAAAAAATTAATCAGTGATATGTGTTAAAGCAAGATAAGGAGGACTTTATTAAGGACCACTGTGAAAGGTATGGAGACCATTGTAAAGGGGTCTGGCTGTTGGGGAGAAAGATCCGCTCAACTGTGAACATAGCATGGGCAAGTGGAAATATATAGCCAAGGAACAGGGTGGGGGGTCAGTGGATGGAAAATTACTAAAAGGAACATCGGGGTAAGGGGAATTCTGGCTAAAATGACCTCAAGGTCTCTTGCTGAAGATAGGCCAGGGTGAACATGCATCACCAGGGACATTTGAACTGAGTGCCCCCATTTTTTTTCTAGGAAAAAGAGAACAAGTTATTATTATTTTTTATTATTTTCTCTTCTCTCTCCTTTCCCTGTTTCCTACCTAGCCCTTTAGGAATGCAAATATAACCTTTCACTTCCCCCTCACCAGACATTCCCTGCAGGGCAAGTTCTTCTAACTGTGTGCTCCAAGATAGATCTCTCCTCCAGAGCTGACAGCAGATTTGCAGGCCAAAGCATACCCACCAGGGAACTGTCACCTCTAGCAGGTGGCCTGGAACTTCCACCCTCTGGGAATTGCCTCAAGACTTTCATTCACCGGAAGAGCATATCAAAAGCATGCCACTTGATCCCTTTTCCAACTTATTTCTGCCCAGGAAGGTATCAACTCAACTGTCTGGTGGATAAGACACCAAGCTTGCAGGAGGAACTCCTGCCCTTGCTCACTTTCCCCCTTACCTTGTAAAAGTGTCTCCAGAGGTGAAGCAGCACATTTAAAGTCAAAGAGTTTTGTGCGCCTTCCCCAAGCTCACTGCAGAATAAATTCACTATTTTTGTACCAAGCCTCCCTCTTGTTCATTGGATTCTGCATGTGGTGAGCAACCGACCTGCATTTTGGTTACAACATAGTGGAGGATGAGGAACCTTATCAGCAATGAAGGGTGATCAGGTATGAAGAATGGGAGATTATTTGCGAAAACTAGACCTAGGAGTACACAGATGGACCTAGGAGAAGGTTCAAAGCCTGATTAAAGTTTGGCTAAGCAAAGACTCTTTGTCAGGGGAGGCCAGTAATAGTCCTCACATCTATACCAACAGTATATTGATAGTATTGAGTGGTAGCTATCTTCGAACTACAGCTCTATCAAATTTCAGATGACCTTAATATCTCGTAACTCTTATTTGAGAACTGAACAAAATGCCCTCCATCAATGAAGAGACTTGTCAAGAATTAATATAGTGACAGAGCTAGGGCTGGGACCTCGTCTTCTTGACACCTTATCTGGGGCTCTGTCCTAATGGACCAGGTCAAGATGAAAAGAATTTCTTCTTATAGGGCAGTTCACACACCCTGGAACTGAATCCTAGCTTGTAATGTCACTCATCCTACTAAAAAAAAAAAAAATTGATATTAGGCTTCTATATTCTGCTATCTACCACCATCCTGTGTCTTCTCCTCCCTTCCTTCTTTTACAAATAGAGTGCTTCCGTGGCAATCAAACTGACCATTCAGTCCTCTGGTTGTAAAATATCAAGATGGGATCAGAATGAGAAGAGGGGAAAAGGAAGAAGATGCAGAGGAAAGAAAGGTAAAAATACACTACTTTTAAAAGAAAAGGAAAAAACGGTACGTATGCATATTCAGATTCTCAAAGAGCCAAAAAGGAAACACAGGTGCATCTTTCAGAGCTCCAGCACCAGATCTGAAGGCAGCAGCCTTCTAAAGACCATCTAGCAGTCTCCACAATTGCCTACAGTCACGTTTCTGTAACTCATTCCTCATTACTGGTACCTCCTGGCCCTTCTGCTCCACCGTTAGCTGGTTTCTACAACGGGTCACAAGGTCACAGATGATGTTTATGACTTTCTCCTCGCGTCTGTGGTGAATTCTGATGCCTTTTAGGACCTGCCTCAGATAGCAAGGATTCTTAGCCTAGTGTAGAAATACATTTCCTACATGTTCCCTAAAAAAAAATCACTGTTACACTTCAATTAGACACCTAAATGTGTGTGGCTAGTACCTCAGTATACACTATCCAGCCTCTGTCTTTGAAAAGCCTTTGCAGGGATTGAATGTGGCACAAAATAGATGAAACAGTTATGGAAAACGTTACGTTTTTATATCAGAGTTGAGAACCTTGCGGCTTGTGAATATGTGAACTCGTCTAGGTTTTTAAACAATTGCTGTGGCGGCTTTGTAACGTGTCAAGTGGGCCAGCCTGAAATATGTTTCCCAGAATTCCTTTCCCTGCATGTTCCCAGTTAGAGTGGGGAATAAGAGACATTTTTGCTTGAAATTTGGAGGACAACAGTGAAGCAACAGCTGTGTTATTTTTCACTGTCAGAAGGTGGGGCAGGTGCTTCTGCAACTCAGGCACATTGTCACTCATTTGTGACTCATGCCCCAGGGGTGGCGGCAGGTGGGCCTGCACATGTTCTGCTTTTCCCTGAATCCTTCGCCAGCTTCTCTGATTCCCGGACCAGGTATGTGTTTTAGCTCCAGGGCACAGGGAGCCACCTTCCCCTTTAGGACAAGCACATCATCAAGGCTGGAGGCAGTGAGGACACAGATACAGGTTCCATTCTGCCCTGAGGGGCCCAGCTTGTCTTTGCCTTCTCCCACGTTATTGATGCCTTCCCTGGGACCCCGGAGTTCCAGCATCCGACAGAAAGACAGTAGCCTTATAGAGACTCTTAATCAGCTCCCATGATTGCATAGGGTCAAGTCCCTGTAACTGATTATTTACTACACATACCTCTTAGAGGTTCTGCGTTTCTGTTTGCACCCTGACCAATACAGCCTCCTTGCAATGTACACAAGCTTCGAAGACTCATTGAAAACCTGGAGTAAGAAATGGGGACAAGACCCCTGCAGTTCAGCCTGGGCAACAAGAATGAGATCTCATCTCTTAAGAAAAAATAGGCTGGGCGCAGTGGCTCAAGCCTGTAATCCCAGCACTTTGGGAGGCCGAGACGGGCGGATCACAAGGTCAGGAGATCGAGACCATCCTGGCTAACATGGTGAAACCCCGTCTCTACTAAAAAAAAATACAAAAAACTAGCCGGGCGAGGTGGCGGGCGCCTGTAGTCCCAGCTACTCGGGAGGCTGAGGCAGGAGAATGGCGTGAACCCGGGAGGCGGAGCTTGCAGTGAGCTGAGATCCGGCCACTGCACTCCTGCCTGGGCGACAGAGCGAGACCCCGTCTCGGCAAAAAAAGAAGAAAAAGAAATAATAATAATAATAATGAGCTGGGCATGGTGGCTCACGCCTGTAATCCCAGCACTTTGGAGGCCGAGGCAGGTGGATCACAAGGTCAGGAGATGGAGATCATCCTGTCTAACACGGTGAAACCTCATCTGTACTAAAAATACAAAAAATTAGCTGGGCGTCATGGCATACGCCTGTAGTCCCAGCCACTCAGGAAACTGAGGCCAGAGAATTGCTTGAACCGGGAGGCCAAGGTTTCTGTGAGCTGAGATCGCGCCACTGCACTCCCGCCTGGGTGACTCCGTTTCCAAAAAAAAAAAAAAGGAAAGCTGTCCTGAGGCAGTATGTGTACCTGCATGAAAACTGGAGTGGAGAGAGTAGCTGACAAAGGTTACCTGGCCTTCCTGACTTTTCCTACTCGGCAGATGGACAATGATAAGAATAATGGCAACAGAGCCAACCGTGACTGGGGCTTGTGGGGTACCAGTTACTTTTCACATTATCATCAATCTGGGTGATAACCTGGCGGGTTAGATGCCATCTTCTCCTCTTACAAATGAGAGACGTGCGACTGAGAGAAGTTACAGGACTTGCTCTACGTAACACAGAGCATAAATAGGGTCATGGGATCCAAATCCAGATTTTTCTACTCCAAAGCTTGCAATCTTTCCCTCTGCCTCACTGCATAGCCCCTACAGTTCCCTAACTCACAGGAAATTCTTGCGTCCTTTGGTTGACTCTATTTATAGTCTTTCTAAAGAGGAATGTGTTGGGCCCTCTTCCTGGCATGAAATCTATCTTTAAAATTTCATTTATTAATAAACACATAGGGCCTGTTGTGTGCCGGACACTAGTCTGAGCAGTTTACAAATATTAACTAATTTAATGTTTACAGCAACTCTGTTATATTACTACTGTTAATGTAGTAGTAATAGGATTACTGCCATTTTACAGAGAAGGAAATGAAGGGACAGGGAAGCTAAGTGTTTTGCCCAAGGTCACACAGCCAGAAAGTTTGGCGGAGTCAGATTTCACACCCATCACCATGTATTGCTGCCCTTTCCTTCAGAGATTCGGACTTCTCATCCTAGCCTGTCTCCTCCTTCCTGCGAATGCCGAGAGGATGATGGGCTCAGGGGCTCAGAGCTCCCCAAAAGGAAGGCCCTGGGAGAGCCTGAATCTTTATAAATGTCCATAATGAGGCGAAAGCTGGCATGGCCCAGCTGTGGCTTCTGGTGACTGTCTCAAAATCAGTTCTGTCTCAAAAAGCAAGCCCTTCTTTATTTCCAGTGTTTCTAAAGTGCTAATGGCCTCCACAAAGGCTCCTTTCTTTGAGATTGAAAATCAAACCTCTGATGTTCCACACCTGAGTCTTGGTGGCCTTAACTTTCCTCTCAGCAGCTTCCTTGTCACCTCACTCCTTCTGATCTCAACAAGGCTGCACAGATCTGTCTGAGGCAGAAGCCACGAGGCAGCAGGTGGAGCTGTCTTGGTTGGCTGAGAAGCCAACTTCTGACTTCTGACTTCTCCCCCGTCAGAAGTCACATAGACAATCAGATCTGAAACCTCTGCCTCTTGAAGTCACTTGGGTGCGACAAGACGTAAGGCATTCCACCTTTAAGAGATTCTTGTGTATGAACAAACAATGTCATGGGAACTCTTCAGGACTATCAGCCATTCATACCTTGCCATTGGCTTTTCTCCAAACGGCCTTGAATAGTACTTGACGTAAGTAAGGCCAGGGTGGGAGAAGGGTATGGAGAGTTAGCAGGAGGCCCCCAATGAAAAACATCCTCTGCTCTCCAGTTCTTCAGAGGAGATGCCCTAATAATGGCATAGCAGTGACCAGCAGCCACCAGGGCTCTGCCGTTTACTACTCAAGAGACCTTCGGCAATTCACTTACCTGCATTAGTCAGTTTCCATAATTACACACTAGAATTAACAATAACATCTACTCCTTCGGGCTGTTTTGAGGATGCAGCATTGTGGGGTATGCGAAAGGTATAGTTCAAGGTTGGGCATTTAACATCAGCTCAAGAAATGTTAACTATTGTGATTACAGAATAGGCCCCAGTTTAAGTGCAGTTTATTTTACACAAACCCTACTGTAACTAGGAGCTCAATGTTATATTTCTCATTTTATAGGTTAAAACATTAGACAGGCTAAATTAGTTGCTCAAACCACACAGATAGTGGTCAGAGGTGTACAGCGGGACTCAACCATTGTTTTCTGCCTCCCAATGTAGTGCTTATTACACTGCCTAGAGAGGATGTTAGCAGCCAGGCCCTCCTCACCTCAGCCCAAACATAAACAGACAGACAGACAGACACACACACACACACACCCACACACACGGTGCAGTTTTGCCTTATTCCTGGGCTCTAGGAAAGCAGCCTTCACCACTTGGTACAGTGTTATCCAGTTTAGTAGAGTAATACCAGGGAGCTGAGAGTCACCACGTCCTTCACAAAGTCAGCCATGGGGGCATTTGCCAGTCATTTCTTTGTCGGCAAAGACAAAAGCTTTGAAGTTCAGCTGAAAAATGCAATGGGTGGTGGCCAAGCCTCAGCTGAGAGTGTGAGAGTCCTTATCACGATCCGCAATATCATATTCCCACAATTGGCACTGGTCTGCTACAAATAAGGAAGTTATTTCCCAAGATTAGTTAAAAAAAAAAAGAAAGAAAGAAAGAAAGAAAAGAAAAGAAAGAGAGTGGGAGGCTGGGCATTTCAGCATTGGGCTGGGGAGGAATGAGGAAGACGGCAGACATTAAAATAGCAGCAAATGAATACTATGTGCTTTCAGACATGCTGCAAGATTGGTAATTCTGCTGAGATAATTGCCCTTCCCCAGACTACTGTCTTTATCAGGGAAAGAAATGATTGCTATGTGTGAGAAATCACACTGCCTCTTGCTCCGTGAGAAGTGGCAGTGATTAATAAGAGACCAGGCTTTCAATTTGCAAATATCCCATGCATGCCCCGGACTTCAGGAGTACAAAGACAGCTTCCAGAGAACAAGGAAACATGATAAACTCTTCCTTCACAGACCGGGAGACAGGCACCTCGTGGCACGACTCAGTCTTCAGTATCACCTTTCATCTTCCTGGAAGTCCGGGTTTAAATTTTTATGACTTGATACTATTGGCTGCTTGGGGGCTTTTTCTGGGCATCAGAGAGTTTGCCTGCTGGTGAGACCACTGGACTCCACAGATCTGGGTGTTAAGCCAGGGTCTTAGGTGGTTCAGCCTCTGTTCTTTCTCGAGAGCTATCTCCAAATGTTTGCAGACAGTAAAATCTGATGATTTGACTGGCTGATCTCTTAGGTCTCTTGTGTCTCTGGAAGTCGCATCCTGTGAGTCTCCCTGCACACTTAGGAGGGGCAGAAAACCGTGTGGTAGCAGAATCAGGGTCCTCCAAAGATGTCCACACCCTGATCCCTGGAACATGTGGACATGTTACCACATGGCAAAAGGGATTGGGCAGATGTAATTAAAATAAGGATCTTAAAATGGAAATTATCTTGAACTATACAGGTAGAACCAATGTAATCACAAGAGTTCTTAAAGGCGAGAAGAGGGAGGCTGGAGAGTCAGAGAAGGAGAGGTGACAAAGGAAGCAGAGATCAGAGTGATGCAGTCACTGGCTTTGATGATGGAGGAGGGGGCCAAAACCAAGGAATATGGGTGACCTCTAGAAGCTGGAAAAGGCAAAGACACAGATTCTCCCCTGAAGTCTCCCAAAGGAACCAGCCCTGCTGACACCTTGACTGTAGCCCAGAGAGACCTGTTTTGGATTTACGACCTCCAGAATAGCAAGATAAAAATTTTGTGTTGTTTTAAGCTACTAAGTTTGTGGCAGTTGGTTACAGCAGCAATTAGAAAACTGACATTACCAGGAAGGCCTGGACCAGATGATGAGGGTCTCTTACTCTGACACCCACCACTTAGGGTATCTGCCTTGCTGAGGCTAAGACCCAGGGAAACAGTTTGCCTCACTTTCCACTAAGCTAGAAGATCATGGCCACATTATCGTGTGAAGAAAGATAGAGGCCGCTAATTACCCCAATGGTCACTATAGACAATTAATGCAGATAATTTGGGGGCTGTGCATGTACTTGTCAGCTGTCAAATTGCACAGACTAACTAACTAGCATTAACAATACTAAGTATAATAATTGAGTACTTATATTCCATCACAGCTTTAATACTTAGAGCAATTATAAGAGGTGGATACCATTAGTGTCCATTTTACAGATAGAGAAACTGAGTCATAGAGAGGCTGAGTGTCATATGAGTAAGGCATATTGCTGGAACTCCGGCTAGGTCTACCCTAGTCCAGATCCCAACCTCTTACATAAGAGAATTTATCTCCCAGCCCCGGAATTCCTTATGCACCATGGCATCCAGTGAAAGAATCAGCCCTGTAGAGCTGTGTTCTGAAACTTTGACAGACATCAAAATCACCCAGAGAACTTGTGGAAACAAATTCCTGGGCTCTGTCTCCAGATGTTCTAATTCAACAGGTCTGATGAGGGGATTAGGAATTTGCATTTCTGACACATTTACAGGTGACCTTGACACTGCTGGTCCATGGACTGCATTTTGAGTAGCAAGCCTCTGGAAGCCATTGCATCCCAGCCTCCAGGTCCAGTTACATCAAAACCACAGTGGAACCTTAATCCCATTCCATGACTAAACCAACGTTTTGTCAAGTCGAAATAAAGATAACTTATTTTGATAGGACATTGGGAAAAATGGGTGCAAAGGCTAATGTTACGCACATTTTTGTCTGCCTGGACTGCAGGAATTGTGTAGTGACCACATGATTTCTCCAGCTTTAGAAGGGATGTTGCTTACATAATAATAAAACTGTTTTACATTTTTAAAATAAGGTAATTTAAAAACTATGCCTTGATACATAAGTTAAATTCATAAATATATCTTTATACAATGTGGACAATAATCTAGCCAGAAAAGACATATATTTGACTAAATATACTTTATATTCAAAAGTAGTCAATGAATGCCTTGGTCTGGGCACCTAAACAGAGAGTTAGAAAATAAGGGATGCATCTGCTCTTGAGAACACAGAAAACAATTCAAACCCTTCTAGCCCTAAACTATAAATGAAGCCATTGGTTCGTAACTTCACAGTTAGGTTTTCATGTTATGGGAGTAGAAACCTTTGAGATGCCTGAGGGAGGAAAAGATGGACAAGAGAAAAAGAGAGACTGAGAGTGGGTGACCATGCACCTGTAACCCACCAACCTGCCTGTGGAGGAGGGAAGGGAAGGGAAGGAGAGAGAGAAGAGCAGCACTCACAGGACAAGCTGTCCCTTGAGCCCCCAGACCCTGTGTGTTTAGGACGCTTTATTTTCTATGTCTGGCCTTTGAAAATGCAATGGATTTAATGAATCCATTAATGAATTTATTCCTGGATTATATCTAGAGAGGGAGGGAGGAAAAGAAGAAATCAAGCTCCAGATGGGAGCCTTGATTTGTGTGAATGGGCTCTCACATTAATATTTCTAAACAGGAAATCCTAGTAGCCCTTGGAGGTCTCTGTCAGGATCTGGGTCGGTTTAAGCATAATCTCCTGCTCTCCCCCAACCCTCCACCTCATTCCTGCCCCTCCTCCCCCTCCTGCTTCCATCTCTTAACATGCAAGTGACCAGCTGCCTGCCCCCAGCACAGCTATGCATGTTTTGTTTGTGTGTTTTGTTTTACTCCATCTTTGTCGCTTCCATCAAACAGGAAAGGAAGGTCACTTCCAGGGTTTCCTTCCCAAGGTGTTGGATTAAGGGGCCAGTGAGAAGGGAAGGGGAGGGAAGGGGAAACAGCTGCCCCCCTCATTAAAGTGTTTTTTTTTTTTTTTTTCCTTGAGATGGAGTCTCTCTCTGTTGCTCAGGCTGGAGTGCAGTAGTGTGATCTTGGCTTACTGGCTTGAGCCGCCCCACACGTCCATCCTTTATTTTTTTTTTTTTTTTTTTTTTTTTTTTTTTTACGGAAGATCTATAAGGCGAATGCATCCAGGATAGAGAATTAGATGAGAGACAGCTTCACTTTTTTGCTGATTGATACACTATTAGCAACTATTGCTTGACAATCCTTCTTTGCCATGGATTATGGAATAGTGATGTACCATGGATTTATAGACTCTGTAATATTTGGCAGTAAGACCTAGGCTACCAAGGACCTGTTAATCAAGTTCTCCTTATTTATTTGTGTATGGATTAATTTAATTTTAAAGAAAGGTGCCTTAGTATGGTTTATTTTCACCAAGCTGTCTTCTCTTTGGCTCTTGCTGGTCCAGCCTAAGAGGTCCTGAGCCCTTGTTTCTCACTTCCAATGCCTCCATGTTGAGACATGAGGTGACAATAGCTCTGTTTATTATATGAGTAACACATAGATGCTTCCTGCACCTATGAATCCCCCGCACCACAGAGGAGGAAAATCAATGTCTGACAATAAGACTAGTGGCATAATTTTTGCCTCCCTCTGTCCCTTTAAATGCTTTAGATGATGAAAGATGATGGCCAAGGAACTGTGGGGAAGCTGGAGAAAACATGTTTTCTCTAATCTGGGGGTGACAGCATCCCTCGTGGAGAAGATACAATACCGATTTTGTTCAATTTTCTTTTTTTATGGAGGGAAAACTCAGGGAGGTCAGGCATAGGTGTAATTGGGGCAAGTTGGAATAACTGGTTTACCAGAGGAATGAAAAAGAAGCTGGAAAAGCAGCTCCAAGTGCACTTCTCTTCCTCAAGCTCTCTGGACTGTGCCTGGGTTCCTGGTGGCACCCTGCCAGAGCTGGCTAGAGATGCTTTAGAGATGTGGTCCTTTCAGCAGCAACCTCTCTTCCTCTCGAAAGAAAGCAGCAGCGGGGCCTGAGCCCTAAGACTTGGACAGACTGGCTAGAATCTTTACCTGGCTGGCAGGGTGTGTCAGACACGGCTACTGCTAGGATGCTCTCCTCACATTTGGCTTCCTGCATCTATGAACCCCCTGCACCACAGAGGAGTAAAATCAATGTCTGACAGAGAGACTAGTGGCATATTTTTTGCCTCCCTCTGTCCCTTTAAATGCTGTCCAATGGGGAAAGTTTTTCCCTGACCTAGATGAAAATCCAGCAGGTGTCTTTGTTTTGTGTTACTCATATAATAAACACAGCTATAGTCACCTTGGGTCTCAACCACAAAAAATTAAACTATACAGTCCAAAACATGAAATTGTTGCTTTTGCCCACAAAGTTGGAGTGGTCTGTGATAATACAGTGGCATGTAACCTGAACAAATGGTCATAAGTCTTCAGATGGTTAGGTCCCGTCTCCACAACCACTTTGTGTACTTAGCTAATCTCAGAAACCAACTTTCAGTTCCTATCCCCAGCTTTCCCCTCCCTCCCATCTCCAACAGCTGAATTTCTTTCCCCCAGTTCAATTGCGTTCAGTACATATTTAGCGAAATGCATAATATGGACATGGCACCATGTTTGGTGTTGTGAAGAAAATCAAAGATCAATAAAAAATGTTTCTTGATTTCAAAATATCTCTATCTCTCTGTTAGCTCCCTCCCTCTCTCTCATCTACCTACCTATCACTTATAAATTGATAAATAGGTAACTAGAGAGTAGTTAGCTAGAAAGGTAAGTAGGTAAATAGACAGATAGATTGATGGATAGATATATATACTGTGGTAGATACCATTCATAGACACGATAGCTAGATAGCTAGATACATACACGCATACATACATAGAGATAAAAATCTATTCTTATGGGAATGTGATCTCTAGACAGGTGCATCAGTATCACTTGGGCGCTGTGTGAAATGCACTCTAAGCCCTACCCTGGTTCAGAGTCTGCATGTTAACAAAATCCTCAGGCAATGGTGCACATTAAGCACTGCTATAAAAGAGTTAACCTTGTAGGATTAGATAGATAGTAAAGAAGGCAGCTTTCAGTTATATAATGAGTGCTCTGGGAAGAAGACAAAGATTGAGTTAGGAGTATAAGAGGTTTACTGGGAGATAATAAGAAAGATAAAAGTGATAGGAAGAAGAGTTCATTAGGGAAAACATTCAGATTATGATGCTGATCTGGCACTTGTGAAAGGAAAGGGGAGGGAGAGGGGTTGGACAGAAAGAGTCTCAGAGTGCAATGCAGATCTTTCAAAGTCTTGGCCAATCTGTTGGGGAAATGTAGAGCAAAGATTGCCCATTAGTGGAAATCTGCACTGGGGAGAAATGGTCTTTGTAACCCTGCTGTGCTCAGAGAGCTACCCTGAAGGAGTTTGGCCCCTGCACTAAAGCTGAGGCAGAGCCAGAAAGTGACAACAGCTGGAGGCGGTCAGCTAACTGCACTCTGGCAGTTGAAAAGCAAGTTCTTTCTTTAAGGAAGATTTGAGTAGTATACCTCCATGGCTACCACATGTGGCATCTGAAGGTAATTTTGCAAGAAACCTATAAGAACTGGCAAATGCATGGGAAACAGATTTAAGGAAATACCACATTAAAGGAGGCCTGGGTTTTGTGCTTTTCCTGGACTGTTTATGTTGTACTCTTATTCTTCAGGGAACAATCTCCCAGAAAGCCCCTGAAAGACAAGCTCCAGAGAACTCTTTCCTCTGGGGAGCCCAAGGAGAACCCATGTGAACGAATATGGCATCCTTATACTTACAAGATGCATGAATCAGTAGGCAAGCTCAGTAAGTCCCAGCCTCCCCAGGAAAATACCTGATCCTAACTGGCAGCCTCAGAGCCAGAGAAGAAAAAAAGCCCACTGGAGATGAAGCAGGGATGGCATAGATATGGGGAAAGGGAATGCAAGACCCTGCGATTCGCCAGTGATGCCTTCACATACTGATTTTCATGTTCATGCCCTTCCTCACTCATGCACATCTGCAAAGACAGCCAACAATATGCACAGTCACACACAATGAAAATACTTACGTACACCAAATTCACATCCACCTTCACGTATAAACTCTTAAAAAGCCGTATGTACACACACTTCCCAAACCTTGACCCAAGTTTGTGTGTCTATGCCCTGCTATTGCAACACATACTTGTGCACCCAGGACCAAGTTTCCAAATCACACCCTGTGGATAGAGACATTCATTGACAAGAGGTCCTAACTTCACGCATATAAATCTGAAACAATATACAGAAATCAAAATAGACAACGAAAACAGACATTCAAAAACACAGCCACTTTATGATAATTTAAAACCAAGAAACTTCTGGAGACTGTGTCTGGCAGTTCCAGACACACACCTTGAAACAGATTTCTCTTGGTTACCAATGCCTGCTAAAACCCTGCAGGAGTAGAGACAGGGCAGGGGTAGAGACAAGATTCTCTAGTGTCCCAACCTAGAAAGATTAATATGTTATATCAGCCATCCTCCTGCCTCCTGCAGCAGGGAACTAAAGTTCTCAGGCCAGATGTTGGAGTGAGGGAGTGCTTGTATCAGAAAAGGGATTATGCATTTCTATAGAGGAGTGAAACATAGGGTACAAGGGCCAAACTCTGATTGTTTGAGTTTGAGTTCCAGCATCATCACTTTCTATCTGTGTGAGCCTGGGTGAGTCTGTCAATCTCTCTGTGCCTCAGTTTCTTCGTTTATAAAATGGTGATGATAACAGTACTTACAAAATAGGTTGCTGTAGGAATACACAGAGACAATATTTGTGAAGTGCTGAGAATGGGCTGGTGCAAAATAACAGCCAAGTAAGTATTGGTTGTTACTATTCCACTCTTGGGATTTCTCCAGCCTTGGAGATTGGACAGCCTCCCTGGCTCCCTCTCATAAGCCACCTCCACCCTCAGCCTCCTTCATGGACCTAAATGCAGTTGTTAGCTCCAAGATTCACCAGACAGGATTCGCCCTCACCAGGATTGTAAAAATCTCTTCTCCCCTTCCCTGGTGTGGTTTTTGCAAATGGGATTCGTTGGAGAGGGTGGAGGGGTTCTGTTGCGTTGAGACCAGACAGCTCATCTCCCGACTAGGCTGCTTGCCTGGGCTGCCACTGGGTCCATACTGGAAACAGGCTAGGGCATGCGAATCCTGCAAGCTTCCAACCCTCTGGTACATTTTTGTGGATCTGCAGGAAGACGGGAAGAGAGATGCTTCTCCGTTGATATATGTATTTCAAGGTCCGAAACTACGTGGGCCCCCTCCCTTCTGTAATTCTTCCCAAAGAAATACCGTTATTTCTCCAAAATAAAAAGGACTGGTGTCTCCCGTCTCTGTCTCTCATACTCCGACTCAGCTCAAAGCCTCTTCCCTTTAGCCCAAGGCACTTCGTTCCCCCTGGAGTCCACTCGGCTTCCAGCGGGTTCCCAGGTGAACTGAAATCCAGAGCTATTCTCATCTGGTTGCCCTGGGAATTTCAGCGCTCTCGGTACAACCTGTTCCTCCATCCTCCCCAGTCCTTCCCTCCCTCCGCTGGGCTGCATCCTTCTCAGCCCCTCCTTTCCCTTGCTAGGGGCACCAGCTGCGCCCTTCGGGGAGACACTGGCTGCCACAAGACCCGGGAGGGGAAGCGGGAGGAGGGGGAAGGGAAGCAGGAGGAGGGGGAAGGGAGAGGGGAAGGCGGGGGAGGCGCCGAGGGTGGAGGCCAAGCGCAGCGCAGCCAGAGAGGGACGGCTTGAAGGTTGCATCTGCTGGAAGGAGGCTTTTCGGCTGCTTGGTAACGGGCTGCCAGAAGAGAGAGAGGCAGAGAGCAGGGCAGCGCCTTCTTGACGTCAGGGCCAAGCGAGGGGATCGCGCCAGCAACCCCAGCTCGCCCCAGAGAGGGCCCGGCCGACCGCGGGAGCGGAGCCTGACGGGAGGTGCCCGCGGAGCGTGAGTAGGGGGCGCGGGAGCAGGTCAGCTGGGGCGCAGCATGCCCGCTGCTCCCGCGCCATGGAGATCGCCCTGGTGCCCCTGGAGAACGGCGGTGCCATGACCGTCAGAGGAGGCGATGAGGCCCGGGCAGGCTGCGGCCAGGCCACAGGGGGAGAGCTCCAGTGTCCCCCGACGGCTGGGCTCAGCGATGGGCCCAAGGAGCCGGCGCCAAAGGGGCGCGGCGCGCAGAGAGACGCGGACCCGGGAGTGCGGCCCTTGCCTCCGCTGCCCAAGGAGCTGCCACAGCCTCGACGGCCGCCTCCCGAGCACGAGGAGGAAGAAGGCGACCCCGGCCTTGGCACGGTGGAGGACCAGGCTCTGGGCACGGCGTCCCTGCACCACCAGCGCGTCCACATCAACATCTCCGGGCTGCGCTTCGAGACGCAGCTGGGCACCCTGGCGCAGTTCCCCAACACCCTCCTGGGCGACCCCGCCAAGCGCCTGCGCTACTTCGACCCCCTGAGGAACGAGTACTTCTTCGACCGCAACCGGCCCAGCTTCGACGGTATCCTCTACTACTATCAGTCCGGGGGCCGCCTGCGGAGGCCGGTCAACGTCTCCCTGGACGTGTTCGCGGACGAGATCCGCTTCTACCAGCTGGGGGACGAGGCCATGGAGCGCTTCCGCGAGGATGAGGGCTTCATTAAAGAAGAGGAGAAGCCCCTGCCCCGCAACGAATTCCAGCGCCAGGTGTGGCTTATCTTCGAGTATCCCGAGAGCTCTGGGTCCGCGCGGGCCATCGCCATCGTCTCGGTCTTGGTCATCCTCATCTCCATCATCACCTTCTGCTTGGAGACCCTGCCCGAGTTCAGGGATGAACGCGAGCTGCTCCGCCACCCCCCAGGGCCCCACCAGCCTCCCGCGCCTGCCCCTGGGGCCAACGGCAGCGGGGTCCTGGCCCCGCCCTCTGGCCCTACGGTGGCACCGCTCCTGCCCAGGACCCTGGCCGACCCCTTCTTCATCGTGGAGACCACGTGCGTCATCTGGTTCACCTTCGAGCTGCTCGTGCGCTTCTTCGCCTGCCCCAGCAAGGCAGGATTCTCCCGGAACATCATGAACATCATCGATGTGGTGGCCATCTTCCCTTACTTCATCACTCTGGGCACCGAGCTGGCAGAGCAGCAGCCAGGGGGCGGAGGAGGCAGCCAGAATGGGCAGCAGGCCATGTCCCTGGCCATCCTCAGAGTCATCCGCCTGGTCCGGGTGTTCCGCATCTTCAAGCTCTCCCGCCACTCCAAGGGGCTGCAGATCCTGGGCAAGACCTTGCAGGCCTCCATGAGGGAGCTGGGGCTGCTCATCTTCTTCCTCTTCATCGGGGTCATCCTATTCTCCAGTGCCGTCTACTTCGCAGAGGCTGACAACCAGGGGACCCATTTCTCTAGCATCCCTGATGCCTTCTGGTGGGCAGTGGTCACCATGACCACTGTGGGCTACGGGGACATGAGGCCCATCACTGTGGGGGGCAAGATCGTGGGCTCGCTGTGTGCCATCGCTGGGGTCCTCACCATTGCCCTGCCTGTGCCCGTCATCGTCTCCAACTTCAACTACTTCTACCACCGGGAGACGGACCACGAGGAGCCGGCAGTCCTTAAGGAAGAGCAGGGCCCTCAGAGCCAGGGGCCGGGGCTGGACAGAGGAGTCCAGCGGAAGGTCCAGGAGTCTGGCGGGAGCAGGGGATCCTTCTGCAAGGCTGGGGGGACTCTGGAGAATGCAGACAGTGCCCGAAGGAGCAGCTGCCCCCTAGAGAAGTGTAACATCAAGGCCAAGAGCAACGTGGACTTGAGGAGGTCCCTTTATGCCCTCTGCCTGGACACCAGCCGGGAAACAGATTTGTAAAAGGAGATTCAGGCAGACTGGTGACAGTGGGGTAGGGAATGGGAAGCTTGCTGAACATGGATATTTACATTATACCGCAGAGTATTTGAAGTCACACTGTAACCTCAGTCTACCCCTCTCCTTTCACTCCTTTCCTCCCTCCCTCAATCCCCCCATTTTCTCTCTTCTTTCCATGACACCCAAGGGTCACCTATTTTTAAAAAGTACCACATTCCATGACGCAGGAGCTGTTGAAATGGTGAGCGCTGTGAGATGGATGTATTTGTAGCCAGTCTCCTATACCCCGCAGAGGGATAACCCAAACAAAAATGACTCTAAATAGCCCAGATCCCAAGAGATTATGTAACTCCTCCATCCACGTGTTCCAAATTTGCTTTACATATGATTACATTTGTGTATAGGGGAAAATATTATTTTTATGCCTGGTAAGTGGCTTTTTGTACTGTAGTTTAGATAGAGATATTTTGGATATATTTTCAAGATACATGTTATATTTATGGAAGAAAGAGTTGTCTGATGTTTTTCTGTGATGCTTATATTAGAGCCAGAGATCTTGGTATGGGCTGTTGTGGTTCCTGTGTCTCCAAGCCTCTGTCTTTTCTGGGATGTGGTATTGGTGCTTTGTGTCTAGGGCAGAGAATGTTCTTGAAGAAAGGCAAATCTGACGTTTTCTGTGCGCCTTAAACAATTCTTGTAACTTTCTTCGAAAAGCATTTTAATGACATTGGAGGAATACTTCTGATAATTTATTCTCTTTATTTTTAATCCCAGGAAATAAAAGGTTACCTTGTTGAGGCAAGTGTTAGTTTTTCTGCAGCTGATATGTTTTCTGACATTTTAAAAAATAGTCTGTCACTGTCTGTTTCTGGTTTTGAAGTCAGAGCAAACGCATTGACTGGGGTGAGAGGAAATCTGAAAAGCTCATGATTTGCTTGGCGACGTCTTTGCAGTGCACCCCTTGGTGCCTCATAGACAATGGTGGATGAGCTTTGTCCAGGCTGTTTATGGCACGGACGCCCCTGTGGGACGCTCTCTGAAGCAGTAGTATTAGCCCTTATGGTCAGCTTGGAGTATGGAGGGCACTAAAATGAAAAGGGGGATCAGCCCCCTGATAGTCTTGCTGGGTCTCCCGGCACTGGCTTTCATTCCTTTGTTTGCAGGTTTTAAGCCCTCCTCAGGGTGGCTCTCAGCAGCTCTGAGAAACAAGCCTGATTCTCACAGACATGAAGCAGTCCTGGCAGCCCCAGTGTGCAGTCACAGAAGGACCTGTGCCGGTTGTTCACTGCCCTCCTGGCATGGCAGAGGAGCACGCAATGTGTTTATGACAACAGCAGCAGTGAGAGGCCAAATGGAAGGATTTGCTTGATCACGTTAAAAGCTGTTTTCTACAGACTGTGGCCTTGCCCCAAGTAATCCCTAAACTCAGAACAAATCCCCTTGTTCCCTTGTCACTGGAAGGCTGTAGCAAAATATTGCAGTGGGCACAACACTAGCTAACATTTCTCTCTGGGATTAGCTATCTGCTGATAGGAATCTGTGGGGCTCCGGATTCCTGCTGCTGCTTTTTCTGCTGAACAATCCAAAGCTGGGGCTGTTTTACATTCTCACCAGGGCAGGCTAGTGGGCTGGAATCACACCTCCCCCAGGACAGCAGCGGCCTTCATGTCTAGATCTCAGGGTGTGTCCAGGTATCCCTGTGGGTGAGGGGAGATCTATAAATCAATGGTTGGGAATTGTGGGTTTAAATAAAATGGCCAGCGCGGTAAGGAAAGCCAGGGTCTGTGAGTGTCCAAAGTCGTTTCTAGCCAGAAGCTTTCAACACCAAATCTGAGGAGGAAACAGAAGGATTGTGAAGACAGGGCTCTGTTGATTTTCATTGCATGCTAAGGCAAAGGAAGAAGAACAGAGACACTTTATTTATTTATAATTTACAATCTGCCTAAAAGCAGGGCATCTTGCCAGAGCTCCACTGTACACAGTCTCACCTCCAAGCCCTCTCTGCCTTTAAAGCTAATGTTTGTAGTTTAGCACACACCTAGTGACTGGGATGGGGAAATCACCCCTAAGGCTCCAGTTTTCCTCAGAAACAAGAGATGTCACCACCTTTGACCTGAAGGTTTATTCCCTTAGGCTCAAACAAATACTGAGAGAGAAGCCCCCCAGGGCCTTCCATCTGTCCAGGTGCCTGACAAGATGTTGGTCCAATTAGAATGGACTGCATCTTTAAAATGTCCAGTAAATGGGCATAATCTTATAGAAATCCTCAAAGACAGAGTGGAGGGAATGAGGGAGTGAGGTTCCCTGTATCATTTTTTTGCAGGAGGAAGGGATATTGTGAAGCAGATTTCCTAAAGGGACCAGAGTGGTTCCAGAGGGAATCCTGGAGTCCAGCATCTCAGTCCCCTGTTGTAGCCTTCGATCCTGGGGACCAGTGACGTGCAAGATCTGTCACGGAGCCTTGGTCGGGGGAGGTGGGGGGACCCACTAGGCAGTTTAGAGTATTTCCATCTCCCCATATTCTCAGTGCACCCATTGCTATGATTCTGGAAACAGCCTCCACTATTGCACTCCAGCCATCCTGCTTTGCCTTTTGATGTAATTAGCAGGGAAGAGCTCTGAGAGTCAAGACTTTTCTCCAGGCTACCTGAGGTAAGCAGCCCTTTCCTGTCCCCTCCCACCCTTCCCTGCTTCTCTGCTGTTATTGATTTCCATAGCCTTTACCTTCCTGAGAAGATTAAATCAAGGAGCCTCTGCCAAGCCTTTTATCCAGATGTTGCTTCTTGGTTCCCATGGGAGGAAACCACCACTGCCTTTATAATCTACCAGCTTTGGCAACCAAGACCCAGAAAGCAGGTTGCAGTTGGATATAAAGACAGCAAAACATCGGGCTCCCTCTTTTTGACTGTCTACTTTTTTTCTTCTCCTGCCTAAATGCTTGCTAAACCTTAGATAATTACAGGTTCAGGAAAAAAAAAAAAAAGATTCACATGCTTTAAAAGTCTCAGTTCCTTGTCTTGCCCTGCTGGGGACGTCCCTTAGATGAGAGAACAAAACAGACAAGGAGCCCCTGGCGGAGTTTTTCCATAGAGTTGGGATTTGTGTTACTTTCGTGTGAGTGATGAAAGCGCTCTCCGGCTTGGGATGACACAGAGTGTTTCTCTTGGTTCAGGGACACTTTTCTCCAAGTCCCCTCTAGAAGTGGCAGATGTGTGCACAGTGGAGATTGACCCTGGTTGAGAGACAAGCGTTCTCTCTTTTGACCTCAGTGGCACAGATCTACTCAGCAGCTACTCTGGGTCCAGCACTCTCCTGCGCATGGAAGGGCATACTGGGAAAAATATCAGGATGTGGTTCCTGCCTTCATAGACCTGAAGTCTCACAGGAGAAACAGTCAGTGTAGAGCAAAAGCAAGTCATGCAAGATGATGCGTGTCCAAGTACCTTGTAGGGGGTTCCGAAATGGAGCGATGTGGGACAGAAGTGGGAGTGAGAGAATCAGTGAAGATGAGGGTAGAAGAGAAAAGCTGCTGCAGGCCTTGCTGTGAGGCCAGGAAGAAAGGAGGGCACGCCGGATGAGGGCAGGGAGGGCAGTGGCCCAGAGGAGAATCGCTGCCCTGTCCCCATCAGTGGTGGGAGCTCCAATGTTACCAGTAGCTGGGGGATGCGGCAATTGTTCGGGGAGGGGTTGGCAACATTTCTGAAATGAGCCATAAAGTAAATATTCTAGGCTTTGTCGGCCAAGAGGCAAAATGGAGGCTATTGTGTAGCTACTTATATAACCGTATACAATGGAATCTTTTAAAAATGTGAACACTAGCCTCAGCTCCAGAGCGGTACATCCCTGTCACATCAGTTCATCAGTTTATCAGTCACACAGAGGCTGCCTCCTGGGTATCCAGTCATGCCTGTGAAGTCCTGATCTGTCTCCCCTGATTTGATTTTGCTCAGTTCAACTTGCCTTTATTGCAAATGCCAATCTTTGGTTTGGGGAGGAGGTTGCATGCTGGCATTTCCTAGCCCATGGTAGACCTCAGAAGAAAGATTAAGCTTGCTTCTATTGCCTCGTAAAAATTAGATTTTTTCTATGTGTCTGTGGGACAGGCTGCTCTATTTTCAGGGAAGAGGAAGAAGATGCCAAACTGGAAATTCTGCCTAGGACACCGGCCAGTGGGTTTTCCCTGAGTTGTTGGTCGAAGCGGACCCCCACCACCAAGGCATGGGCCTCCTTCTGCTGCTGGCCTTAGTCTTTTCCTGGAGGGGGCATTTCAACTAACCCACCTCCCTTAGCTGGTTCTTCTCTGGTTGTACATGTAGGCCCTAGGCTGGGTGGCCTCTGTGTGCACATGGTGTGTGTATGGTATGCACAGGCAGAGCGGTATCTACTCAAGTAGCAGTGTACATGGGTCTGGGGTCAGGGTGACCCAGCCTGGAGTGACTCAACTCCAGACCACAGGCCTCCAGACAGAGAAAGATGCTTGTTATCTTCTCTTTTACTTGTCATTTATTTTCCAGTGTCAAATTTTCCTCCAAGGGATGTTTCCGCTAGAAGGAACCTTACAAATAATCTGGTCTGTCCTATTCATTTTACAGAACAGCAAAGCAAGGCTCAGAGAGAAGAGGTAACTCACCCAAGGTGCCGCCTCCAATTAAGGCAGGTTCGGCATTGTTTTCCCTGACTCTGAGGCTTGATTTCTCTCAGTAATTCCACTCCATGTCTTCTGCATGAAAGCCTCTCAGTCATCATTCAGCTGCCCTACCTACCCTGCTTCCTGAGGCACATCCCTGCCATGTCAGTTTACCTGTATCCAAGCTGCCTTTGAAGCCCTGATTTGCCTCCTCTGATTTGATTTTACTAATTTCAACTTGTGTTTATTTCAAACTTCCAGGCAGTGTAGGCAATGGAAATATGGCACAGTAACGAACAGGGCCCTCTAAAGAGGCATCTCACTGTCTAAGGGGGAGAATGGAAACATGGCAAACCCAGCGTCCCTAGTACTATCATTCTAAAATTTGTTCAATCATTTAACAGATATTTACTATGAGGCAGGCACCATGCTAGACTCTGAGAATAACCAGCAAGAGGTCTTCCCTGATAGAATTTCCAGTCTAGTGGGGAGGATCAAAAATCAAGTAAGTATGAAGAGATGATTTTCAAATTGAGGAAATGAGCAATGCCAGTTACGTTTGGAGGACAGATGTGCTACTTAGAGAGATGCAGGGCTACAGAAGAGGGGACATTTGAGTGAAGCAGAAGAAGACATAAAAAGAGACAATGAGGCCGGGCGCGGTGGCTCAAGCCTGTAATCCCAGCACTTTGGGAGGCTGAGATGGGCGGATCACGAGGTCAGGAGATCGAGACCATCCTGGCTAACACGGTGAAACCCCATCTCTACTAAAAAATACAAAAAACTAGCCGGGCGAGGTGGCGGGCGCTTGTAGTCCCAGCTACTTCAGAGGCTGAGGCAGGAGAATGGCGTGAACCCGGGAGGCGGAGCTTGTAGTGAGCTGAGATCCGGCCACTGCACTCCAGCCTCGGCGACAAAGCGAGACTCTGTCTCAAAAAAAAAAAAAAAAAAAAAAAAAAAAAAAAAAAAGGGAGAGACAATGAGTCGGGGGCAGTGGTGCTGGGACTATAGGGACTTTTGTTGGGAGCCTAGGTTTTCTTGGAGAAGCAGAGGTTGGAGGCCTCAGACAGAGCTGGGAGCTGGGGAAAGTCAAGTACAACTGGAGTGTTTTGGGCAGGATTTTCAATCCCAGTGCCAGCCCTGGCCCCTCACCACCAAGAAGCAGGAAGATAACCCTGCCACTGCAGGTGGCACATCCAAAGAGATGCAGCTGGACCACATCACTGAGGGAGGCACAGCATAAGTTTCTGCCAAAAGGCAAGCAGCAGGTTTAAATCTGATTTTTTTTTCCTTTAATTTAAGGAGGCAGGCAAAGGCCCTCAGATACCCTTGGCTTGTTTTACCAGCTAGCAGCACACCCCAGTGGATGCTGGGTCTGTGCCGAAAAGCAGATACAAACAATCTGGGGATCCTGGAGGAGGCAGGTCCCAAGGTGAGGGGAGGGGTACAGCGGGAACAAGGAGTCCTACAGACCTAGAGTTCCTCAAAACTATTCTAACAGGAACAGGAACCGAAAAATCTAAGAGAGGATATGGTGGGGCCAAGAAGAGAGCATCAGGAAAACCAAACATCTGTGTGCAAAAAATGCCATTTCTCAGAAATTCACAACGAAAGCTTCACTTACACCTGGATGGGGAACTTGATTGGGACCCTTACAAGCATGCTCGTTTATGTTTCAGACTGGAGGGTTCTGGAAGACACTGTAGCTTCCCCTTTTATCCTGCACACGCTACTCCCTCCTTCCAGCAACGCTCTGGTCGGCATGGGATTTTTCCCTTCCTGTAACCCTGCCCTTGGGAGAAGTGGTGAGATGTGGATTGTGCAGGAGGTGGACATCAGCGCTAACTGTGGAAGGGGCTTGCTCAGCGCCCCTTCCTCTCATTGTGCTCTCTGTAACCTCTTGTGCATGACGTTGTGTGCACTGAAGATGTCACTTCTGCCTCCTACAGGAGTCTCAAGTCTCAGAACAAGCCTGTCAATCCTAGGTAGTGTGGTGGGGATAGAAATGAGACAGACTCCACCCTCAGGAAACTCGCTGACTGATGTGGGCATGCTACACCTGCCTGTATACGGAGCCACACATGTAAAGATCAAGGACAAAAATCTAAAGAACCAGCTATAAATGCCCCAGAGAAACATAATTGCACTTAGTGGTTTTGGGGATGGATCTAAGCCCGGCACAGTTATTTGAGCCAGGATTCCTGAAAGAGGGGACCTTCAGAAGCAGTGTGAAAGAAGGGTCACATAGAAATCTGTGTCTTTATTACTGTAGGGCTTCCCCACCCTCCTGCCCCATGAACCCTCCTCTCAACTCCCCAGACCGCTCATGTCGATGGTCACTCTGTCCCTTGCACTGGCTATTGCCTAGGCTGCAAGCTGGCCTGCTCAGCAGATCCTGTCTCGTCACTCACTGTGGCCCTCTTGGCTCATGGCCTTTAACACAGATTGAGCTCATGTGCTGCAATATAGTAAGAGATCAATAGTGATCTGTTGAATCTCGAGTTTACATTTTTTAAAAAACAAGCTTTGCTCCCTTTTTCCTTATGTCTTTGGTTCTATAGTAATTGGTCTTCTGGAACCAGGCTACTTTTAGGAGCCTTCAGCTTTATTATTTGGTAATCCTGTGAATTGTGTTCCAATATAAGACCTACTCTTAGGAATTTCTGAATAATGGGACCCTATTGCAATTGTAACGTTTATTATAAATTTCCAAATCACTGCCATTCTAAAACTGAGGATTTATACAGCAGCTTTTCTCCAGATTCCAAACAGCTGCCCCTTAGTCATGTTTTATAAACAACTGAGATTACTACAACCTGAACCGTAGCTCTCAGTAATCCATGCCAATTATAGGGAATGTACACAAGATACCAATGCACATTTGTTTGCTTTCTTCCCCAGCAGATTAAACTTTTCATTACTGCAATCACTTGCATTTTTAAAAATGGGTATCACTTAGGCCAATTGAGGAAGGTGGTCCCAATTACACTTAGGTGACCAAGGCATCCAGTTACAATGATGTATTCTCAGCGATACCCGACTTGGACAATTGAGTTTGGCTTGTGCGTTTGGTCCTCTACTACAGTTTCTCTGTAGTTTCATGTTATTCCTATTTATGTTCTTCTTTGATTGTGGGGAAGCTACCTATCAACTCTACATCATCAGGACACCAGTTTTGAATTGACATCTAGGATGGCTGATGGCAAACATGAAATCCACGTGGACTTTCTGCTTCCCTTTCACGGCAACCTCCAGTCTACCCTACACCTGAATTCAAATTCATCTCTCCAGGACACCACTCCTGTCATCACGCCATGCCAGGCTTCCTGAATAGAATCATTTCAGTCCCTTTAGTTTGACTTTTTTTTTTTCTTTTTTCGAGATGGAGTCTTGCTCTGTTGCCCAGGCTGGAGTGCAGTGGCATGATCTCGGCTCACTGCAACCTCCGCCTCCCAGGTTCAAGCAATTCTTCTATCTCAGCCTCCCGAGTAGCTGGAACTACAGGTGCCCACCACCATGCCTGGCTAATTGTCTTGTATTTTTAGTAGAGACAGAGTTTCACCATATTGGTCAGGCTGGTCTTGAACTCCTGACCTCAGGTGATCCACCCATCTCAGTCCTCCTTAATGTGATGCCAAATATATCTTCTCCTCAAAGAAACTATCCTTAGTCTCTCTCGTCCAGTGCCATTTCTCCTTTTCTGGCACTTCTATCACAAATGTATTCTGCCTCAACTGTGGTTGGTTGTTTTTCTACTTCTACTTCTTCACCCTTCCTTGAGAGCAGATCAGAGCTCATCATCTTCCTATTTATATCCCAGTGCCTAGAGTTGGGCTGTGGCAGTAGCAGGTACCCAGTAAGACTTTCTGGACTGAATTACCTCCTCTTCTGACTGAAAATACAATCACTTCTGTGCCTCCTACGTCAAATGCGGTTGTTAAACAGTTGATACAGACACTCCTTGGCATCCAGGAAGTTGCAGGAGCAAGGTCTTTATTTGGTGGTTCCCTTTGCTCTGCCTTGACTCAGCATGTGTGCAGTCCAGGTGGATGATAACATTTAATGTGAGCTGGACTCCTAGAATTAAAAAGAAAGATAACTCTATGGACAGGGATTCAGGGGAGTGTTTCAGAGAACAGGCAGAACTACAAGGTGAGAATCAAAGAGAGGATAGGCTGAGGGATAGAGCTAGAATATTGGACACGTTCTTTTTACCCAGAGTATTCTGGGTGAAAAACAAAAAATGTTGATGAGAGATAGAGTGACCACGTGTCTCATCTGCCAAGGACAACCAGGTATACCTGTTGTTAAACAATGACTTTTTTTTTTTTTTTTTGAGACAGAGTCTCACTCTGTCACCCAGGCTGGAGTGCAGTGGCATGATCTTGGCTCACTGCAATCTCCGCCTCCCAGGTTCACACCATTCTCCTGCTTCAGCCTCCCAAGTAACTGGGACTACAGGTGCCCGCCACCATGCCTGGCTAATTTTCTGTATTTTTTAGTGGAGACGGGGTTTCACTGTGTTAGCCAGGATGGTGTTGATCTCCAGACCTCGTGATCCGCCCACGTTGAGCTTCCAAAGTTCTGGGATTACAGCTGTGAAACAATGAAGTTTTATTGATTATTTATGACACTTCATCCCTTCTTCTCCCAAAACGTCCCAGTTTGGAAGATGAATGAAAGGGTCACCCGAGAGGAAGCAGTGAGTAGTAAGGGCGGTATTAGTTTCTCTTTCCATTATTCTCTGCTGTCATTTTCGTAGGGGAGCCCTGGGCGGCCAGGTTAGTCAACAATAATACCAGAGGCAAGTGGTGCCCGCAGTGCCGAGGTCAGCCAGGCCACCATGCATATTCTGAGCTTTCATGTGCCAGAGGCTATGCTAGATGCTGGGATTTAAGCATAAATATGACATTAGGGGGCCCTGTGCGGCCTTTGATTAGGGTTCTCAACGCCAATCCAATAAAACACACTTTTCCAATCTTCAGCCCAGGACTGGGTATATCTGTAGAAGGCCTAAGCACTGAAAATAATATGCTCCCCCATACACAGCACAAAAATGAAAACAATACCGTCCAAAACGTGAATTAAGAAAATCCCTGAAAGTTCTAGTATTTCCCTTAGTGCTTTTATTAAAATATCAAATGTCAAGTTATTTCAAAAAAAATTTGATACCCTGTTTAGCTGGTGCCCTTAGCTCAGGTTTACTGAGGTCCAATCAGGCCTCACCCAACATCCCCAATCCCCTGCAGTCAGCAAGGGGTCCCGCCACTGAGCTCTCTTGACCACATCACTGGGCCCAATCATGGGTAAAGTCAGTTCTATCTGGGTGGCATCTTGGAGTGAGAAATAGGTTCCAGATGTTGACAGCTGGTGGCTACCAGGGCAGACCTAAGTCTGTGTGGAGCTTGTAGTTTCCCAGAGCCAGACAGAGGCCTTTGTTCTGCAGCAATTTTTTTTTTTTTTTTTGAGACGGAGTCTTGCTCTGTCACCCAGGCTGCAGTGCAGTGGTATGATCTTGGTTCACTGAAACCTCTGTCTCCCGGGTTCAAGCAATTCTCCTGCCTCAGCCTCCTGTGAGTAACTGGAATTCCAGGCATCCGCCACCACGCCTGGCTAATTTTTGTATTTTTGGTAGAGATGGGGTTTCACCATGTGGGCCAGGCTGGTTTTGAACTCCTGACCCCACGTGATCCTCCTCCTTTGGCCTCCCAAAGTGATCACAGGAGTGAACCACTGCACCCGGCCACTGTTCTGCAACTTCTAAGGGGGCTGCTCTGATGTCACCCCCAGAGGGATCTGGTTGGTTGACTCTTTTCTGAGAAAACACCGAGAAGGCAAAGCTGAGGATTAAATGATCTCTGCTGCTAATTAGTGATCACCCATCACTGATGCTGGGCATGGCCACCCTTAGGCTATAGGCTGCAGGGTTGATTTAGTGTGAACACTATATTTCTGGGATAGAAGAGATTAGCCTGAAATAGGAACAATGATATGGTCCTTTTGAAAAATGTACATTAAAGATACCGTTGAATTGTATCATAAAGAGCATGTGAAGAAACCATAAATTTATTATACTTTTTAAGCAAATGTATGTTTATGGACTTTCAGGCATATAAATAAATAAATGTTCAAAGGAGTCAACTTGGAGAAGGTCATCTTGGAGAAGGTGATCAGGAAATGTTGTCATTGCTTCAAACATTTGGAATTCTCTTTGGGAAGACGTTCAAGTTCTGTTTTTGGAGATGACAAATATCCTATTTTCAAATGAAAAGTTCCCGTTGAACTTTAAAGGGCTAACTGTCACTCACACTTGAGTGTGAATTAGTTAAATCAAATGCAACTAATTATAATCTGACAGTCTGGGAAATGGGAGTTTAAGCAGAGGAAAGCGAGGCAAAGAGAGCTTGGAAGTGAATGTTGGTCAACAGAGCGGGATAAAGAGTTTGGCGGAGGAGAAAACAGGGCCTCCGGAGAGCAGCTGCAGAGTGAGGAGGGAGAGGACAGAAAGCTGGGAAAAGGGGCCGAGATGGAACAGAGAATTGGGAAGACGTAAGGAGGAGCCTCGGGGCTGGTGCGGAAAGCGGCATGGAGTCAGTCCAGCATTTTAGTTAGGTGAGTGAGGCTTGGAGGCAGGTAGATCTGAGCTCGAATTTCGATTTGTCATTTATTAGCTATGTGACCAAATGCAAGTGATAGCTTTCTAAGCAACCTGCTATAAAATAGTTCTGTGCAACTATGAAATAGAGATAATGGGGTCTTCTTTCAGAGTTGTCATGGGGCAAATATAATAAACGACATAGAAGTTTGTCAGAAAGGAAGCCCTCAGTAAAGGTCAGTTGCTGTCATCACTGTATAAAGGTCCAGGAGAAAGCCTAGAGCAAGCTCTACCCCTTAGTTCAACACTGTTTATCATGGGTGCTGTCCTAGAGCTGTAAGACATAAAAATATGAATGAGAGGGAATTATTTGCCCACAATACACTAAACAGCACAAACTAAGTGCGTGTGTAACCCAGTGATATAGAAATCAGGAAGGAAATGCAAAGTCCGGGTCCTCAGGAGAAGGTGAGGGTCAGTTATGACGGGTGCCCTCAAAAGAGCCTTTCCCATGGATGAGGCTGTGTCTGAGATGGGTCTGGAGGGATGGAGGAGGTCTGCACAGCTGGGGAACTGCAGAGGGAAGTCCTCGAGAAGCAATCCGTTTGAGCGAAGGTGCGGAGATGAGGACACCCAGGTTTGTGAGGGGACCCTTTTGTGCTGTGCAGTGGGAATAGAGCCGTCCTGAACAGGACATGTGGGGCCCTGAATGCGATGGTGCCCTCTCGCTGCATCTCAGTGTGAGCTTTGTCTCCAACATGGATCTGAGAACTGGGCTTATTCTTGTTCACCGCAGCACAGTGTACAGCATTTGTCAATATTAAAATGAACTTATAGTGATTAAGAAACAATTTTAAAAATCTGCCATTTCAAAAGTTTCTCTCCAGATGAGCTACCCAGAATAGCAAATGCTGTTTCTTTTACTGCTTGATTTGTCCAACCTCAGAAATCAAATCCTTCAGGGATTGGTTCTTATCTGAGACAAGTAGCCATATTTGATTGGATAATGAAAAAAGTGTGAGCATGAGGGGCTGGGAATAGTGGCTCACACCTGCGCCCCAGAGCTTTGGGAAGCTGAAGTGAGAGGATCACATGAGACCTGGAGTTTGAGACCAGCTTGGGCAGCATAGTGAGACTCCATTTCTACAAACAAATAAATCAGCCAGGTGTGCTGTCGCATGCCTGTATCTCTAACTAATCAGAAGGCTGAGGTGGGAGGATCACTTGAGCCCACGGGTTCAAGATGGCAGTGAGCCATGATCACACCACTGCACTCCAGCTTGGGAGACAGGAGAACTCAACTCTAAGTTAAAAAAAAAGGTGTGAGCATTTGGGTATAGCAACATACCAGATAAAATTTAACATATAGATTCCAACACCCTAAGGCCTGAAATAGCTTCCACCTCTGTATCCCTCCTAGAAACTTATGAGACCTAAGATCAAGGGAGAAGGAACATTCGGGCTTGCACACAGTACAGCATAGGAGTAGAGACCAGGTAGTTTGGAAATATAGTGCTTGGATTTGAATCCAGGCTCTGCTTCTCCTTTTCTGTGAATACCTGTTTGTACCTGTCACGTAGGGATAATAGCACCTTCCTCATATGGTGGTCATGAGAATCAAAAGAATAGTGCATAGCAAGGACATTGGTTGGTATGTAGAAAATTGTGAATAATGCCACTCATCAGTATCATTCATCGTTCACCATCTGCTATGTATCAGGCGCTGTGCTTGGCGCTATGAATATAGCCCTTGACCAACAGACACAGAAAGTTTCAGAGGCAGCAGCCCTGTGTTCATCCCCATGTCCTTGGAGTTTCTGCAGGGTTTATGGGCAGACCCTCTCCTGAAGGGAATTTGTCTCTTCTCTTCTATCTCACCACTTTTGACAGGCCACCTCTTCAGAAAGACTTTCTCTGGCCTCCACGTCCGGATCTCATTACCCTGCTATCTCATTACCCTACTATCCCATCACCCCCTATCTCATTACCCTACTTTCTTCATAGCATTTGTATTCTTTGTTTACTTGCATGTTGCCTTGTCCTCCTCCTACTAAAATGCAAGCTCCATGAGAACCAGGACGTTGCCTGGCTCATTCACCCTCTGTATTCCAGGCACACAGTGGTGTGTAATAAGTACTTGTTGACTAACTCACTACTAAATGAAAGAAAGCCATTAGAAGTTGGTTTTGGGATGCTGCAGATCTGACAAAACCACTCGATTTTAAGTGGCTCCTTGCGGCAGAGGCCACGTTTTCTTCTGTTGTCTTTCTTTTTTTTTTTTTGAGACGGAGTCTCGCTCTGTCGCCCAGGCTGGAGTGCAGTGGCCAGATCTCAGCTCACTGCAAGCTCCACCTCCCGGGTTCACGCCATTTTCCTGCCTCAGCCTCCCGGGTAGCTGGGACTACAGGCGACGCCACCTCGCCTGGCTAGTGTTTTTTAGTAGTTTTTAGTAGAGACGGGGTTTCACCATGTTAGCCAGGATGGTCTCGATCTCCTGACCTCGTGATCCGCCCGTCTCGGCCTCCCAAAGTGCTGGGATTACAGGCTTGAGCCACCGCGCCCGGCCTGTTGTCTTTCTTAGTTGCCCACCAGGTTCTGCACACCCAGGGCAGCATGATAAACACTTGTTAGTGGACGGGCTGAATCAATCAGAACAGAGAGGAGGTTTACCTGGATGGAGGAAAGGAAGCAATGAGATGATGGGTCTTGAGGACAGAAAAAGGCATAGAAAATTGTTTTCAGTGCAGGGGAGGTATTATGATTGTGGTAGGGTAGGGGTAAGTAGATTTATAGTCATTTTTATGTTTGATAAGTTTAAAAATATGGCCCATGAGCTTACACAAGAAAGCTGGAGGTTTCACAATTTTCCACTGCTTTGAAAGAGAGGTAACTTCCATCTACACTGGCATTCACCCCTTGGGCCTACGTGACATTTACAAGTCATTTATCAGCACTGAACTCCCAAGAGCTTGCTTCTCTGCCATTCTCCAAGATGTTGGCTGACATCCCCTGACAGGAGAAGCAGGGATATGTTTTGACAGCCGAGTGGTTTCTTTAGCAAGCTGCTGGTGTTCTCAGGCAGCTCAGCGGAGAGAGCTTTGGCTTTTGGATCAGGACTGAAACTCTCCGGGGGTTCCCCTTGCAGATGTGCACACTGACTTCATCCCAAGGCTGTTATTCAGATTCGTCTCTGAGCTCTGTGAAGCTGGCTTGTCAACTGAGTGCAAAGCAGGTCTCAGGCCTCATCACTTTCCATTTTTCTGCTTAAGAAAATCTAGTGAACTTGTGGCACAAACACCTAGAGACCCCAGAAAAATATCTTGTGAGCCCCTTTTGAGAAGCAGAAGTGAGCAAAATACTATAGGGGAGGGAGGATACAGTGAAACACCAAGAGTCAAACTGGTGAGTCAGTCCCTACACAGATGAGGAGATTTAAGAATTCCACGTAGTAGGTATGACTGGCACTGCTAGCTACCACTTGCTGAGCATCTACGGTGTGCCACACATTGTGGTAGACACTTTATATGCATTATCCCCAATCCCTGGAATGGTGTGCCAGGTTGTAGAGCCACTGAAATTCAGAGGGGATGATGATGTGCCCCAAACCACACAGCTAGTAGCCGGCTGAGCTGGGCTCGAACGCATGTTCTCTGCCTCCAGACTGTGTCTTTTTCCACCCAGCCAGCCAGTCAGGGCTGGACACGGAGGAGCAGAAATCTGTATTGGTGAATTGTCCAGGCAGAGCAATGAAGCATTTGTGTAGGTGGAGAGGAGGGACCTGGGCAGAGGGAGTAGAGCTGGGTAGCAGGAAGGAGTAATCACAGCTGCAGAAGCCTGGTGAGGAGTAGACGGGAAGCACACTGGGAAGAGAGGGAGGGGCTGTTGTTGCTTGAGCAGAAGGTTGGCAAGCATGTGAGACGGTTTGTGGGAATTTTGTGAGCCAAATTTGGGAAGGCAAGTTGAGGCAGGCTGTGGTAAGCTTTGAATAAACTGAAGAATTTTGAACCGATGCTATACTTTAGGTGAAGACAGCTGTGGAGGTCTCATGAGAATTAAGGGCAGACATGGTGGCTCCTGCCTGTAATCCAAATGCTTTGGGAGGCTGGGGCAGGAGGATAGCTTGAAGCCATAAGATTGACACAGACCAAGGCGACATAGCAAGACGCTATCTGTCTAAAAACTAGAGAACTTAGTCAAGCATGGTGGCTTGCACCTGTTGTGCCAGCTAATGCAAAGGATGAGAGGATCTCTTGTGCCCAGAAGATCAAGACTGCAGTGAGCTGTGATAGCACCACTGCACTCTAGTCTGGAGGACAGAGGGAGACCCCATCTCTAAAAAATGGGAAATAAAGCAGAGGGGAATTAACATAATGAAAGTGGTATTTTAGGAAGGCTGGTGAGAATGGCATGTGGGAGAGCTGAGGCAGGGAAACCAGGGACAAGGTTTTGCCATGGTGGAGGCAGGAGGAGGCTCCCACTTCCCCATCTGCTGCTCTGCCTGAGAAAGACTTCCGCTCCTCTCTGCTCACCTCCATTTCCACACAGCTGCTGATGTTCCCCACAAATAGGCCTTCCGAGTGCTCTATCCAGCTCCTGCTAGCCTGTGGTCTGACTCCTCCACGCCAGGGGGCCACGACCGTGTCCAGGGTTGCCTGGAAGCACTGGACCACAGCAGATCCAAACAAGCACATTGTCATAGCCGGAAGGAAGCCTGGTGAGAATGGCATGTGGGAGAGCTGAGGCAGGGAAACCAGGGACAAGGTTTTGCCATGGTGGAGGCAGGAGGAGGCTCCCACTTCCCCATCT
>NW_012112030.1:450597-480736 GCF_000951035.1 Colobus angolensis palliatus
CCTAGATTTAAGCAATTCTCCTGTCTCGGCCTCCTGAGTAGCTTGGATTACAGGTGCACACCACCACGCCTGGCTAATTTTTGTATTTTTAGTAGAGATGGGGTTTCACCATGTTGGTCATGCTGGTCTCAAACTCCTGACCTTGCTATCCACCCGCCTTGGCCTCCCAAAGGGCTGGGATTACAGGCATGAGCCTCCGCACCCGGCCCTGGGACAGTAGATTTTTGCAAAGCAAAGAAGGAGTTGGAATTACATCCTGGTGAGGGTCATCTGGTCCATCTGAGTGCTAAGATCCAGCTCCCTATGGGGCCTTAGGGTGGCACTCACACACTCTGCACCCCTTCAGAAGGACTTTCCCTTACACCCCTTCCTGGAATATCCATGCCACCATCCTTACAATTTTGGCCTTTCTAGGTCCTTGACTATGGAGTGAAAATATTGACAACTTTCTATTATTTTATGGAGGCTCTTATTTCAGATTATCTCCCTTTCTAAGAAAAATGGATAGCCATTTGTCTATTGCTAGAGGTGATAATTTTCAATCATTTTAATTATACCTAACACATACACAGTGTTACTATGTACTATTATATATTCATCCCTTGTAATAATGCTGGAAAATTGATGCCCTATTATGATCCCCATTTTACAGATGAAGAAGCTGGAACCCAGAGAGGTTAAGTAACTTGTCCAAGTTATCTTGCAAGTCATGAATTGCCTGGGATTGAAGCTTAGGCATTCTGGCTGCAAGGTTTGTGCTCTTCTAACCATTGTATTTCACCTGAATTCTTCTTTGGACAGGTTCCGAGTCTATGAACTGACTCAAGTGTGACATGTTAGACCTTTGGAGAGTATCTTCCCTCATTAAAATAGACTATTACTGGGGTGTCCACTTAATATCTTTTGGTCCTACACATCTAAGATCACTTCTCCACTGCCAAAGGTCTCCGTGGTTTATGTTCTGATTCCTTCAACAATCTCATTGTCTCTAATTATAAGGTCGCTATCTCTAGGCATAGCCAAATCCTTTCTTAACACTTATACTGCATTTAGAAAATTGTGTTTGTCTTAACTCTCAAAATTGCCTCCTAGGATAAGTGTAAGGCATAGAACCTTTCCTCTATCTTACAAAAGACAAAATTAAAACTTCTCCCTTGGTTACCCATAATTGGCAAGCAAACTGTAGTTACCTAATGTTCATTGAGCATTTATATTTGCCAGAGACTGTTTGAAGTGTGTGGTTTTGTTTTGTTTCGTTTTTGTAGAGACAGACTTTCACTATGTTGCCCAGGCTGGTCTCGAACCCCTGGGCTTAAGCGACCTACTTGCCTTGGCCTCCCAAAGTGCTGGAATTACAGGTGTGAACCACTGTACTAGCCTTAAGTATTTTCTGTGTACCATCTCATTCACTCCTCAAAACAATCAGGGAGTAGTACTACTATTATTGCCATTTGGAACTATAAATGAGGCCGGAGAAAGATATTTGCCTGAGGTCTCATAGGAAGTAAATTGTAAAACCAGGATGTACCACCAGACAGTCCAGCTCCAGAGCTATCTCTGAGCTAATCCTTCTTGCCATAGCTTAAGCTTATTCCCTCTTGCTGTGTCAGCAGAGAAGATTAATTCATCCATTGAGCAAATATTTATTGAAAGCCTACTCTTTGCCAGGTGAAGGAAAACTGGACAATCTCTGACTTCCTGTAGCTTAGTCTAATGGAGGAGAGAGACACTGATCAAATAGTCCCGTAAACCTGTGTGAAATTGCACGTGTGAAAAAGTACTGAAAGGGATGTCTATGGTGCCTGAAAGTGACGGTTTACCTTGTCAGGTGTGTTGGAGACAGACACCTGGAACTACAAGGCCCCTTATGCCAAGAGCCTGCAAGCCTATCTGTGGTCACTACTGCTAGGGACCTTAAGACCTAACTCTAGCTTTGAAGGTCTTGGGGTGAAAGAAGAATAGGAGAAGCAGGACAATGTGTTATGAAACCCTCTAGGCAGCTTCTCTTCTTCCCTCTCTAACCGGCTCATTTTTCCAGCCCTGAACGGACCCCCTGAGCCCTTGAGAAGAGTGAAATAGCTGACTCTATAGAGAACATCCTGAAAGCTTACTCTTTCCCAGTGTGGGAACTCAGCACCAGACCCTCTGAGGTTGAAGAAAGTTCACAAAACGAATCAACCGCATCAGATCTGCTGGGAGAGAAATGGGGATCAGGATGCAGATTTCAGGGGAGAGGAGGATGGAGGCTCCGTGGGAGCTGGAGTCCTAGTGGCACATCCTAGAGAGGCAGACAAGGCCCTTCTTCTACGTTTGGCTGGAGTGCCTTCTGTGATGAAGTGAGGGGCAAGCTTAGGGCCCCCAGAGTGCACACTGCCTCTCTAGATTGGTGTGAGCATCACTGCAGAGATTCAGGGGAGAGCTTTGGAAACTCGGGGGCTACACAGGTGATTTCCGAAGTGTTTGGCAGTCTGGCTGTACTGTGTTCACTGGGGAGAGAAGGAACACGGCTTCTTTATCACCTCGGAAAGAGCCTTGATGATGAAGGGTTTCCACCCAGGTCTTCCAGTCCTTTTGCCCCAGCTCAACCGCAATCTCAGATATTTACTAATCCCTGGGAAACAACCCAGAAAATGGAAAGATTTCATTCACTCAGAGCCAATTTAGGAAAGGAGGCCGATCCACCCAACCAAAGATTTATCAGAAGGGGCAAAAGGAGAAGCAGAGGGAAGGAAACCAGAAGATGACAGTGACGGAAGAGAGGAATAGACCTCGAACCCTTCGGGAAAGGAGTCCGGAGGTACCTGTGGGGTCATTGCCTTAAATGTTGCTCACTGTCCCCACAGTTGAGTGGCGGGCTACTTTGCCAAGTCGAGAGTGTGAGATAATGTGTAGCACAGGTCGTCAGCCTCTCCAACATCAAGGCCTGGACTGATAACATAGGCAGGACGCCAGGAGCTCAGGGCTGAGCAGATAGCTGGCCTCCCGCTTATCCCGCCTCCGGGATGGCATTTTCTTCTGGACCCACGGCAGGAGCAATTCCACTGCCCTGGAAGCCCAGGGTTTCTGCCAGCAGCACTTTCTTCTGAAGAACCGGGTTGCATAAAACAAATAATGATGAACAACTGGTTGGTTCAGTGCTCCCCCATTTCAGGAAAATATGATCAGGATAGACAGAAACAAATACACAAAAAACGTCTGTTCAGAGTAAAGATGCTGAAGGAAATGTGGCAGAGTTGAATTCGCACCGAATGTGGAGCCAGGAAAAAAGAGTCCCTGCTTTGCCACATACTCACTGGCCACCTCATGCAGTCCCTTAGGCTGTGTGACTCTCAGATCCCTGTTGTAAAATGGAGCTAATACTGTATGCCTTATAGGGTTTTGAACGTTTTCCAAATGATGTAATCTCTTTTGAATGCAAGACCTTCTAAAAACTGTAAAATACTTTGAAATAAAAAGGATTTTGTCTATTAACTTGAAAAGGAATAAAGTAGAAATGTTAAATGGAATGATTGTATTTCACCTATACTGTTGCAAATCCAGAGTGCCGTGTTGCCAGTCACATTGCATTCCATATGAATGGCGTTTTCAGAGGCGTGATGTGAATGGTGTCTGTCTCCCTGGTAATAGTGTCAAATCAGGAATGCAGTGGTGTCAAGTCAGGTGGAAAGAAATCATATTTAAAACAATGAAAAGCAGTTTAGTATACAGTTCCAATCTGTATTTCTAAAAGCTATTAAGTTAACAAAGTATTAATAGGAAGCAATGTATTTGTGAGGATAGGTTGGATTCTGCTTCAGTAACAAAATAACCTCCAAGTCCCAAGGGCTTAAAACACAAAGATTTATTTCATATTCACTTCATCTGTCCGTTTTGGAATAGCAGGGAGCTTTGGTCACTCTAGTCACTCAGGAACCAATGGTGACAAACAGTCACCACCTGATCATCAGTCACCATGCCAAAGGGAAGGAGAGTTGTGAAGAATCTCACAGGGATACTTAAATGTGCTTGTCTAGACATGATATATACTCCCCTCACTCCCAACTCATTGGCCAGCACTAGTCACATGACTGCAGCAAACTACAAAAGACCCAGAAAGAACAATTCCGCCCAGAAGGTAGAGAGCTGGAAATACTTGGAAGTGCTATTCATTACTGCAGTCGGTATTTGGAAACCAACATGATCAGAACATCAGGTAGTTGATTGTGAAGGCATGGATCTCCAAGTGATGGCCAGTGTTCAGAAATCCTACCTTCCAAAATGATGCCAAGGGACAATCTAGTCTTTCATTTTACTTGATGCTCAATTTGTTGATTGAAGCAAATCTTGTTGCTATGCAAACTCACTTGAACTATTTCTCCTTTTTTGTACCTATGGAATCTTACAATGGCAGAAGTGGATGAGATTTCAGGGCTCACTCACTCAGTTTCACAGACAGAGAACAGACCTGGAGAAAGGCTAAGGGTCTCTTCTGAGTCACACGGCTATTGGGGGGCTGCCCTAGGACCAGAATCCAGCCCTCTCGTTTAGGTTTTGTTCACTTCACTCTGCATCACACTTTCTTCAGCCTTTTCTCCGGAGCCAGATGTTTCCATTTCGTGGCACCAGCTCTCATGCTATTTTTACTGATACAGCTGGCTCACGTAACGGAATTCATCTGTATTCCTCCTTTTATCAAATACTGGAATGTCTGCCTAGTGAAACGAACATAGCCAGAGTTTTAGACCAACAACTTGTGGAGTGGCCTGTTTCTAAAGTATTCACTAGCTCATTTGCTAGGACTCTGGTTGACCTGTTGAGTTTGCATGAGAAAGCCCTAGTTGTAGCTATTACACCGTTTATAAGACTGACCTTTTATGCTCTGATTATGTGTTGTAATGCTGTGTTTTGCTACTTGATTAACTAAAATAATTAAAACAACCCTTTATCCTTTGCTAGACTGTAAACTCCATGAGAGCAGGGACCATTTTTGTTCAGTCCATTACTGTATTTCCAGCCCCTAGGCACTCAGTAACATTTGTAACGTGAACGATTGTTTACTTTAGGCCGCATCCTATGCTAGGTGCTTACTAAACAAGACATCTTGTCCTCACAGGGACTTTGCTGGGTAAATATTATGCCCCGTTTTACAGATGAGCAAACTGAGGCTGAATAGCAGAGGCCATGTAGCTAATAAATGGATGGGCTGAGGTTAAATCTAGGCCCGTCTGGCTCCAAAGACTACATTCTTTTCTACAATATTAGTGATTTATCTTTTTCCCCAACATTTTTACTTCTATTTACCGTATTTCTTGATCTCGGCTCACTGCAACCTCTGCCTCCCTGGTTCAAGAGATTCTTCTGCCTCAGCCTCCCAAGTAGCTGGGATTACAGGCAGCCTCCACCACACCCAGCTTATTTTTGTATTTTTAGTGGAGACAAGGTTTCACCATGTTGGCTAGGCTGGTCTTGAACTCCTGACCTCAGGTGATACACCTGCCTTGGCCTCCCAAAGTGCTGGGATTACAGGCATGAGCCACCACACCCAGTCAATATTTTCTGTTAGTTTAGGTGGTCTTCATACACCACATTTCTACTATGAGTTCTCTCCTTCCTCACCATTTGCTTGCCCCAGGCCCCTCCATGCTTAAATCTCTTCAAATAATTTTTGTTATTTAATTGATTACTTAAATGTTATTATTTTATTATCAATTTTTAAAAACCATACCACTGTACCATGGAAATCATTTTTTTCTTTTTTCAGACAGGGTCTCACTCTATCACCCAGGCTGAGGGGCAGTGGTGCAATCACAGCTCACTGCAGCTTCAACCTCCCAGGCTCAAGCAATCCTCCTGCCTCAGCCTCCCAAGTGGCTAGGACTACAGACATGTTCCACCACACTTGGCTAATTTTTTAACGTTGTGTAGACACAGGATCTCCCTACATCACCTAGACTGGTCTTGAACTCCTGAGCTCAAGTGATCCTCCTGCTTCAGCCTCCCCAATTGCTGAAATTATAGGCATGAGCCACCATACCTGACCAGAAATAATTTTCATCACAAAATCCCTGTAGCTAAAACTGTGTATCTCCATTGCTGATGGGAATCACATCCTTAAGTTGTTTTTGTGTCACATTTTTCCATTGTAAGTTTTCATTCATGTTCTTCTTTCCACAGCTGCTTGTGACCTCCCATTAGATACTAAAAGATATGTTCCAAAAGGTTTGCGTGTTAGGAGAACTATTTAAATGTTAATGTCAAGTTGGCAGTCAAGAAGCTGACATCTAGTATTTGTGATGCAATTGATCCGTCTGTGGGCCTTGCAGCTGGACCGTGAATTTCTTGTAGGCAGTAAGTGTCCCCGCTTCAAGCCCTCCACCTAGCACAGGTGGTCGTTGGGAATATCAGTTGTTAAAAAAGCTTGACAAAGGTCACAGCTTTTCATACGTCAGAAAGCATGTCATTCTGTACAAAGGGGAGCTGTACCAAAGTGGGGAGGAATCCATGCCTGCCTGCCACTTCCATTGGGGAAACAAGTCAGTGCATGTCTCCATGCAATGGTCATCAGTGTTATCTGTGTCTGTCAAGGAGAATAATGACTGCAACGAGGCACTCCAGAGGCAGGTGCATTCTTCAGCTTTTTTTTTATTGCTGTGTAATTAATCCTTCTCAGGTAAGCTGACTTTTCTTCACTGGTATTGTCCTATGTTTATGTGTACTAAGCTCAATTTCTCCCATGAGAATTGGTTTCTCCTTTCTCTGACCTCCCATGACATTTTAACTCCATGCCTCTGTCATGAACATCTGTGTGTATGTCACACATCCTGTATGACTGCATAAGCTTCTTAGGCTCAGCTTCATAGCTTGAGCATTATAGTTTGCTTTATGTTACCCAGAAGAAGTGTCTTTCACATAATAAGTGGATCGTAAATCATTGTTGAAAATATTATTAAATTGGGGCATAATCACATTGACATTATAACCTCAGAAAACACTCCTGAGAGAGTCAGCTGGGAGTTTAATCGCTGGAGTCACGTGCAAATGGCTTTGGACTGTGCTCTGCTGTTCATGATCTGAGTTAGCCTGGGCAGGCTATTTAACCTCTGTATTTTCTGTTCCCTTATTTGTAAAACAGCGATTAAAAAAATACCAAATTGAGGGAGGAGATTGTTGTGTGGACTAATGAGAGAGCATAAACAAAATACTTAGTAAAGTGCCTGGTATTTCATAAATTATAGCTGTAGTAATAGTAGTAAAAAGATAACAATAACTGAGGCATTTGAAAGAGATTTTTTTTTTTTGAGACAAGTTCTCACTCTGTCCACTCTGTCTGATCACAGCTCACTACAGCCTCAACCACCGTGGGCTCAAGCAACCTTCCCACCTCAACCTCCCTAGCAGCTGAGACTACAGTGGCACGCCACCTTCACTGACTAATTTTTTTTGTAGAGATGGTGTTTCACCATGTTGTCCAGGCTGGTCTCAAACATGTGAGCTCTAGCAATCCACCCACCTAGGCCTCCCAGAGGGCTGGGATTAGAGGTGTGAGTGACTGAACCCTACCAAGATTTTTAATATGGAGAAAATTACTGCTTAGTTATATCAAGTTTGTCCCAATATTTGTTTTTCAAGCCATTCTGTAGATATTTGTTTGCTCTTTGACAAGTGCTTGTTTGCACAGTGGTGAAGAGAATTGGGTCTCACAAATGTGTAGTTCTTAATTTGTTTCACGGAAGGTTTCAATCACCCATTGACGCTGGATTAGTGAACAAAACCCGAAGACTGTGGATGAGAAGATGGAGCCTTGCATGTTGCACTGAAAATCCCACTGCAAAGCCCCCAAAAGAGGCGCCACGCAGGTTGGAAAATAGTGAAAGCAAATACCAACAAGAACTCTTTTTGTACTGTTTGTGTGTGTGCATGAGCCTAACATTAATCAAATCCTATTTCTTGCTCTACTTTTTTTTTTAAATCTATAAAATGTGGAGATATGGCTTTCCCCAATAATCAGAGATAGTATGAAGATGTATAAAATGTATTTGAGAATTGAAATATATTTTTGAATCTTTAAGGCCTCTCAAAAGAGATGAACTATAGAAATTCAGTGTGTCCTCATTGCTGGTATGAAAGTCATGTGACTTCAAATTCAGAGAAGAAACAATCTGGGTCCAGGTCCCACCTCTGTCACTTGGTTGAGCAGATTGTTGATGTCTCTGAGCTTCAGTTGCTCATCCCAAGGCGTGGCTGAAGGAACCCCCTGATTTCCTACTTTTCCTATCTTAGGGAGAGGTGGGGAGCACCAAATGAAGACTTTGCTGTGAGAGAGCTTCAGGAACCGTCAAGTATTTCTCCAACCTCAGTTATTGCTTTTGTTATCATCTCCTCCTCGGCTCTGTGTGTCTCTAGGGAGGGAGCTGGAAGGAAGAAAGGCTCAGGCGGTGGTGGGGAGGGTGTGGAGTGACATTTCTCAAGAGGGGGCTATTTTGGAGGTGGTCCTCAGGCACCTCCAGCTGATGGAGCTGGTGTGAGGAGATACGCCTGTGACTTTTATCTTCCCAGTGTTGACCTGTTGTGGGATTTTTCTGGCCACCTTCTTCCCATCCTCTGGGGCCTTATCTCAGGAGCGTAATGAATTCAGCCTAGAGGAGGGCCCAGGGGGAGGGTCAGCTGGCCAGCCTTGCAGGGAAGGAGGCCCACTGCTTCCTAGAGGTGACAGAAGGATTCATGGCAAGAGGCCAAGAGCTGAATTCAAAACCCAGGTAATAAAGCCAATGGGATAAGAGATCTGATCCTCTTCATTCAGATCCTTTGAGCAGCTGGGGACAAAGGATTCGTATTTCTATAGTTCATTTGTAAAATGCATAGTTATTTATCTAGTTTTGGTAATTGAGTGTAATGATAATGTTATGGTTTGACTTTTTAAAAAAAATCTATCAGGCAGAGAAACATTTTTAAATTATTGTCTTTTTTTTTCTCTTTTGTTTTCTTTTCTGTTTCATCCAACATTTATAGAGCTTCTGCTATGTACCCAGGACTGTGGTAGGTGCCAGGGATACAGAAGAATAACACCATCTCTGCCATCTAGGAATTTTAATGGGGTGGAACTAAGGGATGGATGGGGAAGAAAGGAATGAACACTTGCTGAATATTCTTACTTAGCACACACCGTGCTTTTCATTTTCACATATATGTATTTAATTTAAAGCTACAAACAACCTCTATAGGGCAGCCAATACTACTACCACCAATACATATACACATTTTATTTCAGCCTCAGAATAACCCCATAAGGTGAATACTATCATCCTCATATTATACATAGGAGACCTGAAGTTAAGGGAGCTCAGGAACTTGCAGTGAGTGGCTAAGCAGGCATTCAGACACCAGTTCCCACTATGCCCCTCTGCTTCTTCTGAGCTACCCTGAGGATCCCTGGCTGTAATCCATGGGTCAGCCAGGCCTAAGGTCCATGGGCTCAAAGCTCTTTGACCTTGAGCAGAGACTGTCGCTAAGACACCGAGTCCCAGCATAACGCTACAGAACAGGCTGGAAACAGGAGCTGGGGGCAGACTGGGCAGGGCCCTGTGAGCCACAGGAAGGAGTCGGAGTTTGCCTGGTTTAACATGAGGAGTGAGGAGGAGTAAATGGGAAGGACTGTGTGCTGGAAGTGAGAGAGGCTTCCCTCGTGCCAACTCACCGTCTTCATTCCGGATTGGTGGAAACCTAGACTCTTTATGCCTCAGTTACCCTGGCTGTGAACTGGGACATTAAAGAGAGAGAGAGAGGGAAAAAGGAGCTTGGGGTTTCTTCTTTTCCAGCTGTGGCCTGGCAGCAGGAATCCTGATTTGAAGTCAGGTGACTAGGGCTCTAGTCCTGGTCCTTGCATTTGCCAGCTAAGTGGTGCAACTGTAGGCAGCCAGCTTTCTCTTTTGTCAGTAGGAGGTTATTTTACACTTTGTCAATAGGGGGTTATCCTGAATACTGAATGAGGCAATAAGGAGTAAAGTGAGGTGACTGAGAACTGGGTGAATACATGTGAAACGTAATTGTAATGTTCCTTCTAGCCTGAGGCCACCATACCTGCAGGGTACTGTGCCCTGGTGACCTGCCAGCCTGGTATCGGGATGGTCTTTGGAGTCAGAAAACTTGCATTTAAAAATAATCCACTCTCCTTCTAACTAGGCTAACCACTTCAACCAACACTGTCTCATTCCCTTTAATTATAAAATGAGAATGATAATTCTGGACTAATTATGCTCATTAGACGTATTAAAGTAAAAGCATAGAAAGCAGTTCTTGCAGTGCCTGATGCACAGCAGGCTATCCATCAGCAGGGTTTTATGTTTAATCTAGGGGCTTGGGCCAGGAGCACTTCCTCTGGCTTTTGGAAGGTGAAGATTGTCATGGGACATGTACATCAGTCTGCTTGTGTTAGCTGAATCTTCCCCACTATTACAGAGCTGCACAAGAGCTTAGAAATCCTCCAACCTAAGCCTCTCATTTTAGAGATGAGGAAGTTGAAGACCAGAAAGATAAAGTTCTGGTAACAGCTGTAGGTGGAGTTAGCTCCAGGGCTAGAATTTGGTCTTCCATCTCTTTGCTCTGAAACCAGCTCCCAGATCTCTGCCTCACTGTCACCTCTGTCTGCTCCTAGCCCGATGACAGTCAGGCAAGCCAGCTTGCTTCTAGTGGCTCTGGGCTGCTCACTGGAGCAGAGAGAAAGTGCTGGAGAGGGCCGTGCTGTGGCTGGCCTGAGGAAGCATCAGAAGTAGGACCTTGAGAGGTTCTGGCAGCGGCGACCTACTTACAGAAGGGAAAAACAGAGAGTGACTATGGTGCATTTTGTTGTTGGAGAGGCTGGCTCCGCTGTGATCCTCTTCTCTGCAGACGCAGACAAATGTGCTGGAATTGAGCCTGAAGAAAAGTAACTTGGGTTGGAGCATTGTTCATGGTACCTTCAGGCTCTGCTGTCAGAGGTACCCATGCTTAGCTTAGACAACCATCCAAATGGAAAAGAGAAAGCAGGAGAAAGAAAGAGAGGAAGCACACTGGAACCTTTTTTATGGAGGAAAGGAATGGGTGGGGGGTGGGGTGGTGGGAATGGATGCTGAGACATCATCCATTCCCACTGCAATGGATGCCTAACCATTCCTACTGCAAACTCTACTCCAAATGACAACTAGTTGGTGACAACTAGAATCTGCAATGCCATGCAGTAGGAATAGTTTATACATGGCTTTCCTGTTGTCTCATTTAACTCTCCACAGCAACACGTGGGTATTTTTTTCTTTCAACAAATATTCATTGGGCTCCTCCTATGTACAGAAGATAAGTATTGGGGCCAACCTTATTACCTTTGCCTTGAATTACCAATCATGTTTTTTTTTTGAGACCGAGTCTCGCTCTGGTGCCCAGGCTGGAGTGCAGTGGCCAGATCTCAGCTCACTGCAAGCTCTGCCTCCCGGGCTCAGCCATTCTCCTGCCTCAGCCTCCCGAGTAGCTGGGACTACAGGCACCCGCCACCACGACCGGCTAATTTTTTGTACTTTTCAGTAGAGACAGGGTTTCACCGTGTTAGCCAGGACGGTCTCGATCTCCTGACCTCGTGATCCGCCTGCCTCGGCCTCCCAAAGTGCTGAGATTACAGGCGTGAGCCACCGCGCCCGGCCACCAATCATGTTTTATAGATGAGGAAACTGAGGTTCAGTGACTGACCCATAGTAAGTTATCAATAAACAGAGTCAGAAATCGGGTTTAGGACTCAAAACTTTTCCATCACACCACTAGGGGCATCGCCCATCTCCCTCTTGCCCCAACCATCACACCAGAAGGACCCACAGAGGTACCCGCATAAAAGCCTTGCATTTACAGTGTCCGGCTCACACAGGTCCACACGTACACTCCACATCTCCTACTTGTGCTATTTGTGAAAATATAACCAAATACAACTTTGCCTTGAGATCTCATCTTAAAAATGGAATCCAAGGCGTCTCCCATTCTGTCTTTGCTTCCAAGGATCAGGTGCAGTCAGAGTTATATGTTCAGATTCCTAATTCAAGAAATGTACTTATTATATAAGCTGGACATCAATCAGCATCCATCTCTTGAGCATCTTCTAAATGCTGAACAGCATATCAGACAAGTGAAGGGAACAGGGGCATATGGAATGGCTTGCAATTTGTGTAAGAACTGGGGACATCAAACTGGAGGAGGCCAATACTGGACGCTGCTAGACAGGAGAGCAATGAGCTGGGTCTGAAAGCAGTGGATGCCAGGATGGGCGAACAGGGGAAAAGTGAACATTCCAGGCAAAGGGAACAGGCTTGGCAAAGGCAGAGAGAGATCCCATCGATTGTGGTATAAGGCAAAGGCTGTAACCAGAGAGGCCTAAGCACATGAATACCCAGATCTCAAAACACAGAAAAGGAGGCAATGGCCCTGGAGATCCATCCCCTAAAGAGGTATGGGCTGTAATGACAGCAAGCGTTGGAAGGTCTAGAAGGGCACAGACCTCTAGAGCCGCACCCTTCAGCCATTTTGTATGCTCTTCAATTCTTGGCAGGAGGCCTGGAAAAGGGGGGAACGCTGCAACATTTCCACCAGATGGCAGTATCTCCTAACGCGACTGTCCCGGGGGCCATGGGGGGATTTAGCTTGCAAAGCGCCTGATATTAAGATTTAGAGTCCCAGGAGGCCATCCTGGTAGCCACAGTTCAGGTTTCTGGTTCATTCCCTCCCTCCATCCCCCATGTGCTTCCAAGATTTCATCCTGGGAATGGAAACTGTGAAGCTGTCTGAGGAACCCTCTTCAATTCATGCGGAGGATGATCATTCTCTCTCCTTTCTTTTGTGGTACCACCCTCTCCCCATTTGAGAATCTGAATGATGCTGGCAAGCTCACGCTTCCAGTGAACCACAATCACTTGTAGAGCAGAGCAGCTGGATCCCATTTGTGGTCTGGGTTCAGCTTTGCCTTAACCCCGTGCAATTACCCAGCGGCCACCTCTGAAATGTGCCTGCCTTTCTAGCCCCCTCCTGTGAGCACCCCCACCTATGAGCTCCTGCACTGGACCCCCTGAAGGTGGGATGGGGGGACAGGTGGGAGTAAGGACAGATGGAGCCACAGATGAGCCAGGGACAAGATGCTTCCTTAGCTGCTCATTGTGCTACACATGGGAGCAAGGAGCAGAAGAAGGGACAAAGAGCAGAAGAGGGGCATGGTCCCCAGGGATTCCCAGTGCGCTTTTATCCCATAATCTGCAAAGTGCTTGGGGCCTTTGGATCAGTTTCAGAACATGAAAGCACTTTGCATGCAAATAGGATCATTTGTCCATTCCTTGAAGTCAAAGAAGGTGACCACATGAAGAGTATAAATGAAATTATCTTCCTGTTCAGAGAAAGATTTTAAGACAGCCACAGATAGTATTCAAACAAAGGGTGTTATTTAGCCAACAATGCCCCAAAGACACATCGCTTAGAAAGTACATGCTTCACTAAGGGACATAGGGCCTCCAGGACTTTGGTCAACATTAATAGTGGTGACAAAGGATGATCAGAGTACAAGACACGCAACGGGATCTAAGGCTGGTGAAGGAAGGTGAAAGCTGGTTTAGACTGAGACTCACCTCTAATGTGGTAGCCCAGGGCATGCTCCACCATAAGTTTATTTTGGTTCTTTTTCCTTCTGATATCTCCAGACCCAGCTCTTTCTCCAAGCACACTTGGATTGCTTTTAGTCACATGATGCCTTTAGAGCTCTGCACCCTCTTGCAGTCATCGGAAAAGTGATTCTATAAGCTAAAGGGAAGTGTACGTCAGGACCTTGGGCCTATTCCTTTTGACATCATTGCAGTCAGTGCTTGTGCGTGACATAATAGTACATGCCACAGCGGAGATCCCATGGATTTGTAATCAGAAGACTGGAATTGTAGCCCCAGCTTAAAGACTGAAGGCTTTAACATCTTCATGCATTCATTTCTATAAAAAACTGATAGCAACTGAGTGGTTTAAATCCCAGGGTTTTTGCAGACCTCATGAGTACAGGTTGGTGAAAACACAAGGTAAACTGTAGAATACTATCATTATTACTAAAATTTCAAGTATCTCCCAAATCTTCTTCCAGTTTCATGGGGTTCTCCTTGGGAAATGCAGAAGATATCTTCCCCCCCCATCCCTGGAACAAGTTCTGCCACACACTGAAGGCAGAGGGACTGGGGTCTCTGCTACAGTGCATTGTGAGACTCCCTCAGTTCCTCTCCTCCATCCAGGGTTGTCAATGGTGTGCAATTACCCAGTGGGCTGAGCCGTTCTGTGGCCCACAGCACAGCAGCAGTTGAGGCTTAGGCTGGTGCTATCTCTCTGCACTGCAGTCTCTGCTGTCTTCCTTCCATGGACTACACTCAACCTCTGTACTCATCACAAAAAATGAGTAGAAGGTCCTTACGCTTGGGGTCTTCTACCGTCTTGGCCTGTTTGTTAGTCCTTTGTTTCCCTTCCTCTCTGCTCATAACAGCAGCTGAGGGAGTTTCCTGGAAACTTCTAATGAAGACTGTGTGTTCTCATTTGAGTTCCAAGCAATAGGTGCTCCTGCTGTAAATTTTAAGGGCCATTTTGCTCAGTGCAGCAGTGGGGAATTCCACTCCAGGACGTGAGTGGGTGTAAACTCTAAGGATTAAGCTGGACTGTACCAGGCTCAGCCCACCTTCTCCAACAAGCCCTCTGGATCCCCTAAGTCATGTCCCTCTGGAGTCTGGGGTGCCCAGCCCTGGCTCTAGCTGACTCTCTTTGCACTCATCAGCATCTGCCAGCTATCAGAGAAGTGTTGGTGCAGGGTGCAGGGGCAGGGAGAGGCTTGGTTTTTACTGATTCTTGCAGTCTCCTCCACCCCGTACATATCCCAAGCTTTGTGCTTTGCAAAGGGCAAACATTTAATAACATATAAATTGAGAATTATCTTGAAGAGATGAGGTTCCCTCCCCATGGCATTCACAGCTTTACAAGGTGGGAATGGGATAGACAGAGGGATAGAAAACCCAATAGTTAAATCAGGAATAATGGAAACATTAGGTTTCTTCCATCCCAACATGCTGTGGTCTGTGGGTAAGTTACAAACTCAGGACTCTACTCTGATTGATCTTTGTCCCTTCTAGATGCTAGAGTGAACAGGGGGCTTCGTGTGTCTGATCCTTACTTTTTGGAAAAAGGAAAGGATAGAATGAAAGTTTCACTGCAACAGGAAGTCAGGGTGCAAACATATCTGTTAAATGTTGGGAGTAGCTACCTCTGGATCCTGCTGATCATCCCTTTCTCAAGAAGGTGAAAAGGAAACAAGAGGGCCGCCGAGGGCTGAGGCCCAGGATTTCCTAATTGCTCCGTAAGAGGATCCGGTCTCCCAGGAAAGCTGCAAGGTGAGCTGTCTCTCCTGACACACACTGCTGGGCAAACAAGTGTGGATTCCTGTGACAGCAACCCTGGGTGTGGGCCAACTCCAACCCAGCCCTGGAACTCGGGAATCCACAAGCACCTGATCCAAGTGCCAGATTCAAGTCCTAAGAGAAAGATTCCAGTGCAGTGAGGCAAGTCTTCAGCCCAGACCTCAGCCAGCACTCCATGTCCAGGGCTTGGTAACCTCTCCATAGCAGTAAAGGCAAACAAGGTTGATCAACATGGATCAGAGTTGATACACCTTGAGGTCATAATGTGGAGTGAAAAATACAAGATGCACTGCAGTAGTAAACCTTTTGCTTAGTAGTAAACTGCAGATGCAAACCTTTTGACCAGGTACGTGCACTGGTAGAAAAGTAGAATCCATGCATGAGAAGGATGGACACTGACTTTGGGAGAGCGGTTTCCTCTTGGGAGGGAGGGTGGAGAGTGACACAGCGCTTCCAGATAGGCTTTGGTGCTCTCTGTAATTTTGTTTCTGAACAGAAATACTCAGAACAAATGTGTCAGGGTGCAGAAACATCTGTTAAATGTTGGCAGTAGGTACAGGGATTATTTTCTGGTTATCTGAGAAATCTCCTAATAAACCATTTTTTAAAAAGGCCTGGGGGAAGGAAGAATTTTGCCAGTGATAAGCTACATCTACACCATTTACTACCACCTGGTGATCTCCTTTCTGACTGCATATCAGAGCCAGCTATGAAGCGTAGGCCTCAACTCAGACATATGGTAGAGTCTCAGAAGATGCAGCCCACCGTGATTCTGACCCCACCAAGGTCAGCTCAGGTGTCAGAAGAACAGCTGCCCCGGTCTACCTGACTGTAAAGTCTATACTGCAGGGTCTCTCGACCAGCTCCTGTACCAAATGTCAGCCTTTGGAGGAGGTAGACTTCTGCTCCTGTGTCAGAAGCTGTACTTCTAGACTAGGTTTCTGCCAGGAGGCAATAGTTCCTGCTGTTGGGGGAACCCCAGTGGTACTGTGCTCTGGCCACAGGCAGTCAGAGCATCTGAGGTCATAGGGGTGGATATAAATCCAAAACTCTCCCACTAGTTCCCTGCCAGGCTGCAATCACTTCTCACACCCCAGGCATGATGCAGGGAGGAATCAGCCGCCATTCAGCAGTCCCGGATGGTCTCCCTGTGGATCTGTTGGGGTCCCCTGGCCCTCACAAGCAGGGGTTTTTCTTTTGTTTCATTTCAGATCTTCAAACTCCTCTTCTGAATCTGTTTGCTCTTGTTGAGGTCTGAAAGGAGGTGGAGAAAAGCCCCCAAAGGAATCCATGCGAGTGCTTTCATGAAATGTGCCTCGAATTGCAGGCCGGGCTCCAGGGCTCACTATTTGTGTCTTGTGACCTTGGGTGCTCCTCTCTGGGATAGAAAAGGCCCTTTGCTAGAGCCTCGCTGCCTGTCAAGATATCGTGGGGAAAGAGCACTGTGGGAGACCCAAACATCAGGGTGGCATTTGCCTCTTCCTGGTAGTCAAGTGACCAGTATCACTTTTAGGTTCCCAGCTCCTTCCTCAGGGGCAGAATGCAATACGATGCACATTGCAGGTACCCAGTGTTTGTTGATGAGAGGAATGAATGAGCGCATGGAGAGTTTTGAGAAGCACATGCACAACCTGGGAGCTAAGAGACTGTTATAATTAGAAAACCAGGGCTGGTGCTGGGAACCCAGTGGAGGGGCTGGTTCCCGGTGCCTCCCTATCAGACAGGGCTGTCCAGGCTCCCAGACAGCTGGGCCTGAGCCAAGACTCAGCACACTGGCTCTCAGTGATGCCCGAAGGAAAAGTCATTCGTCATAGAAGGTAATGGTGTGTGGAGGGACCTGCCTACCCTCCCCCACCCCATCTTCCACAGACTAGTGGCAGTTTGGAAAGAATCTGAGTTTCCCAAGAGAAGAAAGGCCAATTTTAGAACAGTTTTCCTTTTTTTTCTAAGCAAGCTGGTGCTTAGGGCATTCTGTACCGGTCCCATGCCAAGGTATTTGAGCCTCCTCAGACTCTCACCCCGGACCACTCCTGCCATCCCAGGTATCAGCTCCCCATCTCTCCATCTATGCCTTCTCTCTGTGTTACCCAACCCAGAGGGCAGCAGTGTTAATCAAGTCAGTCCACAGAAGCCCTTAGTTCCCTGACCTCGGCCATGGGCTCAGTGCTGGCTCCCCCAGCTTCTCTGCAAGGAAAAGAGCCCTTATGAAGAATCACAGTGGCTGCCTCCTCTCTTCTACATCTGTCTAGGATGGGGATATGTCACAAGAAGTAGAATAATAGGAAAATAACTTGCCAGTCAAAACGTGGCCCCTGCACTGCACCAGCAGCCTCAGCATCATCTGGGAGCATGTTAAAAAATACAGAACCTCAGAACTGCTGAATCAGGATCAGGACTGCAACACAATACCCAGGTGATTCTTATGCCTGTTAAAGTCTGAGAAGCAAGGTTTTAGCCCAGCAGTTCTCCAAGTGTAGTATGTGAACCAGGAGCATCAACCTCACCAGGGCACTTGTTGGAAACTCCTCCTCTGACCCCACGCCTGACCTGCCACATTAGAAAGTCCAGGGATAGAGTCAAGCAATCAGTGTTTCAAAGCCTTCCAGATGGTTTGAATGCACACTGAAGTCTGAGAACCACTGCTGCAGAGGGTGCTTCCGCTTTAAAGAGAATGTAAAGAGCAAAGAGGATGGCACTGAGTCGAACCAAGGCAGACGCAGCCAGGACACCACCAAGAGCTCACTTTAGGTCTCAGCAAAAACAGGAGCCCCCGGGGCCCTCTCTCTCCTTCTTGTAGCAGAGATTCAGAATTTGTAACGTGGAAGACACACATCCGGATATCTGGAAGGATGGGGTTGGAGGGTTGACCAACTCGATGAGGCGATCAGGGCAACGCGGCTTCTGCCCCTTGAAAAGAAGACTCAGGGCAACCCACCTGAATCCTTCCACTGTGGCAGCTCTGAAGCCATAACAAACCATGCTACGATTCCCTAGTTATCTTACAGCTGCTTCCCTATACCTCCCCACGGCCACTCCATCTCCAGTTCTAAAACCTCAAAGCCCATCTGTGGCCTTAGAAGCCTGAGCTGTCCTGTGAAATCACGGTCTCCCACACAGCCACGAGTTGCTCCCTGGGATTCAGAGTCCTCAGCTGTCAAACAAGGAGTGGGGCTGGGTTGTAAGGTGCCTGGTGTTTTGGAGTTTCTGGCTTTTGTCCTGGGATGGCGTCGGTGCAGCTTTGCTTGGGGAGGTCAGGTGTGGATGAGGTAACTCGCACAAGTGCTTCCATGCCTTCATTTGTTATGTCGGGTGTTTAACATGTTTGCTGACTCTCATGCCATTTCTCAAGGTGGTCTGTAGCTCATCTTTCTCTTGAGCTCATCTTTATCTGAACTGTTTAAATGCAAATCCTGGGCCACTTGGCTATAGGGCCCCTGTTGGTCAGCATGGACTTTGGCTTCCGCAAAAGGTCTCAGAATGAGGATCGTGGCCCAGAACCAATTTCTATATTGATGTCCTCCTTCATCATGTGTATAGTATATTTTTGGACACCAAAGTCTTGTTGAACACAGCCTTGCAGATTTTTGCTTTCTCATGGGAGCCTTCTCCCCCCAGAACTCCAAGTAAAGACAGACATCCCTGCCAGCTCCCTGGGCTGGAGGGTAGAGATTGCACAGTCACTTCTTACCGAGGTTATTGCCTTTTGCGAATGAGTTGGAGATTTTGTAGTTTCTTTTTACTGAAGATCATAGCTTAGCATAGGGTTCTCAGAGTCAGATCCTTATGGCCTTCTCTCCTGCCCTGGTGTCTGATGAATGAAACCTCCGGGCCCAGTTCAGGTCCAGTCTAGACATTCCTTCCCCCAACCCACTCATCCACCGGGAACTGCTTCAGTAAGAGATCTCCCCATTCTGGCTTTCAATTAATTATTTCAGACACATATGGATTTTTCTTTCTCTTGCGAGCCTAACTACATATGTATGTTTTAAATGCATATTATTTGGCATTTTTATCTGCTGAGGTGGAAGCTTACACTAGCCAAGCTCACCACATCTCCATAACTCTAAGTTCCAGACAGCACCGTGTTGCACGATTCCTTTCTAGACAAGAAAGCCATTTATTAGAATCAGCAGAGAGAATCTCTCACCAGCCCAGATTTTCCCATGGGGTTCTACTGATGCAGAACCAAAAGCGGCAGACAGGTACATTTTCCCTTTTCTCTGCCTTCCCTGCTCTAAGGCGAGAGAACTGAGCCACCTAGGAGTTTCATTCCTAAGATGCTCCATCCTTGGAGGCTGCCACTCTTTAGCCCCTCCTTCCCTGCCTGGGAACGTGCTTCAGATGGACAGTGATCGCCTGGTGACCCAGTAGAGGGGAGGGAAGCTTTGGATGAGAATCCCCGGCCTCCTGGAGGGTGCTTGAGGGTGGGGAAAGGATCTCCTTTCTTCTCCAGCCATACAAGTTGCTTATCCCAGTTTCAGTTTTCTATGGTTTCAAAGATATATCCAGAAAATTTATCTGTCATGACGTAATTGAGGTGGAGGTAGAGGTGTTGAAGAAATGGAAGTGGGTATCAGCTAGTTTGGGAGGGTTTTCCTTTGTAGACCGGTATTAATGTGTGCTGCCCTTAACACTGAACAAGAGAAACCAGGGTTTTATTAATGTTAAAATTTCAGACAGAAGGTATGCTTTGGCGTGGAATATGACTGTTGTCAACATTAACAAAATAACACAATACATTGAAATTTTGAAAGATAAAAGAGGAAAAAGGAATTTCTCATTCACAGAGAGAAGTTAACAGATACCGTCCACACTTGAAAGGAAATACTAATCTTAAAATTTTAAGTATTTTTAAAGTGTATTTATGTTTAAAGTAATTTTGGGTAGGTTATTTAATGTCACAAAGATAACTGCTAAGGAAAAATTAAAATAGTTACCAATAAAAATTAAGATACAGATGAGAGAGGGTATGTGGTTGCAGAATTCAACAAATTCCCAATCTGTGGCATTTGGTAGACAATATTTTCTGTTAAAATTAGATAAATCAGCAATAGAAGCATAAACATTTTGTTTTCTACTATGATAATAACCATGAGAAGAACAAACCCCAGAAACTGGTCATTGTGGTTATCTTTGGAGGGCAGAGGAGGGAGCATTTTCCCATTTCATGTCTTTCTGTGATGTAACTATTTTTAAAGATCATCATGGGCATGCAATTATTTCTATAATAATAAAAACCACTTAATGCGTTTAACGGGTCAGAGATAATTGTATCTTGGTCTGCAGAATCTAGACAGAGAAATGTTTTGATTTCTAGGACTGCCAAATCTGTCTTGTTAAGCAAGATAAAGCCATGGAGGTCAGGAGGGATAAGCTGCCGCTCTGTGACAGCCGGGTGGGAGAGGGGGCAGATAAGGCTCGCCTCGCTCTGGCGGAGGGAGCGTGGGAATGAAAGAAGAAGGCCAAGTGCATGTTAAAGGGTCAGGCTACTGCGGGCACATTGCTTCTTCAAGGGCCAGGAATACTGTGTCCAGGAAGACTATCTGGAGAATAAGAATTTTCTACCTAGAGAATAGGAAAAAGAGATTAGAGAAACACACACACACACACACACACACACACACACACACACGAATGTTGTTACTGTATTTTTCTCTTGGTTCTGTGATTCCCCACATTCAGTAATTGGCCTTCCTGACTATTTCAGGGCCCTATACCAGAGCCCTTGATTTCTTTAAGTTAAGAAATAGTCTAGAGAAAACAAAAGACGAAAGATGTGTTAGCGCAGATGCCATTCTGTGAAAACAAAGAATTCCCCAGCACAGGGGAGATTCCTGCTTATGTAGAAAGATGGCAAATGCAAGCTGAGACCCGAGTTCCTGACTCTTCACAGGGAGCCCTTTGTTCCAAAGGAAACTTCTTCTGTAGTGTCCCTAAAAAGCACAGTGCCAGCGCCCCATCCCTCTGCAATGCCCACTGTGTTCTGGCCACTGCCTGTGCTTCACAAAGCTTTGTCTGGGAGCCTGGGCCCTTGGTCCTTTAGGAACCTCAGTAGATAAGCCAGAGTTTCCCAGTAGGTTTCCAAAGTGGTACTCAAATTTCTGATTTCTTCTTCCTTCATTTTAACATAGAAAGATGTCCTTTCCCTTCCCCCCCGACTAAGGTACCAAGAACTTGCTCAGGTCTACCATGGAGGGTGGAAAACCCTCAGGACTGTGCAGCCAATGGGAACGTACACCATTGTCTTGCAAATCACCTCTCCCTTCCCCATCCTCCAAAATGCATTGACCCAAACCACCACCTCCAGCCTTGATGTTGAAAATCCAACCCCCAACTGGATCCTTTCCTTACTCCTTATACGAAGATTAATTCAAGATGGATTAGAGACTTAAATGTTAGACCTAATACCATAAAAACCCTAGAAGAAAACCTAGGTAGTACCATTCAGGACATAGGCATGGGCAAGGACTTCATGTCTAAAACACCAAAAGCAACGGCAGCAAAAGCCAAAATTGACAAATGGGATCTCATTAAACTAAAGAGCTTCTGCACAGCAAAAGAAACTACCATCAGAGTGAACAGGCAACCTACAGAATGGGAGAAAATTTTTGCAATCTACTCGTCTGACAAAGGGCTAATATCCAGAATCTACAAAGAACTCAAACAAATATACAAGAAAAAAACAAACAACCCCATCAAAAAGTGGGCAAAGGATATGAACAGACATTTCTCAAAAGAAGACATTCATACAGCCAACAGACACATGAAAAAATGCTCATCATCACTCGCCATCAGAGAAATGCAAATCAAAACCACAATGAGATACCATCTCACACCAGTTAGAATGGCCATCATTAAAAAATCAGGAAACAACAAGTGTTGGAGAGGATGTGGAGAAATAGGAACACTTTTACACTGTTGGTGGGATTGTAAACTAGTTCAACCATTATGGAAAACAGTATGGCGATTCCTCAAGGATCTAGAACTAGATGTACCATATGACCCAGCCATCCCACTACTGGGTATATACCCAAAGGATTATAAATTATTCTACTACAAAGACACATGCACACGTATGTTTATTGCGGCACTATTCACAATAGCAAAGACTTGGAATCAACCCAAATGTCCATCTGTGACAGACTGGATTAAGAAAATGTGGCACATATACACCATGGAATACTATGCAGCCATAAAAAAGGATGAGTTTGCGTCCTTTGTAGGGACATGGATGCAGCTGGAAACCATCATTCTTAGCAAACTATCACAAGAAGAGAAAACCAAACACCGCATGTTCTCACTCATAGGTGGGAACTGAACAATGAGATCACTTGGACTCGGGAAGGGGAACATCACACACTGGGCTTATGGGGAGGGGGGAGGGGGGAGGGATTGCATTGGGGAGTTATACCTGATATAAATGATGAATTGATGGGTGCTGACGAGTTGATGGGTGCAGCACACCAATATTGCACAAGTATACATATGTAACAAACCTGCACGTTATGCACATGTACCCTAGAACTTAAAGTATAATAATAAAAAAAAAAAGAATACACTGAGACCACTAAAAAAAAAAAAAAAAAAAAAAGAAAATCCAACCCCCATGTTAGCCTATACATGTATACATGTGTCAACCCTCACCAATGCTTTTAATCTCATCTCCTTCTATTTTTTATGCATCCCATACTAACCTTCTTTCTGGACATTGTGTAAGCTTATGCTTCTGTGTCTTGGCACCACATCTCCTCTGCACCTGGAATGACCTTCTTTGCCTCTCAAGTTTTCAAAACTTTACTTACTGATCCCTCAGGTCATTAACTGGTGTATCCTCTGGGCTGTTAGAGCACTGTATGTTAGTCTTGGCACATTGTATCTCATTCATGTCTCCATCATCTCCCAGATTCCCTTAAGGTCAGAAGGTTGTATGTCACAAATCTCTGTGCCCAGTCCCCGGCACAGCAGCCATACCACCCCCAGCACACACCAGGAGCCTCCTACATGTTGTAGGTGTGAAGCTGAGCTTTGGAGTCCAACTGAGTAGAAGTCCCAACTCTGCCATTCACTTGCTGTGGGACTGGGCAAGTTAATCACTCTGCAATGAGGATTGCCTCCACTTCACTGGCTTGCTGTGATGAGGAAATCAGACTGTTTCTGTAAAATGCTTTGTGCCTGTATTATGTGCTCAGTCAAATTCAACTATAATTATTAAATGAAAGGAATGTAGTGCACAATTTCAGATTTTTTTTTCTGCCCACATTTTCTCTCATCTTTTCTAAAACTCCTAAACTAGGTAGCTTGAGCTACAAGAACTTTGAGAGCTTGGAGACAGGCCCTAAAATCGCAAGAATAAACTGACCTTCATGTCCTCCAAAATATGCTTCCCTGGTCAGAAGCAATGACAGGTTTCTGGAGAGGCTGGCTTTCCCAGCGCCTGTCTCCAGACTGCTAAAGGGGGCTATCATTTGGATAGTCCTCTGAAGATGGAGGTCTCCATTCCACTGGCAAGCGCATATCAACCCTGGAATGTTCTGTTTCCTGACTCATTTCCATCCGTCACAACGAGTGTAGTTTTAGGCCCTCTGCCCTTATTCTGTCACCACAGACTTGTATCCCATAGAAAACTATTTCAAAGACTGGAACGTCTTCTCTGGTTCTCCTGATGAGGGTTTTTTGTTTGTTTGTTTGTTTTTGGAGGGAAGGGGATGAGTTTCCACCAAAGACTGGAAGGTGGAGCCGAATCTTACTCAGACATGGTCCTTGGGTGCCACCTGATGGTTAAATGCCATATCACAACCATTTTTTTCCTTCTGCCCAGCAGTCCACGAATTAGCAGAAAAGAGCCACTATTCAATAGCTATTTTTGACTTGTTTTCTTGATTAAAGGTAACTGACCAGCCAGGGGATCAGACCCCTGAGTTGATAAATGTGCTTCGGCTAGCTGAGCTCAGAAAATCCAGGTGACAAAGGAGGGGTCCTGGGAAGGAATGTGTTCGGGGTGAGTCACCCACCTCTCAAGCCGGAAGGAAAGGGCTACTGTTCTCTGTACATGCATCTTTTTATTACAACTTCACGCTATCGCAAAACCATTCTCATCAGCAAGGCCCCACTAACCATGACAATGACCCCAATGCTACTTTTCCTCTGTCTTACCCTTTACTTTTACAAAGTACTTCTGGTATTTGAGCCTGACCCTAAAATCCTATAAGGTGGGCAACGCCAAGATTATTGTCTCAGCTGTTTGGTAGGGGAACGGAAACGTCTGGTCTAAAGCCAGGTTGCTGTGCAATGCTGCTGCTAGGACTACAGTGCAGATGCCTTCCCTTCTGCGGTCCTAGTTTTGCTGTTTGCAAGCTGCAATGATTTCTTCCCTTATGCCCTTTTCCTCCAAGCTCACTTCCCTCATGGTTCAAGTCCTCCCATCTCTACCGCAGCGACTGCAATGATGTTGTCACCGGGTCCTTGCTGTCCAGTCTCTTCCTCTCTCATTGCCTTTCATGGTGGAGTCAGTTATATGTTTAAGACGCAGGTTCAATCACATGTGATTTAAAACAAAAACCAAAATAAAACTGCCATGGTCCCCGCTGCAGCCAGCACAAAGCTTAACTGTCTTGGCTTCCTGTACAACATCCTTGACTCCTGACTGCATCGACAGCCTCATCCCCAGCTCCTCTCCTCCCAGTCACCTGTGCCCCACCACACACACCAAATCCGAGCTCCAGACACATAGGGGCACTGCTCTCCATTCCCCATAGGCTTCCGCTGCCCACCTCATTGATTTCCTCTCACAACATGGTTTCTTCTCACTTCTGTAGGCTGGCCATTCTGCTCTCTCCGCCAGATCCATTCTCCTCATTTCTCTTCCTTGCTTGTTGTCCCAGAGGCCATCGCTCAGGTTCCATTCTCTCTGGATTCCAGTTGGCTTCAGCCATGAATCCTGCACTAGCCGGAGATCAGAGAGCAAGGTCCCAATGCTCACAGTCCTCCCTGTGATTTGGGTAGTGGGAGCCTCCCTCTTCCTGGGTTCCAGTCCTGTAGCTGCCGTTCTCCACAGCCACAGCCATCTGCAGGTTCTGGGCATCCTCCACTCACTCCATCCACTTGGCTCTTTGGGCCTAGAGATCTAGTGGCTTCCTGCTGCTCCTGGTGCCCTGTTGGCTCTCATGGCACTGCCCACACCTCTGCACCTGGTCCCTTCTTTAGGCTGTGTTTGTCATTTATTTCCAGTGTGTTCTGCATTCTGCCAGAAAGACCCTGACGGATATAACCTCTTCGGCGAGGCCCCTCCTGCGTCCTCCTTCCTTCCTGGTAGCAGTAATCACTCCCACGGAGAGTACTGTCCATACAGGTACCTCACAGGATTAGTGGTTTGCACCGTGAGTGACTTCATGGCAATGCCTCTTTCATTCGTCTTTGTATCCACAGTCCCCAGTATGTGGTCTGGCATGCAGTATGAGGTCAAAATGCTTAACAAATGAATCAGTTCACGCACAAAAGAGATATTCTGTTTGAAAGGCTGTAGTCGAATGATATCAAGGCTTTGGGTTTGAACTTTATATGGATCAGTTATTTTTATGAAGAGCTTATGGCCCAGATTCTACCCTCTTTCTGGTCTGTCATTCAAATGGTTTCTCTTGAAGGATGGATGGATCCACCAGCTTTCTCAAGGCCAAGGTAGCACCCTGCTCCAGAACACACAGGCTCTTGTGGCATGGCTTTTGCAGGAAAGCCCGATCATAGCTGAGAGTCGTTCTCTGTAAGTCCTGCAATGTTCTGTGCATGGAGGCACAGAGCTTCTGGAGGTAGGAAGAGGTGCTTCAGAATCAGAAGTGTCAGCTCAAAGGGGTGTCTGCTGATGAGTTGGCATCATCATCAGACTTCCCCGCTTCAACCAACCTACTTGAATCAATGGCTACACTGAGCTTCTAGAGGGAAGACTGGGGCTGGCTAAGAGAGAGTATGGGAGCTCTTATTACCAGTTCACTGATACAGGCTCTTTCATCTCACAAGATGCTGAAGTACAAAGACTTTCTGGAGATCCCTGGGAAGGAAAAACCCAGGAGTGGGCACTAAGATAAATTGTTGGAGCTGGAAGATGAGAGTGAAACTTCTGTTCTATAGAAGAAGGGGCCGAGACTTGGAGATGCTGTGTGTCTGGTGTTGCTCAGTCCCCAGACAGGACTCGGGATTCAGATGTGTACAGAAAGGTGACGGGCTGGCCCTGGTGCCGAACACACACCGGCTCTGCATTTGAAGGCTCTGTAGCATCTGCTTCCAGGCCTTTCTGTGACTTTCTGGGCCAAAGGCAGGAAGAGCAGGGCAAATCTTCTTCAAAGAATTTGGTTTATTTGCCACTAGAGTAATTCCAGACAGATCAAGGATGCAAGGCTCTACAGGGTATTTGGGAAGCTGGGTTGGGATTCAACATTTGTTATGGTTGATCAGAAGCTGCAGAGTTCTGTGCACCTAGAAGGTATTCGTTAAAACTTGGTGAGCAGATTAAAAGTCAGAGCCACAAACACAGTATTTGTTGCCAGAGCTGACTTTACAAGTCCCCCTCCCTTACCATGCTATCCATAGTAAATACCCCGCAAGTCCCTTCACCGCTGCTCCTAGGTCTTTGTCCAGCTTCCCTGTCAATGTCTGGACACCTCAACTGGCTTCCTGATTTTCCTCCAGCCTCCTTGCTTTTTGGTCCTCAGTGTGTGTGTGCGTGTGTGTGTGTGTGTGTGGTTGGGGAGGGCGGGTAGGCAGCCTCCTCCCGTTGCTATATTGGGAATTCTAAGCCCGTTACTGTGAATGAAGTGACATTTGCCTTCGCATCCTTGTTCTGAAAAGAGGCTCCTTTACACTGACTATATTTCTAGCCCCACTGCAGTCACTTAGAGTGGCCGCTGAGGGAGTTGAGAAGGTCACAGCCTCGCCTCGTGTACAGAGCAGCGCGTTTACATGCTGGAACCTTTTTGCACACACAGGGCTGGCCCCTGAGGTAGGGATTTCAATAACTTCACAGGCTGTTGTTTCCTCCTCACTGCCCCGAGATCAATGCAGGAAGCGTAGGTTTTCTTAAGGAGCCCTGGGAAGATGTACCTCTATGAAGACCCACCATATACGCAGGGAGTGACGAGGCCTGTTCCCCGATCCTGACCGTGGACCTGGGACAGCTGAACCAACGACAAATTGCGGCAGCCCCTGCCTTGCTCACAGCTCCATGTGGCTGAGTGGAGCCACCTCCTGTTCTTAGGGGTCCATGAGGGACCCAGGAGCTGGACCGGGAGGAGCATAGCAACCTGTGCAGAGGCCCTGCTTGCATATTCTCTCCACACCTCTTCTTTCCCTCAGGCAGCTGGGAAGTCTGGATAGCGCCCATACCAAGGGGAGGACGTCTGCCTGGAAGCATGTGTGTATGTATGTATGTATGTGTGTATGTATGTATGTGTGTATGTATGTATGCATGTATGTGTGTATGTATGTGTGTGCATGTATGTATGTGTGTATGCATGTGTGTATATGTATGTATGTGTGTATGTATGTGTGTATGTGTGTCTGTATGTATGCATGTATATGTATGTGTGTGTATGTGTGTATGTATGTATGTGTGTGTATGTATGTGTGTATGTGTGTGTGTATGTATGTATGTATGTATGTACTTATGTATTTAAGAGACCTAATCTTGCTCAGTTGCCCAGGCTGGTCTTGAACTCCTAGACTCAACCTATCCCCCCACCTCAGCCTCTTGAGCGGCTGAGATTACCAGCCACCTCTGGAAGCATTTCCATCTCCCTGCAGGCTGTTGGCAGGCTACCTACTCAGAGCTCTGCCTGCTCCCTGTGCTCTGCTCCGTGCAATCCTGGGCCCCCAGGTGCAAGCGCCCTGTCCTGAAGGCACCCTACCAGGCACGTGAGTGCTCTTCAGCCACCACAGGCCACAACAGGGGTGCTGGAGGGACTAGGCAGCTCCTGGTTCGCTTGCCCCGTGGGAGGGAGGCCGTGACTTCACAAGAGTGGGAGGGAGGCACTCACTGACTTGCACAGGGGAGACGTTCCCTCGTTCAGGTGAGTCTGTCTTCCACACACCTGCGGCTGGATCTGTGATGTGGCCTGACGTGGCAGGGAGAGCCAGTGGCCGTCGCCGGGGCTCCAAGAGTCCCCATCCTGCTGCTGGTGGTGCCTGGCCTCCTGGTCCACAGGACCAGACCTGAGTAAGCCACACAGGGTGACTCTGCCATCCTCCAAAACCATCCAGATTCCACCCTTGGAGGTGGCTTGGCAGTGCGCCCAGTTAGCCTTTCCTTGACTACCCACAGCGGCTGCAAACGCTAGTCTCGTCATGCTTTCCAAATGCACGTTCAAGGCCACAAAACAAGGAGGCAGGAGACTCACATTTTCTTTTAACAGCTTCCTTGTCTGCCTCTCTGCAGAGTGAACGTGCTCTGAGGCAGGAAGGCCACAGGGCCTTTTCCAACCATCCTCTGGGGGCTGCAGGGATGTTTGTGCCCCACCTCCCAGCCCCGTGGACTGACATGGTACTGGCTGCTAGCAGGGTGGGGCTCAGTGTCTCCAAGCCGCCCTTCTGTACCAGGGTGGTGACTAAGATGTAAAAGTTAACTTATCTCAGACATCCTTGTCAGGCTGGCTCCCCGGGCAAGGAGGTGGCAGCCAGCTCTGGCCCAGTGCCAAGGAAGCCTCCCTGATGCTCCCCAACTGTGAATGACAATGTGATTCTGACCACTGGCTTGCCACGTCATACAACTGGAACTGCAGTGCTTGAGCCCAGCTCTCTGACTAGGAGGGAAGTGCCTGGTGCTCTGTACAACCACAGACACGGAGCTGGCCAGATAGGATGGGGGCCAAGGCCCTGCCATGTCCCACTGTGGCTGCATCCTGGCCCTGAGGAGGCCAGGCTGGTGGCTTCTCTAATCAGGCAACTCACAACCGTGCCACCCAAAGGCCAAGATCTCTGTCCCAGACCCTGACCACCAACCTGCTAATCTCTGATAATGTCCCAGAAAAAAAATAGATGAGAGGGTCCTTTTCACTGCTTTTGTTCCTGTCTCCGTGAGTTCCCCTAGGAAACACTGCTCTCCCACTGCTCACAAACACTATGCTTAATATTTTGCAGTATTTTCTTCTGCTCTTTGTTTGCAGTATGTGTGTGTGTGTGTGTGTGTGTGTACACATATGTGCATATGCTTGTGGGTGTATTTAAACAAACTTAGGATCATCTAATACATAGAGATTGTTACTCTTATTAATTAGTATTTTGTCTGGGGATAATTCTTGCTAATTTATGGAAAAGTTGCAAAAATAGTAGAGTTCCTAAACACCTGTCATCCAGCTTTCCATAATGTTAACAACATCCTATATAGCGAAAACTAAGAAATTAACATCAGCACATTACTATTAACTAAATGATGGACTGTATTTAGATTCCACTAGTTTTTCTACTAATGTCCTTTTTTTCTCTTCTAGGATCCAATACAAGATACAACACTGCATTTAGTCTTCACATCTCCTTAGTGTCCTGGTTTCTCAGCTACTCCTTGTATTCTATGACCTTGAGAATTTTGGAGAGCACTGGTCAAGTATTTTGCGGAGTGCCCCTCAATCGGGCTTGCTTGATACTTTCTCATGATTAGGCTGGGGTTGTGGGTTGCTGGGAGGACCACAGGGGGGAAGTGCCCCTCACTGCCCTACAGCCGAGGGTGGCACGTCAACGTGACCTACCAC
>NW_012112030.1:481891-510317 GCF_000951035.1 Colobus angolensis palliatus
TGATCCGTCCGCCTCGGCCTCCCAAAGTGCTGGTATTACAGGCGTGAGCCACCGCGCCCGGCCTCTTCTTGTTTTTAATGTTAACTTTCCAGAAGCATAAAATACATTCATAACAGTGCACAGCTCAAAAGTGCAAGGCTTGCATTTTCAAAAAGTGAGCACATTCTGTTAACCTGCACCCAGAAGATCAAGGAACAAAATGTTACCAAAATTCCAGAAGCCCCCATGACTCTTGGCAATCATGTCTCCCCTATAAACAGAAAGCCCTAATTTGACTTCTAACACTATTAGTGAGTTTTGGCTGTTTTCGAACTTTATGGAAAGGAACCAGACTGAATTGTGTCTGCTTCTTCCTTGCCATAATGCTTTGAGGTCCACCCCTGTTGCTGCAGGTGGTTATAGCTTATTCATTCCCGTGTGTCCTGCTTTCTTAAGATTGTATCTTGAGCTCTTTTCCACGGTCTTAAGTATTTTTCCACAATGTGATTTTAATGGCTATATAATATTCCACAGGTTGATAACACCATAAACTATTTACTTATCCCCTCTTGTCTGTCATTTGATGGGCCTCTAATTCCTGCATTATGATAATACTGGCCAATGTTACCTTAAGAAGATGGATGTAATAATCCTAATGCCTCAGAGTTAACCTCATCACATCCGGAGGTTTGCATTCTATTCCAGCCCTTAGTCCTCAGAGCACATCCAGAGGGGGCCTAAGAGGGTGCTGGGGATTCTGGAAGCTGTGGCTTAGGAAGCTCAGCTTGGGGAACTGGATTATTAGGCATGGGGGTAGACAAGATAGCTGTTTTCAAATATTTGAAGCACTATTTGAAAGAGGGATATGCTTATTCTGTTTTATGAAGTTTTAGTCCTCATGTTTAGCTAAGAAGAGGCAGGTTTTTTGTTATTGTTGTTCTGTTTTGTTTTGAATCTGTAATAGCAGAAGGAAGGTGATGAATAAGAGGGGTGCTAGAAATACCTACACCCAGATGACACCCATGAACTGGAACTGACCTGGGCAAACCGGGCCATTGATCATCACCCCAGGCACAAGAAACTCTTTCTAATGAGTAGACACTTGACTGAGAAACGAAAAGGCTGATGTGCAGCGCTCATCTTTCCGTTATTTGGACGTGTTGTCGTGCTAGGCAGGATTGTGCAAAGGTTTCCTGAACAGGGAGGGAGGTTACACTAGATGACGTCTAAGTGGCTGGATGATCATTGGAGGGAAGTCTAATCCTGAAAGTCCATAATTCAGCCTAGAAAATGATCAGCAGTATTGCCAAAGTGAGTAAATTAGATTTATGTTTCTCTCTTCCGGGTCCTTAGAGAAGCCCGATTTCCATCTGGTCCTCAAACTTGCCTTTTTTTAAACAGCTTTATTGGTGTCTGGTTGCCGATAGTTAATAGAGTGTCGTGCACTTAAAAATTTGCTGAAAGAGAAGATCTCATGATAAATGTTCAAAATTGGCTTTTGCAAGGCTAGAACAGAGGACAGTGATGATGCTTTGTAACTTGTCAGATGCTGGGCCTGAAGTTCAATGTTCTGTGGTGCTTGAGGGCAGATTCCATCTGAAGTTTTGAGAATTTAAACGATTTATTCGGGGTGCACCCGTCAGAATGTTTTTGTTGTAAGGAACAAAAGTCACTGGCACTAACATAAGCCTGAGGCTCAAATGCATCCATGATCTTGAATTCTATGAGGGACCCCTCTATCTTCATAACATGTTACCACTTAAAAATTATATATCTATATAGAGAGAATATATAATATAATAATATTATATTATAATATATATCACATTACATTATATGCTCTATTATAATGTAATAAAATATCTAATGTTTGTTTCAGGTTCAGGGGTACATGTGCAGTGTTGTTATATTTGTTAGTTGTGTGCCATGGGAGTTTGGGATATAGACTATTTCATCACCCAGGTAATAAGCCTAGTACCTGATGGGTAAAGTTTTTTATCCTCTCCCTCCTCCCACCCTCCACTCTCAAGTAGGCCCCCTGTTTCTGTTGTTCCCTTCATTGTAGCCATATCTCATCATTGTAAAACTTTATATTTTGAGATACTCTTAGACTTACAGAAGAGTTGCAACAATAGTACAAGGAATTCTCACATACCCTTTACCCAAATTTGTCCAATGTTCACTTCTGACATAATCCTCACACAGTGAGCAAAACCAAGAAACAAACATTCCTGCAATAGTATCAGCTGAACTGCAGATTTCATTTAGATTTCACCACGTTTCCTATTAATGTCTTTGTCTTTACCAGGATCTAATCCAGCATCCCAGGTTGCATTTAATTTTCATGTCTCATCAGTCTGAGACAGTTTTTGAGCCTTATCTTTCATGATCTTGAAAGAGATCATGAAAGAGTATTGGCCAGATGTTTTGTAAAAGGTCCCTCAGTTTGGGTCTCTGGATGTTTCTCACGATGGGCTGAGGTTATGGACCATTGCGAACATTACCACCAAGTGCTCCCCTCTCCCTCTCAGTGCACACATCAGGTGGTACACGATGCTGAGGCATCTCATTACCGGTGAAGTTAACCTCAATTACTTTCTTAAGATGGTGTTTGCCAGCTTCTTAACTGTGCAGTTACTATTTTCCATTTGTCATTAACAAATTTTGCTTTGAGATCATGCACATATACTTTTTCACTATAAACTTTCGCCCACTAGTTTCAACATCCTTCATAAGTCACCTCTTTTGTTTAAGCTGAGTCAAACGAATTCCCGGAGAAAAATGTGTAGATGCAGAGAGCTGACAGCCTGGCTTCCCGTGGTCATCTGTTTTCCTTTCTACGTTGCTTTTGGGGGCAGCTATTTCTCTCTAGGCCCCCTTCATTCCCCACTCTCTGCGGGACTGTCTCTGCTCTCCAGCTCATGTGGTGGAGAACAAGGCTGTCATCGGCACCCCTCACCAGTGTAAGAGACCAGCCCAAGGAAGGTGGGCTCTCCTAGTTCCCAGCCCAGTTTCTTAGGGAAAGGACTCTGACTGGTCCAGTCTGGGTCAGTACCTAAGCCCTGATACGTTAAGTTGGCTCCAGAGGTGCAAGATTGGGTTGCTTATGTAAGTCAGTTTGGGACTCCGCTTAGTATTAGGATGGGTGGAAAAGATTTCCCAAAATCTTTGTGAGATGAGCACACCCCCAGTGTGTATCCAACCACACAGCATGTCTGAGGCACAGTCGAACCAGGACACAGGTCCCTCCACGTTTTAAACAGTGTGAGTTTCTTGTCAATGCCTCAGCACATGTCAGGCACTGAATCTGTGGCAACTTGACTTCTCTATCTTGATCACAATCAAGCTGGAGTGGCACTTTATTCCCAGTCCTGGAAAGAAATATGAAATCACACTTGGGTAGGAAGGGAAGGTGAAGGGCTGAAGGTCCCCAAGTGTTCCCTGGGCTTAAAGCTCTTTTTGGTGATTCTTTGGAGCTGAGTTATTCATACAGCTGTGTTATCCTAATTCTTCAAAGACACGGAACTAAAACCCAAGAGCTAATCACTTCGTGGGATTGACCTTAAAATGCAGCAGATTTTCAGGAATGATTAGGAAATCTTTTCTGAAAGGAGAGATGCCTGGATCAGATTCTTCAAGGAAGGAAAGCAAAGCACACCTCCTTGGTTCAGTGGGGAGCAAAGGGAGGGCTGGGTGCACGTTGGGAAGAAAACAATGCTTAGCAACATTTTCTAGATTCCTGATTCATATTTTCCCCCTGATGTCAGGAATGGAGCATCCTTTTCTCCCCTGGCAGCTTGATTACAGCACTAAGAAATCCAAGATAAATGGGATGCTCTGTGAATGAAGCCTGGAACAGCTGGACATTGCTGGACACAACTGCAATGGCTGGTCAAATGGGGACATCTGGTTCACCTCCCCAGAGGTTTGGCAATGGTAATAAGGCCAATAAAGATAATTCAATCAGCCACTGTAGGCTGAGGCTCCCGGGAGCCCAAACACTGGGCTGGAGAGATTGGGTTTCTTTTCCATGGGAGCAGAGGAAGGAGACTGGTGGGAGAGCCAGCTGTGTGCTGTGTGCAATTCCGGGTCCCTGCAACCATGGGGGACAACTTCCCAGGAAAGGTGAGGGATTGCCTGTCATAATTTGGGAGCACATGAAAGGCCAGGACCTCTAGAAAGTCATTGTCCTAGGAATCCCTATTGCATGGTGTGGCAGATGTTGTTCCACAGTGACTCAGTGAAGGATTCTTAAAGGTCAGAAGACTCAGGATGAAGACAATCCTAAGTCATACAAGTGCTCAGTGGTCTTGAGCAAAAGACTTAGTCTCTCCTGAAACTCAATTTTCTCACCTGTAAAACGAGGACAGAAATACCTATCTCCCAGGATTGTCATGAACATTATATAAAATCAAGAACGTGGAGAAGTTTGCTGGAAGAATGTGAGCCATTTTGGTGGTGGATCAGATCAAATCAATAGTTTGTGATGCTCTCAACCAAGTATCTTTTCTCTATAGTGACAGATGACATGAGACCTGAAACTCAGAGGAGATTCAGGTGTCTGCATTTTAGCCTCCAGTCTCAAAGTTTTAAAAATAATTTAGTTAGTTTTCTATACAAAGAGGATATAGGGAAATGACATGCTGGATATCCATGCCTTAATTTTTACTCCCTATGAAAGGATCTCTGAGCAATAAACCACCTAGAAGGTGACAGGAGAAACATGTGGACTTCACAGGGCTAAAGATTAGATTGGAAGATAGTGAAACTGAGGTTCAGAAAAGCCACGAGGACTAGACAAAATCACAGTTCAGGGTTGAGGCTGCTCTCCAGGTCTCATCAGCAAGGGATTCTTGGTTCCAACACACTCTGCAATTTCCTGGGCTAAGACAGTGCTTAAGAGTGTCCTAAGTCAATAGTTTACCTCAGTTTCCCCAGCCCCCTTTATATCTCTGGTCACCCCTGACATGGGGGTGCCCCGCCGTCAAAGGAGTGAATCCTGAGCAAAATGTCCAGTAACATCACCCAAGATGTTACAACAAACTGCCTTAGTTTGGTGGGGGCCTGGGGGCAAGAGGGAAGGTCAGTGCCGTTGGAGGGAGGGAGGGGCTTATTTGGCCTTAGTGTTTTGGTCTGAAGAAGTGCTCACAGAGCATGGACATTCGGTGCATGCAGCATGCAGAATGACAAAACAGGCTCCAGTCACAAGAGCTTCTTTGATTCAAGAGAATGTGACATGAGGAGTGACTCTATTTAGCTTTCTCCACTAAGGGAATATTTGTCAGCGGGATCATGAGTCAGAAGAGGAAAGGGGTCTTTTCTAACCTAAAAATAAAGTCATGGGGACAGAGCAGTCAGGGGGTTTGCGGTTTGACCTTTCCTATTTCTGAATGCGTGTGCTGTGTGTTTTGCAGGGGTGGTGGAAGCCAGGCGAGCCTGGAGGAGAGGCATCTCCAGCCCTGGCTCTAAGAAGCCTTTGCTGGTAAAACGAGCACTTGGTGGCAGCATAGGTTAGTGGTAATACCTAAAAGCCAGAATTCCAGTCCTTGCAGTCTCTGGTTTGCTAATGACCTGGCATCTTCTGCCCCTAGTCCACTCTGCTGCCCATCTTGACCCTCACTGGCATTGATTCTGGTCACTCAGCCATGGGGCTTGGCTCCCATCCCTTAGCCACAGAGCACACGTGCACCTCAGCCCCTTCTTAGGCATGCTGCTGAATTTTGACCAATGTCTAACACTGCCTTTGGGTTCACGGAGGAGACACACTGTTCTGATGTCCATCTGAACAGCGGTACAGAGCAGGGTGTGAGGCATTGCCTGAGGACAAACTGTCATCCGAATATGCAAGAATTCTGCTTACGGTGTGTCAAAGAGCAAACCAGGACTGAAAATTCACTGTGTAATTAGTGCAGTAATGCAGGGTGCAATTTAACTCCTTCTACTCTCTAGCTCTCAAAGGTAGTGGGTGAAATTCTGCTCCAAGAGCAAAATTACCTGAAAACTAGTGTCCACCCACCTTGCAGACAGGCTCAGAAAATATTTGGGGTCATATTCTCTTTATCTTTCTTGTCTCCCATATGAAAGCGGACCTTTGTCTGAAATCCCCACTGCACGCCTATCTGCAGAGACACAGAAGTCCCTGGACATCAAGCCACGAGGGACGGGACAGAAGGGATGAGAATGAAACATGCCTCACTTTCTTTTCCACTCACCACGCAGATCCTACGCCACACCTCACTACATTCAGGCTGTTCCCTGCTATGCATCTGCTTCCTCTACTATTGTGGATAAATCCTACTCATCCCGGAAAGGCCAGCCACCAACCACCCTTCCCAAATGCCCCATCCTCTGGTACTCTCTCCGTCCTTCCAGCACCCGCCCATGTGCACTCTGTGCCACTCGATTTTAGCTCTTGTTGGTGGACTCTTCCGTTTGCTATTGTTTTGTGTTACCCCAACTAAGCTGGGGCACATGGGCAAGAGTGAGGCGTATAACCTTTCCAGTCCAAATCCCAGGCAAGCAGCTTGCACTGCGAGGCATGGCTGTATTGTAAGTCAAACAGACCCAATCAGTCCACCCTCCAGGGGTGATTGGGAGGAGTAAATGAGTCCAAGTACGTACAGGACTTAGAAGAATGGTTAGCACACAATAACGAGGTGAACACACCATCCGTTGGTATTACCATTACTCGTAATGGATAAAGATGACGTCATTTGTTTAGATTCAAGATTCTCCTGCATATTGGTCTTCACCAAACCCGTAGCCTAGCTGGTGGTCCAAACAAAATAGATAAAATAAAAACAGTATACGAAGTTCACGTCCGGCTTGGTACTGCTGCTGGGGTAAAGCTGCTGAGTGACCTGGTTAAAATGGTGAGTGTGTCTGCCCTAGGAGAGGTGAGAACCCTGATATTGACCTGCTGGACAGAGTGTCTTGGGAAATGGCCCAAGAGCAGAGCACAAGCTCTTGAGGGGTCTTGAGACCGTGTGTTCCATGGTTTTCCTGGGTCTCCTCTGCCCTCACACGCCATAAATCTGAATTTGATGGGGACGGGCAATGATTGGAGATGCTCCCCAGCGAGGCAGTGCCAAGACCCCTGCCCCAGAGGGTCTGTCAGCGCCTGTGATGAAGTAATTGGAGGGGGGACAGCTGCATGTGTCTCAGGAAACAGATGAACTCAGTCAACACCCTCAACAGCAACCAGCACAGAAGAGCAGAGCCACCTGGCTCTGGGGCCAGCACATGGCACAGGAAGGAGAGACCATCTCATCCCACCCCTCAGATCACTCTCAGGAAAACAGCTCCCAGAGAGGTGAAGCGACTTGCCTGAAGTCACACAACCAGCCTGTGGTAAAAACCAGGCCTAGAGCCAAAGTCTCTGAGATCCCATTCAACGACTCATCCGTCAGACTAAGTTTGGAGGAATCAGAGCCCTAACACCTCCAAGCCTGTCACAGTCCTCCATAAGCGGCCCCAGGGTCAAGGCGAGTTCTCAAGGTCATGCAGTCCCATCTCCTGCTTCTCTGCAAAGGAGCTTGGTCCCTGAATGCAGGTGATATGTTGGGTGCAAAGAGTCTTGAATTAGAACAACTGATGTGTGCTATGACTGAGACAGCTGTCTCATTCTGAGCTTCTGTTGTTTTCTCTGTTCAGTGGGGAAAATAATAACATTCCTGGCCCATTAGACCTGGGATTTTTTTAAATCATGGAATCTCCCACTTTCTAGTTGGAATTAAAAAAAAATAGGTGTTGAGTGAATCCTGATGCTGGAGCACGTTCCGACTGAGTTCACATACAACCAGGAGAGCATGCGAGGAGCATTACAGTCAGACCAGCTCCACCCTGGGCTGTGAGGGTGGGAGAGTCAGTGTCATTGCCACATACAGCAGCAGGAGAAGGGAGGCGGAGGAGTTAGACCACTTTTCCTTGGGGTTTTGGAGGATGCTTTATGAACCTGGGGCGCTGTGACCTCATTCAAGGAAAGGCACTGTGCTTTCCTCTCTCCTGGGTAAGTCACTGAATCTCTTTGAGCCTCAGTTTCTTCATCTGTAAAACAGTGACAAAAATCTCTCCCTGATTGGGAGGCAGCAAGGACTAGATGAAATAGTGCACTTTGTCAAGCACTGTGACACAGTGTGAGCCACTACTACTCCGTTTACCGATGACTGTTAATGCAGGGAACCATTTAAGCTGACACTTGTGACGGATCCTTATTCCCAGGGTCATTCAGAAAAATTCAGTGCTTCCCGCAAACCCCCTTCGGGCTAGCGCTGTACCTACACCTCCAGATGGCATCCAGCTGTCCGCTGTCCACTACACTGCAGGGTCTGCTCTGCAGATTCCTGGCGGCACCGTGCAGTGTTGCCCCCCACAAGGGGGAGACAGCAGAGGGCTGCATCTGCGACGCGCGAGTGCAGGGATGGGCAACAGTTCCAGCCTGGCCCTCTGCACCCTAGATGCTTTTTCTCGCGGTGTGCCCAGCGAATCATGTTGGAAGGTCTCCAGGGGGACAGGCTGCAAAAGCTGGATGCTCTTTGCCCTCTTTCCCTCCATCCCTATTCCTCCTCCTCTCCGTCCCTATCTTTAAAGAGCCTACACGGTTCCTTTCTCCTCTCTTCCTTTCTTACTAACTTGAACATTTTAATCAATATGGCACCTCTCTGGGGTCTCCACACTGTCAGTGCAATTTGCCGTGGTTCAATGGGTGAATTTTCTTTTCCCTTTTAGTGGGAAACAGAATGATTTCCATGATAGAAGCCGACTGGTCCAGAGAGGCCTCTACACAGAGCGCACTATGAAGAAAGGAGACAGCTGGCTGAAAAGAGAGAAGGGATTTGGGGAATTGAAATGCCTTATGATATTGGACTTAAATGTGGAAAATTCAATGCTCTGCATTGCTCAAATGCCTCTGAATTAGAGCAGAAGGGCTATCAGTTAATTTTCTAACTCTGGGTAGGAATTTCTGGCCCAGAACTTTGCAGGATTTTTTATTTCCCTGACTGGTACGGTGTCTATTATGCTGGGCCTTGATCTATACTCATCACTTCCTTTATGGTCTGAACTGACTCATGGCCTGCTCAGCTGGTGGGGCTGTGGCTGGTTATCCCTCTGCCTTCAGGGAGGATGACATTCAAATCTCTGCAGAGGACATGCTGCCTCTAGTTACCTTCAGCCACCTCTTCAGGAACAAAGGCTCGGGACACCTTTGTGAAGCAGTATGGCATATTGGGAAGAGCACAAGACCCAGGACAGAATATAGGGTTTCCATCCCACCTGTCACTCACCTGCTGATGGCCTGGGAGCGATCACTTCTCCCGCTGACCTGCTTATTCCTCGGCTGTGAAGCAAGCGATATGGTTTTGACCTTTTTCCTGAGGTCACTGGGGAGCCCATACAGTTCCAGGTAAGGTTTTGAGGATCAGATTTCCTTGACAAGTTATTGACCCAAAGAGTTACAGCAGAACAATTGGGAAGTTTGGAAGTTAAATTTTTACATGCTTTTTGCTGTAACCCTATCATACTTAATTGCCTTCTGTAGTTCAGCTGCCCCTATTATTTTTAACACTTAAATACCTTTATTTATGCACACTTCCCTATGCATAAGAGTTTTATCTCTGCCTCCTAGAACTTGGAAGTAAGTATTAGGACTAGATAATCCCTAAATTTCCTACCCTAGAACTCTGATTTTGCTGTAAATTCTGAATCCAGTTGAGCACAATTCAGACTGGAAATGCTATGAATGCTATGGGTCTTGGTTTCTTTTTTTTTTTTGAGATGGAGTCTTGCTCTGTCATCCAGGCTGGAGTGCAGTGGCACGATCTAGGCTCACTGCAAGCTCCACCTCCTGGGTTCATGCCATTCTCCTACCTCAGCCTCCCTAGTAGCTGGGACTACAGGTGCCCGCCACCACGCCCGGCTAATTTCTTTTTGTATTTTTAGTAGAGACGGAGTTTCCCGTGTTAGCCAGGATGGCTACAATATCCTGACCTTGTGATCCACCCATCTCAGCCTCCCAAAGTGCTGGGATGATTCACGGTTTCTAAAACTACTTTTTCACAACCCTTTCCTTCCGTGACTTGCCCCACAGTGAGCTCCTGTCAGCAGACAGTTCCAAACATCAGCAGGGTTTGACTTCTAATGTTCACAGTCTTTTCTATGGACTTAACCCAATGTAAGATCACCTCTGCTGCTGTTTGATCTCCTTTTCCCTTTCCTTTCTGCTTCACTTTGGCCTATTTTCAGTCTCACTCTTGAATAGATTGGTTCCAGGAAATTTTTGTTTCCTTTCTTAAGATATTTGGGGAGTTTTCTATCATTTTCCTTTCTGAGGCATCACCTGCAAAATTGTGGGTGACTTCTGAAGTGTGATTAAGAGTCACTGTCATCTCTCTGTATCTTATTTGCAGTGTTCTAAGGATCTTGTGTGTGTCAAGACTCTTCCAGAAGGCTTAAACTGGGAATCATGCCCAGATGAATCAAAAGTGTTTAAGAACATGTACAGGTCTAGGTATGTGGTGCACCTGTATATGTCTAGGTGTCTTGGTGCATGCCTGGATGTCAAAACTACTTACAGACAGTTCTTGGGTGTATCCTGAAAATGAAGAACTCTGGATACCATTTAGTTAGTTCTTATTATATATCAGTAATTATTTTAGGTGCTTTCTACACACACATTTTTATAGAGCAACATACGAAAGTAGGTATTTTTAATCTCCATTTATAATGAGGAAGAATCTGATTAAGAATCAGATAAGTCAAATAACTTTCCCAAATTCTCATAGCTAGTAAGTGTCAGAATCAGAGCCCAAAGCCACCTGGTGTGAGGATATCCTTGTGTGGCCTTGTCTATCAGCCTGGGGAGGATATTCAATTAGATCGGCTCCTGTGATTTCTCTTAGGTCACCTGAAATAGGTAAAGCTTGTGCCTGAACCAGTGGGGATTTTTTTTTCAGCCCTTATCTTTGGGGCAAAGTTTGAGGCAAAAACTTAGGCTTCAATTAGGAGAGCAATAATACCATGAGGCATTTGCTTTTAGCATGGATGCGTCCTCCTTCTTGGGTCCATTTCAGCTTCCTGACCTTCTGTTTTGCCTCTTTAATTGGAGAAGGCTTAGGAGGTAGGGAAGCTCAGGGACTCCACTCTGGGAGAGTTCCATCCTCAGAGGAGGAGCTTCTCCAACCCAGGAGGCCATGCCTTTGGAGAAGCTGGTCCTTCCAACGAGGTTCCCTTAGCGCAGGGGCGTTGGAGGGACCTGTGTCATGCCAGAGTGGAGGAGTGTGGCAGAAGCTAGTTAACTCCAGCTCCAAGTGAGGATTAGCTTCCACACAGACACAATCTGCGGTCGGGATGCTCCCTTCCCCTTCCCTCCCTGTCTCCTCCACCAAGTGCAAGGGATTGCACCCGTTTCATCGACTCATCAGTGCTCAGCGTTGGGCTTTGCATTCTGGGTAAAATAGATGAAGACTTTTAATGACAGGGTCCCTGTCTGCAGGGTCCCAAGTTTATCCAATGTGTTTTCTTTCTCCCTCCTAAAAGGATAGCATCTTTTACAGGCAAAGAGAAATTCTTAAGGATTTTGTAAGCCCACTCAGTAGTTATCTTTGCTTAATAACCCTGCTGTAAGATGCTGAGTTTTGTGGATGATAACTGATCTCACTCTTTAAATATTTCTGAGTTCTAAGTCAATTGAGAATATATGAGAGTCAGACAGATGAATACCAAAATGCCATTTTTACTAAGAATGAGGTTGAACTCACATAAGTGGTTGAGAGAGATAGTCACAATTAGCCATCCCATTATCTTGGAAGAACTATGATTTGTAGCGTAGACATGCCCAATCTCACTGTCAGGAAAGTGGTGCCAAAGAAGGGGAAAAGAAGAGAGACCACAATATGCTTAGTTGTTAATACACCATGTCCGTCTAAGCAAAGGTCCCTGAAGGGCCAGGACCAAGCCAGGGAGAATGGCTGGATGCATTACTCAGTGGACATCTCATCAAGAAAGCATGAAGCAAAGGGAATGGCAGCTACTCTCTGGGGTAGGGAAATTCTCTAGTTGCTCTACCTCGGTTAACTTGAAAAGAAATTCTTCAAAAGATACATTAATAATTTGAGAGATCAGAAAGGACATTACTATCTCCATGTTGACTGGATAAAAAAGACATTCTCCTATTAAAAGTAGGGAAGAGCACCTACCACACACAAAGATGTGAAAGTCTGAGCTCCTGTTCCTAAGGCTGGTCCGATGGAGAAGAGGATGAGATGCACCATGCTGGTGATGGAAATCACGGGTCGCCAACAACACCCAAGCTCCATGTGTCATATACTGCTAGTTAAAGAAATTTTAAAATTTCAGCAAAAAAAATTCCTAATGCTTTACTAGTGTCTGCCCTCTGACCCTTCTCAGTGTTATGTTATTAGTACACCTTATAAACCACCAATAAAATTGACGATCTTATATATAACCTTCAGTTCTCCCTACCGTAAATAGCGTGAAGACTCTTGCCTTCTAGAAATAAGTTTTTGTAGTGGCCTTTAAAAGAGTAGTTTAGAGGGAAAAATAGCAGAACACCAGAAAGTAAGCTTTCTTCAGCTATCAGCTCAATGTTTTCAGCCAGATTTCTCTGATACGTGTCTTTGCTTTCCCTCAGTTCCTTTTACTTGGAGTTCAGCACTCATCCAGGCTACCTTCTAATATTGCTATCTGTCCAATACAGGCCATATTTCTCCTATTGAGTTCCTGAAGACTATATTTATGTTTTGTTTTTCCTTAGAGCACCCAAAGCACCTAGAACAGCTGCTTGCATCTAGTGAGCACTTGGAAGCAAATACATGTTGAACTGAATTGTGGAATTAATATTGGGTTTTGGCTTAAAATAAAGCAGCACTCATCTTCCATGAGAAGGGCACATCCAACTCAATCTCTTTTTCTTTCTCCAAGGCTAGCAGTATCAGAGTTGATGCTTAGGAGGATGATATTGCTTTGAGATCCTTCAGAGTCAAGGGAAGAGTTGGTGGAGTCTACTGTCCTTAAGGCAAGGCCATGGAATATTAGAGCAGTGTGGAACTTTAAAGATCACATAGTCCAACGGATTTGAAAACTGAGGCTCTGAGAAGGAAATCAAATTGGCCCAGGGGCCCCTGCTGCATGGTGGAAGAGTCAGTGTTGAATCTCTTTTTGTAACACAATGAGATCAGCTCATAATCATAAAAAAAAAATTTCAACCTGAGTTAGGAGCAAAAGAATTTTCTGGCTATTAAAATATTAAACTCACCAGAATGTGTCATGTCATTCCTTCAATTATTGAAGTTATTCAAAAGTATACTATTTTCACATTTTTTTATTCTAGATATGAACAGTAAAGCTAAAAAGTAGCTCTAGCACTTTATTTACTGACTACACATGTTCAGACACACCCAGGACCAAACGTGTCCCCCAAGTATCATGACCAGTCAAGTAAAAGCTTGAGGACTGCGCATCTGATCCTTTCCCCACTATAACGGGATTAGAAAGTACTTAACTTCTGCTGCTACTATTGGAACCAGATTTGCTCTCTCACCACAGAAGCCCTTTTAGGAACAGCCGCGGGCCAGCGGGTCTTATCATTTATCACTTGTTTCAAGGGCTTAAACTTTGATCTGGGGATAATTTGGTATGTTTGAAAGAGGAATCAGCCTTTTGTCTAATCTAGGGAACAAAGTACAGAATCCAGCAGTCGGAAGTCTTGGGTTTATTCTTCTTAGGCAAACCCATGAATTTATCATCGTTTCTGGGAGAAACAAAGAAGGGGTTCCAGGAAGCCATTCCCAGCTGTTGGGTACTTATTAAAAAAAGAAAATAGAAAAAGAAAGAAAGAGAGAAAGAAAAATAGCCTCTCAGACTGAAGAAGTGCTGGAGACCCAGATCCCAGCAGATGAGAAGAAACAGGCATTCCTCAATGTCAGTCAGTGGCAAGGATGTGAGAACTTTCTTCTCCTAGCTCCCTGAACCGTGGTCTGGTCTGCGTGATCTGAATACACTCTCTTGAGGTTCTATAGGGTCCTAATTTAGTGTGAGGGAGGACAGGATAGGTTGTCAGATTGACATCTGGTTGCTGTTCTGAGTAGGGTTTGAGGAGTTTAAGTCTTGGGAGAATGAGAAACACACGGACTTCAGCTCCATTCAGAAGCTGCATGGATTTATTTAGACACACTGGAATACTGACTTTTCTTGAACTTTAAAGGTCAGATGAACTCAGTATCTAAAATTGAGTTCTGGCCAAAATGATATTTCATCATATCTATTATTACAGTTTCTTATAAATGTAATTCCCTTTTGAATTGGTAGATTACTTTTAGGCTAGTAACACGATGTTTCAAAGCACTATTTTACCCATTTCTTCAAATATTGCTGATTTAAAATACCTATTGTATAGATCAAACGTTAGGTTTTAAGCCTTGGGTGCTATGCCTGCTGTGAGTCTAAAACTGCTTTTGGAGAATTCTGCTTCTACTTCAAGTGGACTTTCTCCCTTTTATGACCTTAAAGGCTGAGTACTAGACGTGATACAAGTGAACTGAAAGAACAGGGCCCAGGTTTATCATCGTTGTTGTATTGCTTTATTCTGTCTGTTTTTGTTACATTTTCACAAAGTATTTTGAAACGCACCTGCTCTGAGAAGGGAGAATATTTGGGACATTTGATTTTCTAGAAGGATATTACCAGCATCCCCATAGACAAAGGTGAAAGCTGAAATACTGAAGATCCATTACGAGGGTCAGTTTTGGATTTTAATTGTAAATAAATTGCACTTATCTAGCACTTTATCTAATCTTAAGTAAGTGTTTTGTACCACAGAGAGATTAAAATGTTATGACAGATGTACATCTAACTGGTGACCAAGCTGAGGGTAGAACCTGAGGATCTCATTCTATTATAAAGATACATGCACACGTGTGTTCATTGCACTATTCACAATAGCAAATACATGAAATCAACCCAAAATGCCCATCAATGATAGAACGGATAAAGGAAATATGGTATGTATACACCATGGAATACTATGCAGCCATGAAAAGGGATGAGATCATGTCCTTCGCAGAAAGCCATTATCCTCAACAAACTAACGCAGGAACAGAAAACCAAGCATCAAATGTTCTCACTATAAGTAGAAACTGAACAGTGAGAACACATGGACGCAGGGAGGGGAAAAACACACACTGGGGCCTGTCAGGGGAGCGGTTATGGGGAGGGAGAGCATCAGGGTAAATAGCTAATGCATGTGGGGCTTAACACCTAGGTGATGGGTTGATAGGTGCAGCAAACGACCATGCACACATTTACCTATGTAACAAAACTGCATGTCCTGCACATGTATCCTGAAACTAAAAATAAAATGAAATAAAATATAATAAAGAACCTGAGGATCTCTGCTTATATTTCTTTATCTTTACAACACACCTCAGTTTAAGCAGAACCATTTTCTCCAGGTATTAAAGTGGGTTTTGATTGATAATCAAGATTCTGATTTTTCCCAATATGGAAATCTGTCCATATACACATAACCTGACACCTTTCTTGGATCTAATCTCTGCAGCCCACCTGGCTAATTCCAAGTAACATCCCATCCCAGGGGGCACTAGTGCCTGAATGGTACCTGCTCCTGGCAGATTTCCTAGGATCTCCCTAGATATTTAAAAAAGCATAAGCTTCCTGACATGCCCCAGTTGAAAATAATTAATTGTATGTAATACTAGACAGTACACTGGATACAAAATCAGAAAGACATGGGCTCAAATGTTGAGTCACCCACTTATTAACTCTGTGTCTGTGAAAGAGTTAATACATCTCCACGTAAAAATTCTTAATAAAATGTTAGCAATTCTGTCTAGCTCTACATAATGTATATACAATACTTATGATCAAGAATTTATTTGGAAAAGCAAAGTTTTTTTAACATTAAAGATTTAATTAATATAATGTAGCACACTAACCTAGGATCATCTCCATAAATGCAGAAAAGGCATTTCATGAAATTTAACCCATTCATGAAAAATAAATAAATAAAAGAAGCATAACTTTTAACAATCTAGGAATAAAAGGAAACATCTACAATCTGACAAATATTAATAATATCTGTGAAAAACCTAGAGCTAGCAGCATACACGAAATACTAAATGTTTTTTCCCCCTAAGAATCAAAACAGGAATGTTTGCTGTCACCACTTCTATTCAACATTGTAGTAGAAGTCCTAGCCTATGTAACAAGCCAAGATAAAGGAAAGAAAGCCATAAATATTGGGGGGTAAAAAGTCAAACTCTTAATCTACACATGGCATCATTATATAGAGAGAGACAATCTTAAGGAATCAACAAAAAACCTTGTAGAAATAACACTAGTTTGGTAAAGATGTAGGAAACAACATCAATATATAAAAGTTGTATTTCTATATACTAGCAAAAACCCTGACCAATAAAAATATTAAAATACGATTTACAAAAGCATCAATATATAAAATTCTTAGGAATAAATTTCATGGAAAATGTGCAAAACCTCTGTACTGAAAACTAGAAAATATTGCTGAAAGAAATTAAAGAATCTCTATTTTTATTTCTTTGAGATATTTCCATACTTTTTTCTGTAGAGGTTGTACTAATTTACATTTCCACTAGGAGTGTATAAGCATTCCCTTTTCTCTATATCTTTGCTGACATCTGTGGTCTTTTGACTTTTTAATAATAGTCAATCTGACTGGTGTGAGATGGTATCTCATTGTGGTTTTAATTTGCATTTTCCTGGTGTTTAGTGGTGTTGATCATTTTTTATTTATATGTCTTCTTTTGAAAAACGTCTGTTCTTATCCTTTGTCCACTTTTTAATTGGGTTATTTATGTATTTTTCTTATCGAGTTGTTTGAGTTTCTTGTAGATTCTGGATGTTCCTTGTAGTTCCTTGTAGATCCTTGTAGATCTTTTGTTGGATGCATAGTTTGTAAATATTTTCTCCCATTCTGTAGATTGTCTGTTTTTGTTGTTAATTATTTCTTTTGCTATACAGAAGCTTTTTCATTTGGTTAAGTTCCATTTGTTTAGTTTTATTTTTGTTGCATTTGCTTTTGAGGTGTCAGTCATAAATTCTTTGCCTAGGCCAATGTACAGGAGAGATTTTCTAGGGTTTCTTTTAGCATCTTTATAGTTTCAGGTCTCAGTATTCCAGAAATTCCACTACTGATTATCTATCCAAAGGAAAAAATAATTATTATCCCAAAAATACCTGCACTTGTATGTTTATTGTAGCACTATTCACAATAGCAAAGTTATGGAATCAACCTAAATGTCCATCGACAGATGACTGGATAAAGAAAATGTGATATTTATCTACCATGGAATATACTTATCCATAAAAATATTAAATCATGTCTTTTGCAGCAACATGGATGGATCTGGGAGCTATTTTCTTAAGTTGAAATAACTCAGAAAGTCAAATGTTGCATGTTCTCACTTAGAAGTGGGAGCTGAATAATGTGTACACATGGACATAGAGAGTGGATTAATAGACACTGGAGACTTGCAAAGGTGGGAGGGTTGTAGGAAGGTAAGGGATGGTAAATTACCTGGTAGGTTACAAGATACACTGTACTGGTGACAGTGCACTAAAAGCCCAGACTTCACTGCTATGCGATACATCCATGTAACAAAGCTGTTTTTGTGCCCTCTAACTCTATATTTAAAAAGAAATGGAAGTATATCTAAATCAACAGAGAGATGTAGCATATTCATGGATTAGAACATTCAATATCATTAAGGTGGAAACTCTTCCCCAGTTGCTGAAAACAATCAGTGAAATTTTAGTGAAAATCCAAGAAGGTTTCTTTGGTAGTAATGGAGAAGGTTATTCTAAAGCTTATATGGAAATACAAGGAAACCAAATTTTCTAACACAATCATAAAAAAGGAAATTAGAGTTAGAGGACATATGCTGCCTTATTTCAAGGCTTGTTATGAGGCTACAGTCATCAAGACAGGGTGATACTGACGTAAGAATTGATAAATGGGCCAATGGAAAAAAAGAGAAAGTTCAGAAATAGACCCAAGTGTATACGGTCAATTTTTTGACCAAGTCACCATGGCAAGTCAATGGAGAATGGAAAGTCTTTAAACAAATGATTCAGGAAAAACTAGATTCCATATGGGGGTTGAAAAATGACAGACACTTCCTTAACCACTACTTTGTACTATACACGGGAATTAGTTTAACATAGCTCATAGAACAAAACGTAAAATGTAAAATTATAAAGCTTCTAGAAGAAAACATAGGGGAATATACTTATGATTATGGGTAGGCAAAAATTTATCAGATACATCAAAAACACTAAGTATACAATAAAAGCATTAATAAATTGGAATTCACAAAATTTAAAAATTCTTCTCATCGCAAAAGGTAATGAAGAAAATTGCAAAGCAAATCACAGACTGGAAGAAAATATTCTTAATACATTAATCTGACAAATGCCTTTATTTTATTTATTTATTTATTTATTTTGAGAGAGAGAGAGTCTCACTCTGTTGCCCAGGCTGGAGTATGGTGATGCAATCTCAGCTCACTGCAGCCTCAACCTCCCTGGCCCAAGCAATCCTCTTACCTCAGCCTTCCAAGTAGCTGGAACTATATCATGTACTACCACACCTAGCTACTTTTCGTATTTTTGTAGAGATGAGGTCTCATTATTTTGCCCAGGCTGGTCTCGAATTCCTGAACTCAAGCGATCCTCCTACCTTGGCTTCCCAAAGTGTTCAGGAATCATCCCCAAGTACCATGTAGAAGTGCCAGTTTCCTACCCATTCTGGGCTTGCCCTTCACCTGGCAAGAGGCTCTGATTCCACCCATGAAAGAAATTTCACACATTCTCCTGGTGACCATTGATCCCTTTCCGGCTCCAATGTCACCCTGGAAACTGCCCCACGAAGGGTTTGTTTTCAGGCATTCAGGCAGGCGTCTGTCGATCTTGCTCTGATTCACTTTTCTGCTGGGAAAAAAAGATTGCTCCCCCTCCCCCAGATGGGTGGCGTTTTTTACATGGGGCCTGAAGAGGAGAGCTGATGTACAGCTGGTTACATCTGAAAGCCAGTGGCTGGGAGAGCCCTTTGTCCTTCTCCTCAGACCGTTTAACTTTTGTCTAAAAATTCAATTTGAATTTTTCACTGTGAACAAAAGTGGAGCGCATGGACCTCTCTGCATTCGTCATCAAAATGATCATACAGGAATTCATAACCTTGTTCATATGTGTCTTCTCTTTACCCAGGTCATTCCCAAATCACTGGGGAAATTAGCTATATTCCTACAGGTGGAAGGGGTGGGAAGCTGGTACTAGCACGGCCAGAGATGACACATTGTCTAGAAATCTCAATGCCTGCATGGATGGTGTCAATGAACATATCTATGCCCAAAGACTTTCAGTGGCTTCCTGCTTGCCACCATAACAGATCTGAACTGACCTGGCTTTCCCAGCGCCTCAGAATCTGACCTCTCCCTACCTATAGGACCTTCCTTGCTCTGTCATCCAGCATCTATCCTCTGCTCTTGCAAGACTTGTCTCTTTGTGGTCCCTACGGGAGCTATACTCATTCACATAGAAGGCTTACAGAAGATGTTAGATTTGGTGATACTCATTCAGGGAGATATGCTTGGGAGAGGAGTCAGGTTAGCCTGAGGAATTAATGGGCTCAGAATAACTAAGACTGAGAAATGGAGAAGCAGAGAGGAAGTGCATTTGTTGGGCTCTGAAGGAGATGAGAACTCTGGTAGCTCCCTGTTTGGATAGGGAGGGAAAGTTCTTAAGAAATTTTGAGTTTATAAAGAAAGCTTCATGGAATACCACTGAGGGAGGAGGCGGGACTTTATTCTGGACTAGATTGAAAACTGGCTAAAACACGGAAGAGGCAAAAGCACCTCTCCCTAAGACAGCCCACCAGTGCCATGTCAGTTTACCATTGCCATGACGACACCTGGAACTTACCATCACTTCCCACGGCAATGACCTGGCAATTATCACCCTTTTCCCTAGAAATTTCCGAACAACTTGCCCCTTAATTTTCATGTAATTAAAAATGGATAAAAGTCTGACTGCAGAGCTGCCCCTGAGCGGCTGCTCTCAGCGCACTGCCCATGTAGCCTTGCTCCTCAGGAGTGGACGTGAAGCTGTAACACTGCCACCTCAGTAAAGCTGTTTTCTTCTACCATGGGCTCACTCTTGAGTTCTTTCCTGAGTGAAGCCAAGAAACTTCCTGTGCCAAGCCCCAGTTCTGGGACCTGTCTGCCCTGTATCACCACTGCGTTTTCCAACTCCAGGGCCACCATGCACATAGAATAAAATTGAGTTGTGCAAGATGGGTGGCCTTGGCTTCACAGAAGGTGTAGAACTTCAAAAGCAACTTAAATAATAAAAGAGACAGAGAAGAAAAGAAGAGAGAGAGGAATAGGTTTGGAGGGAACAGAGAAATGAACAAGGGAAAAGTGTCCATTCTTAAAAAAAAATGGCCTTTTTCAGCTCATGTTGGTCAGAACCTTATCAGAGGTCCAAGCCCCGGTCTGTGCTAATCTAGTTCAGCCTGAAAATAGGACTGAAGAAGAGAAGTTAAAGAAACTGGAATTGCCTGGCCTGGAGGAATGAAGTCCAAAGGTTGACTCAACAGAGCTTTCCAACCCAGGAAAGGTCATTTTACAGGCTGTGGTGACCAGCTGTCCTCTAACACTCCCATGACTGCAAAATAAGTTTTAACTCTTGGCAACTCATGACTCATTTTAGAAAGCTATTCTGCACGGTGGACCCCATTCCAATTTATTTATACACTAGTTAGCTCTATAAAAGAGTTCAAGGAAACAGCATTTGAACTTTTTAAACAAGTAGCATCAGAGGTGCAGTCCCCTGCCAAATCATTGACCACAGACTTGAAAAAGAGGAAGGGACTTCAGGTTAGAGACAAGTTTTATTCATGCATTTTATACATGCCCAAACTGAGAACTTAACAGGTAGGGTGACTATACCTCAGTTACATAACCAAGTGGTTTTATTTTCTTTTATTTCCAGAAGAAAGACCAATAATATGGGGATTCTTTATTTGGTATCCTGAATCCCCTGAATTTGCATGCAAACCTAATGTGTATCTGCAAGTCTGCCAGCAGGTGGTAGACACCAGTACATCTGTTTTGGGGTTAAAATACTCAAATGCCTCCATGCTGGTTGGTAAATAGATTCTGTTCCAAACCTTCCTGGTGCCCCACAGCTCCAGCTGTTATGGCCTGTCTCTAGGAGCTGTACAGGTGTCCCCACAATCCAGCAAGTGAAGAGCTGCTGTCTGGCCCTTCTTTCTAAACCAGCAGTGCCAGGACTATGCCATATTTTTAATATTTTGAAAATCAGCCTTGTGTGTGTGTGTGTGTGCAAGTGCACGTGCCTGCACATGTGCATATATGCATTTTTCTGGAAAAAGGCCATATATAGGCTTTTATTAAATTGTCCAACTGGCCTTTGAACCCCCCAAAATTAAGAACAATGGTGCCAGGACTATAACCCCACTATGACATTTGGCTGTATTCCTAGTGCCTAGTAGTGGATGCAGGTCTCTGGATTTGCATGCAGAGTGTATTGCCAAAATTGTCAAAAAGGTTTGATTGGGCAATCCAAGAGTTCAAAAATAGTTGATTGCACAAGTCACTATTTCTGTAGTCTTTTGCCGCTGGCACTGATGTGGGCAGACAAAGAGCTCTAGATTATTAATGAAACATACAGGGTAGCATTTTCCTAGTAAACATTTAGTAACAACCAAGTGAAGGCCTCTATAGCTACAGCAAAATCATGTGTCTGGATTAAGAGGAAGTAGATATCGACAGTGTAGTATTAATATTCTGCAGCAGAAGTCTGTCTCTTTTGTTGAATAACATCAGAGCAAGTGTATTCAATGCAATTAAAATATTTATTCAAAAAACTTTTGGGGGTGTCTGAATATAGAGGCTTAAAGAGCTGTTAGTGAGCTATGCATTAGGTCTTTGGCTGGGTTCTGAGAAAGAGCTCCAGAATAAGCCCTGAAAGAATCTAAGATGCCATCTGGACTGAAAGCCTCATCTATGGAAATGGAGACTGAGACTGTAGGATGTAGTGGCGTGCCAGTTACAGTCCTGAGTCTGCAGTCTCGGTCTTTGCCTATAAGTGAGACGTGAAAGAGATGTAGAGTTTATTTGGTCCAAATCCCTCTTCCTCCAGATAAGAACACAGATTCCCCAAGGTAAGTATAGCACGTTGCTCGAAACCATCAAGACAAAGTCTCAGCTCAGTGATTCTCTGATCAGTCTCTTTGCCATATCCTCAGAGGATCTTTCCCTGCTTTGGCAGGGTGGCAGGGCAGAGATAGCAGGATCATGGGCACCCAAATATGAGAACATTAAAAGGGTGGAAACATGTCTCCTTTATTACTTTCATAATTTTGCCCAAGGTGGGACTTATTTGAGTCCTGGCTCCACCACTAACAGTCTTGGGCCAGTGGCTGAGTGTCCCTGAATCTCAGTGTTCTCCAAATCCTGAGACAATAATTGCTTACCTCTCGAGGTTATCATAATGGTGAAGTGTACTTCTTTAGGCATCATCACGCTTTTTGCCCCATGTGCAGCATGGGCTCAGCTAACCTTGGTTCCCGTGGCTTTGCACATGCCCTTCCCTCTTTAAGTTGACAAAGTCCAGGCTATGTCCTCAGCAAATAGAAGCTGGGGAGTGCACTTCAACAGGGATACCTCAGAAAATGAGAATTGTTGGCTTAGAATTCAGTGAAGGCTTGCAAAAACATGGCCATAGTGGTTAAACTGTCTAAAGTAAGATCGAAGGAAAGAAGGCATTTCGAAGCCACTTTATCAGCCCTAAAAACATACTTTCCTTTGATTTACAAATTTTATTTCTAGAAATTAATCCCATGTAAATAACCAGATATGTTATGCATATTTATATTATATTGCTATTTATGAATGAAAACTAAAACTATCTAGCAATTGGATCAGAACTAATCTTACAACAGTGGTAAAATTAATTATGATCATCCATATAGAGTCATACCACACAGTCTTATAAAATTGGGTTATTGAAAAAAATGAACAGTTAAGTTGCAAAGTTTAGAAAAATGTATGCTATGAAACAGTAGCTATTGTATGATACTACATTGCAAATATATATTAATATATATGCATATAATAAAGTCACTTAGGATGCAGACTATATTGTTACTGGTGAAATGTCTCAGAGTTACCAAGTTGTAGGTAATCTGTTTTGCCCTATGTGCTTTAATGTGGTGAGGGCAGAGGCAGAGCTATGTGTTCGCTGTATCTTGTCATTTTCTTCTTAAGCACACAGAATAAAAGTGGTATTTCCCAGCTTCCCTGTATATAGATTGGCCAGCTGAATGTGGGAAAAGTGATGTAGGCTACAAAAGTGATAAAAAGCCTTTCAGACCTGGCTTTAGAAGAATCTTGAGCAATACTTTTCTCTCTCTCTCTCTGTCTCTCTCTGCTTGCTGACTGGTTAGTCAAATGATGCAAAGGGTCTAGCTGAAGCCTCTGAGGTCCTGGGAGCAGCAACGCAGCAAGACGGAAGGACCCTGAATCCCAAAGCCACTGTCTGGGAGGAGTGACTAAAGAGAGTCAGCTGCCTAGAAGCATCTGCATTCAACCTTGTATGAGTGAGAAATAATGTTTTATTCTGTTAATCCTATGATTTTCGTAAAGTGGGATTTTCATCCCACTATGATTTTGAGGTCTTTAGTTATAGAAGCCAGTGTAACTAATACATGGTATCCATGTTTTCTACAGTAAATATGTATTACTTTTGAAACTAGAAAACCAAGGTATTTAAAAAGAGTAACTGCCCATCCCTCTTTTTCTGCACAGCATCCACTACTTTAGGCCATTCAGGAAGATCTGGATTTTTAAAGACCTATATGTAAAGGGATAATCACCCTTTTCCCCCTCACATCATGCTCAGGGACACAGTATCCTGGAAGGGCTTTGTCAAAGTTGCCAGTGCCTTTCCTTTGTATCTATACACTCACAGCATTTTTGAAGACTTCAGCTGCTTTACCAGAAACCTGGGGAACAGAGCTGCAAAGCCACTGGCAGCTGATTCACAGAAATCACAGGCAGGCACAAGGGCTGCTGCTTGTCCTGGGGCCTGGAATATGATCTGGGAGGAGAGGTATTTGCCATGGACGATTCTCACTCTGCAATTCCACCTAAGCCTCATGAGTTGCTTGATGTGAACATGAAAGTGGTGGCTATGGAACAACCACGGCCTTTGGTAAAAGGCGAGGCCAGCAGGGCAGGGGGACTTCCACTTGAGATGGAGCTGGCCCAGCCCTTCCCTTCCTGAGGTGGTGCTGCATGTCCATTGGTATCAAAGAATAAGTAAGACTGGTACCATTGGGAACTGGCCTGGGCACTGTGGGAAGACAGTCAGGACACGCCGAAGGGAAAATAGATACGAGCTCATGCTTGCTGAGCTTACTGCATCCCAGACACTGTGCTGGGCAATTTTCATGCACGTGGACATTTTCTCCTCTCAACAGCCCTGCAAGAGGGGCGTTATCACCCCACTTTACGAAAATGAAGCACAGGCCTTTAAGCTATGTGTTACAATCAGCACGTGGGAACCCTCAAATTTGATCCCAGATCTGCTATCCAATTCTTCTTTGATCCTTTTTTCCCTAGTGATAGAATCATTCCCTAAGAATGATGAAAGTGTTCAACCAAAGGCCAGTGGAGACATTTCCATTTTCAGTTTCAGATTTTGATAAAGAGTTAAAGATCTCCCTCCCACCTTCCACCCGCTTACTCTGTTTTATTTCCTTTGGATTTTAGGGATCTGTCTGAATGCATCCTTACTTTTGCCTTTTGTCTCCTTTCTTTTCTTTTCCTGCCCCACAACTGGGACTCAGCAAGCACCCTTGGGGCCTGGGTATGGTGGCTGCCGTGTTTATGCCCTGGAGTCAGTATAGATCCTGACTTTTGAGAGGGAAACTGTCACAGACACCCTTCAATCACCTCCACCCCTAGCCTCCTGTGCCTTCACCTTCTGTCTTTCAGGGGTAACAGGTTTAGATATTTTTCAGCTTGTGCCAAATCTGGTGGACCCTGACTCATCTCTGTCTCTCTTTTCTTTCTACACACACACACACACACACACACGGACACCAGTTTAAACCTTCTTTAAGACAATCACCATAAGCCCCTAATATGAAGGCTCTATTTTAAGGTTAAGTGCACACTTGTCACCTCCTCTAATCCCTGTAACTCTGTCTATGGTAGCTTTTTTAGAAAGTGTGCTGATGTTCATGACTAAGAGACTTAGAAGATGCTGGGAGAATTTAGCAACATTTTGTGTGGTTTCAATTAGGTAAGATTTTATCGGAAGAGACCTTTCATGAAGAACTCTCACTTGAAAACCAGAAAGAGGAGGAGGACAAGTCTGTAGGGCAGTGCAGACACGATCTGATTCCTGACAGGCACAGGGCACCCTGTCTATCATAGCAGCGAGCTCCATCGTGGGTTCTGCTCTTGATCCATGCTCTTGTCTTCCAGGACATATCTCAGGAGGTTGATGAAGAAGGCATTCCCTCTGAGGCATGCACCACTTCAGCACCCCTTTCTTATTGGTGCTGGTCACTCAGGGACTTCCTTAGACATTGAGAAACCACAGCCACCTGTTTGGAAAGCTGTCAGCCAGAGCTGAGTCTCACTCCACCTCCTGAGTCAGTTTCTTTCCTCTTCATCGTCTTTGTTCTCAGCAGACACCCTCTGGGCAATGACAAGGACGACTCCCAGCTTTTCCAAGGTTTTTGGTCCTTAACTTTCACGATCTCAGAGAAGAAGGCCCTTGCCCCTTCCTAAAGTCTATACGTCAAACCACAGGGAAGGCTCTGCTTGGCTGTACTTGGGTGACATGCGCATTTCTGAGCAATCCACCCTGGCCTGAGGACTGAAGCACCGCCAGAAGCCAGGTTTGGTCACAAATGCACCCTTTTGGCAGACTGGTGTCAGGGCAGCTCTGTCTGCACCACTTGGAATGGATTCTCACAGGAAGCAAGGTTTCTTTAGCAGAAGAGGGATAAAACAGGTCAGGAGAGCAAAAACAACTCTCGTGGGTACATTATGTGCATGTTAAACACAGAGTAAACATTGTGGTTTCTCAAGGATGTTGATGTTTCAGAAAATCTTTGCCATGTGGGCGTGCCATTAGAGTTGCAAAACTGTGGTAAATACTTATTATTTTTATTAACCTGTTCTTTCAGATGCTGTAGGTTTTAATCTCCCTTTCTTTCTCCTTCCCCCAAGTAAAAATTCCACAGATGTTTGCATTCAGGCTTAAATTTCATTCATTCTAATGTTTTCTATAATGCCACTTGGGAATTAGGCTATCTTCCTTACGTGCTCTTCTGTGATTTGGCCAAACCCAGGGATGAATTTCCTGCTTTCTTCTCTCTTGCCATGGGAGAATTAAAAGCAGTAACTTTGGTACCATAACATTACTCGTTCTCCTTTTTCTTTTGTTTTTAAAAAGGATTTAAAAGAATATTAACTTGGGTCAAGAACTAGGGACAGCTCCCTGGTTCCAACTTCTTTTGCTGCTTCCCTTCCCCTCTGTGATGTTTCCCTATCTAGCTTGTCTTCCTAAACATTTTCAACTCTTTCCTCCTGCTTTCTTTCTCCCTGCTTTCAGAGAATACCAAGCCCTCAGGCCTAAGAAAAGTACGATCAGAGCTTCCTTGACCAACATGCCCAGTCCTCCTGCTGTTCAGTCCTTTGTTATCCTCTCCATAGTTGGCTCAAGGCCCCATGAGAACTGTTGTTACATGGAATGGACATTTGTGAATGGCTTGTTGTCCACGCTCTTGGAGACCATGGAGATGCAGGTATAAGCTAGACTATAGAGGTGTTCCTTGGTATGGTCAGTAGATTGGTTCCAGGATGCTCCATGGATACCAAAATCCGAGGATGCTCAAGTCCTTCTGTATCTGTAGATATAGAGAGCCGACCATAACATGGGTGTGTATGGAAAAGGGTGCATGCCTGTTGGAAACAAAAAGTAAAACTAGAAAATGCCAGGAGACCTCATCTGACGCAAGATGCTAATGACCCATGGAGAGGCCATAGACCACCAAAAAGGCCATCCCCAAGGCACCTAATCTCCCATCCCACTAGACCATGAAGACTCAATTTTGGCTAACATTGCCTTCTGTTATAATCATGAGTTCTAGACCAAAGCTTGCTGAATAACCATCAGTTTAGACTACTAAATTTCATACAAATTACCTCATTTAAACCTCTTAAGCATCTGATAGGTTAGATAACATCATTCTTATATTATCAGAATGTAGACTGAGGCTTGAAGAAGTTCTTTTACTCAGTTGATCCATAGATCTAGTAATTTGCAGAGCCAGCATTTGAAAACAGGTTTATTCCACTAAATTATATTGCCTCATAGCCGTAAGGCAGGTGCCTGCCTCTGTGGTATGAGTTCTGAAGTAGGTAGAGCCCTGCTCCCATAAAATCTCCTTTCTACATCACATACTACCTCAACAGACCAAAAGATGGTTAAAATTACTCTGTCAGTGAAGATATAGCAGAGGCAGATAATGCTCCCTAAGGATCCATAGGCTTCCTTCAATTTCTACCTTGTCTTGGCAGGAAAGTGAGACCTAGTTCTGGCCAGAAGACTGAGAAATAACACATGTCCACTCCCAGGTGAAGGCACTTAGAAGAGTCAATGTATCTCTTCCATCTACTTTGTATCAGTCAGGGTTCTCCAGAGAACCAATAACAGCTTCATATATGTATATACATATATAAAGTATACACACGTACATACACAGGCATACCTAAGAGGTATTATCAGTTCAGTTCCAGATCATCACAGTAAAGCAAATATTGCAATATAGTGAGTTACATGAATGTTTCGGTTTCTCAGTACATGTAAGTTTATACTTCTATAATCTATGTGTGCAATAGCATTATGTGTAAAAAATGTACATACTTTAAGTAAAATAATACTTCATTGCTAAGAAGTGCTAACAAAGTGAGCACATGCTGATAGACTTACTCAATAAAGGGTTCCCACAAACCTTCAATTTGTAAAAAATATGCATTATCTGCAAAACACAATAAAGAGTGAAGCATGATTATATATATACATATACGCATATATGTGTGTGTGTGTGTATGTATATATACATATATATGAGAGAGACACAGAGAGACAGAGAAAGAGAGATTTATCTAAAGGAATTGGCTGACACAACTGTAGGGCTGGCAAGTTTGAAATCTGTAGAGCAGCCTGGCAGGCTAGAAACTCAGGTTTAATTTCCATGCTGCAGGCTTGAGGCAGAATTTCTTTTCCAGGAAATTGCCCTTTTTGCCCTTACGGCCTTCAACTGACTGGA
>NW_012112030.1:510367-578616 GCF_000951035.1 Colobus angolensis palliatus
ATGACATAGAGACACAAAGCACATAGTGTTGGAAAAATGGTGCCCGCATAGACTTACTGAATGCAGAGTTGACACAAACCTTCAATTTGTAAAAAATATGCATTATCTGCAAAACACAATAAAGAGTGAAGCATGATTATATATATACATATATGCATATATGTGTGTGTGTGTGTATGTATATATACATATATATGAGAGAGACACAGAGAGACAGAGAAAGAGAGATTTATCTAAAGGAATTGGCTCACACAACTGTAGGGCTGGCAAGTTTGAAATCTGTAGAGCAGCCTGGCAGACTAGAAACTCAGGTTTAATTTCCATGCTGCAGGCTTGAGGCAGAATTTCTTCTCCAGGAAATTGCCCTTTTTGCCCTTACGGCCTTCAACTGACTGGAGGAAGCCCATCTACATTTTCTAGGATGATCTCCTTTACTTACAGTCAACTGATCGTAAATGGTAGTCACATCTACAAAGTACCTTCATAGCAACATGGAGTGTTTGACCAAACAGCTGGACACCAAGCCCAGCCAAACTGACACATAAAATTAACCCACACAGTCCACCCCTTGTCAACTTGCCATCCATACACATCTTTTTAAACCATACTTAATAACCAAACAAAGATAACTACAAAATCATACTCCCACCTCACAATACAACTATTCTGCATACAATTGAAAGTGCACTAAGCCTTTCTTTAGAAGAAGATGCAGAGTCCTTGGGTAATGTTCATTCTCCTCCTTGACATCCTGTAGCTTAAATACTATGATATAAAGTTAATACATCTTATGTTATAGGATAAGGGATAACAAAGAAGAAACCAAAGATATATTAAAGATTATACCGATATGTTTATACATATACACCTACAAACATATTCATAATAAAATTTTAACAATAATTATGGTCCTTGTTTTTGCTACTGCTTACATAGTCAGAGCTGGTGTTTATAACTGCCTTCTTCCACTGCCCATTCCATATTCCCTGTGACCTCCACAAACACCTCAGTTGGTTGTTCTTTGGCCTAATAGAATGACCCAAACCATCATTCTTGAAAGGCCTGGGCCACCAGTAGTTTTGCCTAAATTGGATTGTAGTAGTTTTCCACTGACTTTAATCGCAGGACACGGTCATACTAAGAGGCACCTAAAGGACTTCTGGAATTCCAGATATACTCTTTCTTACATCCGCTGTGTAATAGCACTCTAATTATCCCTAGTAATCAGGATCAATACCCTCCAATTTTCCCTTAGAAATCAGGATCAATAACCTTCAAATTTCCCCTTAGCAATCAGGATCAATAACCCTCAAATTTCCCCTTAGCAATCAGGATCAATAACCCTCGAATTTCCCTTACATCTGCTGTGTAATAGCAGTCTAATTATCCCTAGTAATCAGGATCAATACCCTCCAACTTTCCCTTAGGAATCAGGATCAACAACCTTTAAATTTCCCCTTAGCAATCAGGATCAATAACCCTCGAATTTCCCCTTAGCAATCAGGATCAATAACCCTAATCACAACCGTAACTCCGTTCTTTGCCTATTTATTCAGAGGTATAAAGTCCTCCAAGTGGCCAGCTAGCAGTCTTAACTCTGTCACTTCAGTGAAATTATATGTATCCCTGGTGGAAGCATTCCTCCTTTTGGAACTAAGATGTCTAGACCAGCAGGGTATAAGGTTCTTGGAACAGGAAGCAAACATTTTGCTAGTGAGTCACTATGGGTAACAGTGAGTCCACCTGTTTTTCCACTCCTTGATTCCTGAATCCATGAATCTTGGCTATGGGAAACAGCACCATATACTGGATGCTTATTCACAGGATATACAGCCTACTGGAGAACACTGCCCCTATCCCTGAAGGTACTGTCACCTAGCTGGTGCTATAACTGCATCTTCAAGGAGCCACTCCACCATTGTATCAAGCCAATTGCTTTAGGATAATGGGGAATGCAATAAGGTCAATGAATTCTATGAGCATGGGTGCATTGCCACATTTCTTTTGCTGTGAAGTGAGTTTTCTTGATCAGAAGCAATGCTACCTGGACTATCATGATGGTGGATAAGGCATTCTGAAAGTCCACAGATGGTAGTTTTGGCAGAACGATTGCATGCAGGCAAATCTGTATCGAGAGTAAATTTCTATTTTAGTAAGAACATAACACTGTCCCTTCCATGATGGAAGTGGTCCAATGTAATCAAACTGTCACCAGGTAGCTGGCTTCTCACTCCAGGTAATGAGCCCCTGATGGGACTCAGTGTTGTTCTCTGCTGCTGGCAGACTGGGCACTTAGTAGTGGCTGTAGCCAGGTTGGCCTTGGTGAGTAGAAACCTATGTTACTGAGCCTGTGTGTAACCTCCATCTCTGCTGCTGTGTTGCCTATGAACCCATTAGGCAATAATAGAAGTAGCTGGGAAAACAAGCTCACTGCTATCCATAGAATAATTCATCCTATCCATTTAATTATTAAAAGTATCCTCTGCAGAGGTCATCCTTTGGTGAACATTCACAAATGATTGGTGGTATGGTACACAAATATCTTCACACTTTTTGCCCATTCAGAGAAGTTTATCTGTATCTCTTCCCTGATTTTAGTCACCAATTTTCCAATCACGTTCCTTCCAAGTCCCTGTCCATCCAGCCAAACCGCTGGTCATAGCTCATGCATTGGTATACACTCACATCTCTGGTCACTTGTCTTTTGAAGCAAACCGAATGACCTGATGCACTGTGAAGTTCTGCCCACTGAGAGGGTTCTTCTTCGCAACCATACTTCAGGATTGCAGTCAAGGGGCTGTAGTGCTGCAGCGGCCCCCTTTCAGGTAGTGTCTGCGTATCGCATGAAACCATTTAGAAACCAGGCTCAAATTTTCTCTTCCTCGGTAAACTGATTGTAGGGACCTCCCATGAGGCAATATATGTGTACTGGAAAAGAGAAGGCAACATAGCAGGAGAGGGAACCATGGGCATTTGACCATTTCTTCATATAAGTTACTTATGCCTTCAAGGGCCTATGTGGGCCCAGTCACACACATACCACTTCCATTTGATGAGGAAATGTCGCTGTGAGCACCCAGCTTTGCAGCTTGGTGGGTCAGATAACACCTAGTTCATGATGAGTGGCTCAGGTCTCAGGGTAACTTGGTGGCCCATGGTTAAGCATTCAGTCTCCAGTAAGGCCCAATAGCAAGCAAAAAAAGCTTTCTCAAGAGAAGAGGAGAGTGGCTATCTGCAAAAAAATGGCAGGACTTTGTGCCAAAATCCTAATGTTCTAGACTACAATTCACCTATAGAAGCTTTCTAAAGCCTCCAGAGAGATCTCTCTCTACCACTGCCACTGCAAACACCATGTGATCTACCAGATCGTGTGGCCCAAATAGCAGGGATATTTCCATGGTAATCTGGACCTGCTGGAGAGCCTCTCTCAAAACTAATGGCTTTTCAGGCAGCTCAGTAAATGGCCTGGAGTAGTATACTCAAATAAGGAATGTGTTGCCTCCAAATCCAAAGAGGTCTACTTAGCGTTGTTCCTCTTTCTTGATTGCAGAAGGGGCCAGATGCGACAACTTAATTTTTCAACTTAGAGGAGATATCTTGACATGTACCATACCACAGGATCTCTAAAAATTTCACGGAAGTAGAAGGCCCCTGAATTTGTGTTGGATTAATTTCCCATCCTTCTACATGCAAATGTCTTACCAATAAGTCTAGAGAAGTTGCTAGTTCTCACTCATTAGGTCCAATCAGTATAATATTATCAATGTAATGGGCCAGAGTCATGTCTTGTGCAAGGGAAAGACAGTCAAGATTTCGGCAACTAAATTATGACATAGGGCTGGAGAGCTGATATATCCCTGAGTAGGAAAGTGGTAGTTTTGTGCTGGCCTTGCCAGATGAAAGCAAGTTTTGCTTCTGAAAGGCATTTTCCAGATTAATAGCTGTACAGCAGGTACTAGGGGATGTGTAAATTTGCTCAAGGAATGAAACCGCATTCTGAACAGCAGCTGCAATTGAGGTCACCACATAGTTCAGTCTATGAAAGTCCACTGTCATTCTCCAGGATCCATCTGTTTTCTGCATAGGCCAAATAGATGAGTTGAATGGTAATGCAGTGGGAATCACCACCCCTACATCCTTCAAGTTCTTCATGTGGGCAGTAATCCCTGTCTTCCCTACAGGGACTCAGTAGTGCTTTGGGTGTACTATTTTTCTAGGTAGAAGCTGTTCTGGTGGATTTTATTTGCTCTTTCATAACATAATTGCCTTCATTCCACAGGTCAAAGAACCAACGTAGGGATTCTGCCAGTTGCTACATATGTCTATGCTAATTATGCGTTTCAGAACTATGTAAATAACCACAGGACGGGTTCAGAGACCAGTTGAGATGGAAGTGAGCTGAAAGTCCATTGAACACCTGACATCCGTAAGCCCCAGCTCTGACTGGTGGACTACAGTGATGTTTTGGATCTCCTGGAACTGATGTCGGTTCAAAGCCATAATCCCCTGAAAGTCTGATTATCCTCTTTTCCCGAACGCACAGTCACCCTGGTAAAAGGCCACGGGTCCCTTTGAGGTAAATAGGAGAAAAATCAACAGTAGAAATTTTCGTCATTGTAGCCGGGCCCTTCCTGAAGGGGACCTAGCCTCCCTTTAATTCAAGGGGCTGTGGGTCCGTGAACTGGCGCAAGTCTAGAATTGATTGAAAGGCTGTGACTACAGAAGTTACCCTTCTGTTCCTTTGACCGTAAACTCTTCCACTTATACAGATGAAGTCAGAATTTAACAGACAGTCTGTCTGTTTCACTTCTAGAACACTGTGATCAACTGGCTAATGCCGTAGGTCTGTGGTGTGAGGCTATTCTGATTTCTGCTTTGACTTTGCTGTCCACTACAGTAACCACACCCATTTCTTTGGTGTTTAAGTGCTGTCACTTGTCCCCTGCCACTCTGGGATCCAATTATCCCTCTGGCATCTAAGCATTCCAGTTCAGTAGCATCAGTTCCCACCACGATTTCTCACCTGTAGAGAAGAGGAACTACAGAGCTCTTCACAGATGCTGGGGCTCCCCTAACAAATTTATTTCTTTAACGAAAAGTGTGTCCTTTGGACACTGCCTGGGTGGGTGAGCAGGTCTCACATTATAAATCCACTCTAACACTGCAATCTCCCTAAGCCTCTTGAGACTGTCTTCTGTACTATGCTGTGATGGTTAATTTTAGGTGTCACGTTGACTGGATTGAGGGATGCTTAAATGACGGGGGCTGGCGAAACATTGTTTCTGGGTGTGTCCCTGAGGGTGCTTCCAGAGAGATGGACCAGAGACAGTCAGTGAACTGAGACAGGAAGATCTGTCATTAATGTGGGTGGCACCATCCGATCACCTGGGGCTTTGCTGGGGCAAACATCAGAAGATGGAGAGATTCTCCCTCTCTTTCTCTCTCTCCCTTCCTGAGTGGGACACCTTTTCTTCTGCCTTTGGATCTCAGGTTCTTCAGCTTTTGAATTCTGGTACCAGCACCATATCCGTCTGGTATCTATCAGGCTTTTAGTCTCAGACTGCAGGCTGTGATATTGGCCTCCCTGGCTCTGAGGTTTCTCGACTGAAACACGCTACCAGCGTCCGTGGTTCTCCAGCTTGACGCAGCCTATCATGAGACTTTTCTGCCTCTGTGATCATGTGAGCCAATTCCAATAATAAATTTCCTCTCATGTATTCTATTGTTTCTGTTTCTCTGGAGAACCCTGATTAAGATATATGCCAAGGTTGCTCTGGCATTTCAACTTCACTTAGGGTAGGCCACCTTTTGTCCAGATTTCAGTTAACCAACCAACCAAGCTATTACAGCTTTTTATAACTCCTGAGGCTGCAACACTGAATCCAGAATCTCTGCTTAGGTGGCCCAAAGTAATAAATTCATCCTGATACAACTTTATGTTCCTTCTACCACGATGCCATACCGTCAATATTCGTTTCTACAGATATTCCCCAGGTTTATGTCTTTGTAAATTAAAACAAAATCATGTTATTCTTTTGAGATGTAGCATACCTCATCTTGGCTCACAGTTTGTACTTCACTTTTGGGGACCTGTTGGGAGTAGAGTTTAGTTATAGGTCTAGAAGCAAAGAAGGTCGGTAGAGATGGATCCTGAGAAGACTCAGCACTTTTTTGCAAGGCAACTACCTCAGGGAAGGCCATTACAGTTTCCTAGAACACAGCAGGATTAACCTCCTCAAATGGGGGCCACTTTTGCTGGCAATAAAAGATTCAGCAGAATTTAGGGGCTTGGTGCCTTCAACTTAATCAGGATCTGCCCGAATATCCTCATTCCAATTTTCAGGATCCATTCCTTCCCAGTATGTGCCCTCACTTTAACAGCAGTTAACTTATGTAGTTGAGAATTCAATTTGCATTGTAATTCAGTCACTTGTGAAAAGAGACTCTGGGTTTGGTTTTCAGAAGTGTCATCTCTGTGATTATTAGACGTAAGAGTTTTTTAAATACAGACATAGAAACCTTTAGGTCATTTATGCAGTGCTTGGACTGGGGATTTAAATTCCTGAGCTCATCCTTTTCTTTCACCACATTGTCCAGTGCAATTAGGAATAAACAGTCAATCTCACCATACTTGTTAGTTTAACAAAAATGTTCTTAAGTATCAAATACATGGTCACCCAGAACCTTGCTTCTTGCTTCTTATAAGCATTTGATTAGGGATGGCTAAAGGTGTTTTGTTTTGTTTTGTTTTGTTTTTGTATCTCTATTGCCACATTATTCCAGTCTATCAGTGCCCTCTTTACTACTAAGAATAGTCATTCAAAATTTTAACATCTTATCAGATTAGAGAAGCACTTCCAGGGACCCCAGAACCAATTCAGTAAAGTCATTCATAAGATTGTTTTTCTAGACCACTATTAGTACAGTCAGGGTTCTCCAGAGAAACAGAATATGTTTTCTGAGAGGGATAGAGAAAGAAAGAAAGAGAGGGAGAAATTTGAAGGAACTGAACTGGCCCACATGATACACGAGATTGTGTGTTACTGACAAGTCTGAAATATATATTGGAGCCTGGTAGACTGAAAACTCAAGCAAGAGTTGATGTTAAAATCTTCAGTCTGAAATTTGTAGAGCAGGAGATTAGGCTGGAAACTCAGGCAGAATTTCTATGTGACAGTCTTGAGGCACAATTTTTCTTCAAAAAAATCTCCACTTTTTTCTCTTAAAGCCTTCAACTGATTGGACAAGGACTACCCACATTTTCTAGGGTAATTTCCTTTGCTTAAAGCCAACTCACTGTGTTAATCACATCTACAAAATACCTTCACAGCTACATGTAGTGTTTGACCAAACAACTAGGCACCATAGCCTAGCCACATAAAATTAACTATCATTATACTTTTTCTTATCACACACTTCTACCTTGGAGGGGATGTGTCCAGTTGGTATAGCTACAAAATGGAGGCAGATCATTTAGCCTGCATTTGATTTGTAGTGAAAAATAAACCTTTGGTGTGTTTAACCACTGAAATGTTGACGTTTGTTAGGATAGCACAACTTATCCTATACTGGCCAACATAGATGCTTTTGGTTGCAAGTAACAGATACCCTTACAGTTTACAAAAATTAAAAAAAGAAAAAAAAATAACCAAAAGTCCAGAGGTGGCATCAGTAATGATTTTAAGGTCCCAGTAGTATTGACTACTGTGGAAATTGACTATATTGTCAGTTTAATCTAAGGCAGATTCCTTTTGTCAACCTTTGCTTTGTGCACTGGAAAATATTCTGTGCAGATTAGCTTATCCTAATCATTCTCAAACTTGATTACACATTAAAATCACCTACCAGCTTTTAAAATGTGACTAATGCCTAAGTCACTGCCAAGAACAATTAAATCAGCATCTCTGGGAGTTGGATTCCAGGCATGGCAAAACTTCCAGGTGAGTCTAATGAGCAGCGAGTAGGGAGAACTACTAGCTTAGATACACTACCATTATCCTTAGACAATATCATTATCCTTAGATACCAATCATTATCCTTCTCTGGAATCCTGGCAGGAAGGAAAAAGAAGAAGTAACAAAGACTCCATCATGCAGGGGAGAGGATATCTCTCTCCACTGTAAGATTGGGGCTTAAGTTGCAAATACTCCTGGCACAGAAAACTTAGTAGTTTAAATATTTGTGATCATAGCAGAAACTTTCAAGAGATGAGATTTGGGTGGGGACAAGGTGATCTCATGAGGGGAAGAAATTTTAGGTAAATGGTAGATGGGAGTACCATAGACACATTTTGCCATTTCCTTGCTTTTCCTGGCCTGAAATCTGATGTCTCACCTGTTGATGTTAGGCATCTGGGATTTCTAGGATATTGACAATGTTCTTAAGGTCCTGGGTGACCCCTATTTTGCATTTGGGAAATATTTTGACACAGATATTTAGGAGGAAGATAAATAAAGACAGTTTTAGTTTACTTCCTCTCTTTTATTGGATTATGGGTTAGGTATGATTCTTCAGCCTCCAGTTCAACCAGCCATCTCTTGGGCTCCACAGCCCTTTTTTCCATGGCCCATTCAAAGTAGTGAGGATGATTTTTTCAAGTGTGTATGTGAGCAGGAAGTAGATGTAATGATAAATGAAAAACATGAAGTCTGACCTATGAAAGATTTCTATTTGGGGCAAAAGGTCAAGTTTATCATTCTCTTAGGAAAAACGCACAGTGCACAGGAACCTGCTTTTTCCTTGCTAATCAAATTCTCTCTCTGCCACTGCCTCCTACCTCTCCTGTACACATAAAACTGCTGTGTGTGAGCTGCTCAAGCGGTTGCCGTTGTGACTTCCCAAATTATTTCCAAATGCTACTAATCTGATCATATCAAATACTTGAAAATTTTGGATGAAGACCTGGCTGCAGTCTACATGTTCCTACCTATTTCTCTGGTCTGTCCCCTGACTTCTTCTAGGTCTGTGTCTGAGTTATCATATTCCCAAGCTCAAAGTTGATGTAGACTCTCCTTGCTTGTGACATGGTTGGCCTGTCTCTCTAAAGAGATTCTATCTTCTTGAAACAGTTGACTCTGTCATCTGGCTATATAGCCCCACTTTCATTAGAGTGTCTGGAACATAATTCATGCTAAAAAAAAAAAAAAAAACATTTTCTTGAATGAATAGGTATCAGTGAGTTCATCAGTCAGACAATAGCCTGTGCAAACCTACTCAGTGTTGGTAGAATAACCTGAAGAGTATTTTAGAATCCTAAAATAGTCACTTTTTGACTTCAAAAGTCACTTAATTATTTTCCAGTTCTAAGAGTCAGTGATCTCTTTTGCTGTGTAGACCCTCCACTCTTTACACAGGTTATTCTGGGAAATCTTGTAATAGCATGAACAAATGTAAAGCATGCCCATATTTTCTCTTCTGAACAATGTTACAATTTAAGAGATTACATTCCCGACTAAATACTGGGCTTTAGATTAGAACCAGTGATTGGCCACATGTCCTATAAGGCATTCTACAACAGCAATAAATGAGTATGATCATTGGAAACCGTAAAGGAATGTTTTCAATCTTATTAAATGGATTTAAAATATGCCACAGAAATTCACATTTTTATAAAGTGTATAGTCACTTTATCTACTTTATTAGGACTTTAAAAACCTGTTTGAAGACCACTGGATATGGTCCAGATAAATACATTTAAAATGTTTTGTCTGATGCCTTTTTCTCCCCATTATAATTTTGTCTGAAGTAAAGAGACACATTCAAAACTATTTCACTGATTTTGCAGATGCTTCAAACTTGATAAGGGTTTTCCTTGTGTGAATTTGCTGCTGTTAGGTCTGCTGGTAATAAAGATGAAGGTGGTGACGATAAAGATTATTTCTTTGGCACTGAAAATGACTTCCAAAACTAAGGGCTAACCAATTCCCTCCTTACCTTTTTCTCCTGCCTCTCCTACTCACGTAAGATGGCTGCCCTTGAGCTGTTTAAGAGAATGGTGTGCTGCCTCCTTTTCTGTGCGACTTTCCCTGGCATTGAAATACCTTGCCAACGATTACAGTGTAATTCACACAGACCCTTGAAGAGTTCAGAAAATCTCTTTGGAAATTGCCAGGACCCTTGCTGGCTGGTGGCTGGGCTTGGCTGCTTCTGCCAGCCTTCTGCAGGTAAGGGCGATAATCAGCTCTGCAAAGCTGGGGCAGCATAGTCTTAGGGTAGAGGCAGGGATGATTGAAGGCCGAGGAAAAAGAAAGTGGGATTGTCTCTTATTTCTTCACTTTTCATGGCTCCCTAACCAAAATATAAGTGCCTTGATGTTCAGACATGTTAGTAACACAATCCTCTTTCTCCATACCAACCTGTCCCCAAATGCAAAGAAATTACTCAGCAGTGACAAAATAATTAGTTAGTTATTGGCTTAACCTACTGCTGGGCTCTGCCAGGACAACTTGTGAAACACTTTTAAGCAAATCAATAGATTGATTGATTGACTGATAGATTTGTGTGTGTCCTGACCGGCTCTTCCACTCATTCTTTTGGGGTTGCCTAAGAATTCTGTCTTTTTGTTCTTTTCTTCTCTTTTAACAACTCTTTATGTTGTATAAAACTTGTAGTAATACAAATGATTCTTGCCATATTTCAGGTCCGTTTTATCGGGTGGGGTACAAAGCATTGCTGCTCTGTGGTTAGACCAGTTTTTGCATCTATTTGTAAACTCATTTCAGCCTCCCTTTACCTCTATAAGCATGTTTCTTTGAATTCTTCTTTGATCAGTTGTGACATCTTACTGCTTTTCTCATTAATTGAGCTAAATAAAAATCTTTGAAGATACTTAATTTCATATTTGTATGAGAGTCATGACTACATCCTATTTTAAATTTTTGGTTTTATTTTGTTTTGTTTATTTATTTATTTATTTATTTTTATTTTGAGACAGAGTCTCACTCCGTTGCCCAGGCTGGAGTGCAGTGGCATGATCTCGGCTCACCGCAAACTCCGCCTCTTGGGTTCACACCATTCTCCTGCCTCAGCCTCCCGAGTAGCTGGACTACAGGCGCCCGCCACCACACCAGGCTAATTTTCTGTATTTTTTCAGTAGAGACGAGGTTCCCCCATGTTAGCCAGGATGGTCTCGATCTCCTGACCTTGTGATCCACCTGCCTCGGCCTCCCAAAGTGCTGAGATTGCAGGCGTGAGCCACCGCCCCTGACCGACTACATCTTATTTTTAAAATCATCCTTCAACAACTCACTAGTTGATTCATGCCCTAAAACTGCTTCTTTCCACCAGGAAAGGGTAGTTGAGGACTCTGGGATCAACAAAATAACATTAGAGATTTATGTGTAGCTCTAATCTTATTTCCTAAGCTTTCTATCTGTAACTTAATTGCACTTATAGTGACTACTTCCTAATAATAACTAATTTCTAAATAATGATTTACAGTTTATAAAATGTTTTCTGCTATTTGATTTGCACACCGGTGACCTCTATAATAAGTTGAACAAGTACTATGATAACTCCCACTTATAGATGAGGAAGAAAGGAGGCCTGACATCACATGAATAAAGACTCATGTCTTCTGAGACAAATTCCTTGTTCTTTCCACTGTACACCACACCGCCATACCACATACATTCCCACTAGGCCATACTCCAAGTGCCTCTTGAAAAATCAAAGTTAATTAAGTTTGAGCCAATTTCAGCATTAAGGATACTTTATATGAATATGCCAATAATTTGCAAATTGATATTCAGTTGTGGTTTGTAGGTTAACTCTCTTTTTAATCACATTACTCAATTGATCTATAAAACAATTGTCAGGGAAATTTATAATAGTATCCATTTTCTGAAAGAAGGAAAGAAGCTAACTAATATTTATTAAATACCTGCAATGTGGCAGATATTTTTATCAAAGTTTTATAACTTAATCTTCAAAATAGCCTTGTGAAGTAATTTCCATCTTTTCATTGTCCTGTTGGTGATAATAATAGCATAAATCTATTTCCTGACCACTCATATACTATCTGGTGTAACCCTCACATCTGCCAGGTTGGTTGCATAAGTGAGATCTAAATCATAGGAACATTGACAACTACACCCAAGGTCATATGTTGGGATTTCACCTTAGGTCCAAAGTTCATGTTCTTAACAACGACTTAGTGGTTCAGAGGAGCCAAGACCATTGTTTGGTGGGTCAGTAGGACAGTGCCCATTCTGTGTAAGGCTTTTTCCTCAGGACTGTGAAGAATAAATGGGGCCTCTGTCCTGGGTGTCTTGAAGTCTATTGTTGATGTAAGGTCAAAGGAATAGATGAAGGTTGAGAGAACAGGGACAAGGAGAAATGTGACAATGTCCGCAGTAAAAGAGGAGTTTCTTTTCCAGAGATCTAGAGAACCTGGAGCATGAGGTCATCGAGGCGAGCTTCCTGTTTACTCCTAGTTTTGTCAAAACACGGAGAGGTTAAGGATCATAACAAATGCAAAGCAACTCAGAGGGCTTTTAACTCACATTTGCAGCTGGGTCAAGTACAAGGCTCAGTACTAAGGGTAGCATGTCACCAGGCAGCAGAGAGAGAATGCAGCTCCTTTGCTCCTCTTCACCTCTGGTGTTTTCCCTTAAAAAAAAAATGATCTTCTGATTGGAACGGGTGGAATGGAGAGAATCGAAGGTGCCCATGGGTGAAGAGATGTCAGGGAGCTCCTGTCTTCTCTATAGGTGGTTCAGCTTCCTGGCTAAAAGGGATCCCAGCCCAGGGAGTTGAGAAAACTTGCAGATGAGCTTGCTAAACCGTTTTTGTTAAATTAGGAGGAACCAGAGAAGGATGGGAGAGGTGGCAGACCTCCACCTTCAAGTACACGTTGACTTGATTGTCAAAAGTGAAGGAATGTGGAGGCCTGGGAGTCAGGGCAGAATCAGAAGGATGGCTGGAAAGAGAGGGTGTGAATTTTGCAAGAGGGTAATCTGATCATGGGGAGTCATCTGGATGCTTTAAAGACAAATCATAGAACATGCCCAGTGGAAGACATTTCCTGCCGAGAAGTCAAGTAAATGCAATATATATGGAGTGTTTGGATTTCAGTAATTCATTTATCAAAATTAGAGCTCTAAATGGTACAGATGTTGCATAAGAAATTAGAGTTTCATATAGAAGGTTAAAGGTTGCTGTCTAATAAAATCTAAAAGTCTATGATTCTCTGCTTCTATACTAGATGGCAACTTTCTGATTTGGAAATTTCTAGAAAATACATATAAACGAAATGACTAATAGAGATGCTTTTACTCCCTTAGGCCTGACAACATACTGTATTTGAAATATAATACAGAGAACATCACAAATGAAATACATTTGAGTACTGACATCCTCTATTCACTTACTCTAACTTTTTTCTTTATGTAAATCAAATAGATAAATCCTCTCAGCCCATCCTCACCTTTTCCTCTCTCTGCCAAACCACAAAGAGGTTTTGTTTTTCTGTGAGTTTTTTGATTGTTGAGGGAGAATGACAAGTTTCCAGAAAGGGACTGGGACAGATTGAAACATGGATGACTTTTATCTTTTTGACCTTCGTTCCTCTTCCAGCAATGGAATGTTTTCTGTTGTGCAAATGTCTTCACCAACCACACATGACATTCTGGCAGCAGGCTGAGAAGGCGTTTTGTTTTTTCATTTTGTTTTGTTTTATCTCCAATTTCTGACTACATTAGGTTTCCTTTGTTTACAAGCACAGTTTTCAAGTTTTCTGGGGAAATGTTTTTGAATTTTGGTTTTTCTGTGGAATCAAGCATCCCCCACCTCCCTCAGTGACGGTTACATAAGCAAGTGAGACTGAAGGCTGAAGAATGTTTTTCCTTCCTCAAAGACAAGGGAAAATGAAGCGTTCTCCTCTGCCAAGGAGAACGTATGCACAAGTGTGTTCTAATGAGAAATATCAATTAAACTATTTTCTACTAGAGCATGTGCCTGTGGCCAGGAAGGGACCTGGAACCACTGCTTATTGGGCCCGTTGTTTTGAAACCATGAACAACAGCCCAGTGAATTCATCTTTCGGCAGACACTTGACAGACAGATCTTTCCATTTCTAAAAACTGTAGTCACCGATTCCTAAGGGCAGGAAAATAATTAAGAGTGCAACAACTACAATGAATCAAAGAAAAATAAAATACCCCTTACATATCCTGTTTAAGTTGGCAATTTTTATTACCCAGAAAACAACTGAGTTACCACTCTCTTAAACTAGAGGGACACAAAGGGGAGGGAGGAATACAGAAAGAGATGTGGGGAGGGAAGAAAGAAAACAAAAACCAGGCCTCTAATCCAGTTACAGGTGAAAACACGGAGAAACAGATATAGACAGAGCCAGAGACAGACAAGGTCAGGCAGAGACACAGACAGAAACTCTTTCATGTAGTAGAAACAGAAACACACACACACACACACACACACACACCCTCCAGGAGAAGTAAGCATATGCACAAAGCATACAGAGACCCAACTAAACTAGATTAGAGGCACACACATTTTAGAGACCTACACATCAAGAGAGATGGAGAGAACTAAGGGTTCTTTGGATGCTAGGAAGAAACGAGGGAAGGGTGTGTGGGAGCATCCATTCATTCAGTGCCTTTCACTCTTCACACACTGCCTCGGGCTCCTTGCAGGGGACCATAAATGCAGTTTTTACAAACACAAGTTTTTTATCTTGCCTCCAACATTTTCTAATTGCAGGACTATGGGCCAGCTACTTAGCCTCTCTGAGGTTCAGTTGCCCTATCTCTAAAATGGGGACAATAATATCTACATCACAGGGTTGTTGTAAGAATTAAATGAGATAATATAGATGTAGTGCCCTCTGCACAGCCTGGCTCAGAGTTTGTGCTCAATAGATGGTAACTGATACTGTTATTAAAATTCATAACAACAGTATGGAGTAGGGATCATTATTTTTTATATAAGTAAGGAAATTGAAACTCAGAAAAGTTAAATAGTTTGCCCAAGTTACACAATTATTGAGTGATGGACCCACATTTTAATCCAAATCTACCTGGCTTAAGAGCCCATGCTCATTTCACTGCATCATACTTGAAACCTATCTCATTTTGTCATGCTGCATTTGTGTGTATGCACATGTGTATGTGCCTGTGCCTCCCCACTTCTGAGTCTCCAATGTCCATGATACAATTCTGTCTTTCTTTGTGTACCCATAGCTTAGCTCCCACTTATAAGTGAGAACATGTGGTATTTGGTTTTCCATTCCTGAGTTCCTTTACTTATGATAGTGAACTCCAGTTCCATCCAAGTTGCCGCAAGACATTATTTCATTCTTTTTTAAAGGGTGAGTGATAGTCCATGTATATGTGTTTATGCATATATGACACATTTTCTTTATCCACTTATTGGTTGAGGATGAAAAACACTTTAAAAGGAAGGATAAATCACATATATAAAGTTGCATTCAATTCCCTTGGTTAGAAGTCATTTCCCCATGCACCTCTAGGTGCCAGCCAAGTCCTTACAACATCAATTGTTCTTTTCCTAACTCCTCCTGATAACACCAAGCCATCTTTGCCAGGAACCTGTACTCAACTCATTTGCTGGTGGTATTGACCTACTAAACTTGAAGTTCCTTGAGAACAGAATGATTGTTATATCATCACACTGTTGGTCACGGGCAGGCACTAAATTCCTTCTGGAGATTTCATAGAAACCAACCTTTTTTTTTTTTTTTTTTTGACATTCTGAGTAATTTATGTCTATGTCCTATCTCAGGACCAGTTCCTCTGTCTTTTTCATCCTTATATCCCCTTTGTACCTCAGATACTACCCTGACGGCCACAGGAGTGCAATACATACTTCATAGCTCCTGTTTTTTAAAAGGCAGCAACAACTGGGCGCAGTGGCTCCTGTCTATAATCCCAGCTACTCAGGAGGCTGAGGCAGAAGGATTTCTGGAGTCAAGGAGGTTGACACTGCAGTGAGCCATGACTGTGCTACTGCACTCCAGTCTGGGTGACAAAGGAAGAACTTGTCTTAAAAAAAAAAAAAAAAAAAAAAAAAGGCAATAACATTTTCCCTACACTCTCCTCTTAACCGTAATTGAAATTCTGTGGAATTTCTTCAAAGATTACTTTCCACCCTTCTTCAGAAATTACAGAGTCCTAATTCTGGAGATGGAGCTCGTGTCTGCACCTCAAATCTGTCAGATCCAGCCACTTCATGCTAGCTTTACCTTTTATGGTCTTATTCAGCAGAGGCGTGTGTGCCACTGGATTGCTGAAAGTGGCCCAAATGGGCACTGAGGCCAGACCCATCAATGAGCAAAGTCTTCAGGAATTTTTTTCAACTTTCATGTCAAAAATATTTTTCATGGGCATAAAACCAGGATTCTCACACTATTTCTCTATCTGGTCTGTTCCAGGTGAGTCTTCTCCGGATTATGCATTTCTGATGTGTATTCCTGGGGCTGTGCTGTCCTGTCCATGCACAGGTCTGTCCCCAGGGCAAGGTTCACACCCGTCTTTCATGTGGCAGCCAGGGAGAACCTGCAAATGAAGGACTTGATGTGTTATTGTGTGCCAACCTCTCTAAACGTAGGCTCTACTTAATCACTCCAAAGCATGGCTGTTTGCCATTTCTCCGACAGTTCTCATTTGTTAAGGAAAAACAAAGGCATGCTGGGGACAGGGGGGCCTACTTTGGGAACAGCACCCTCCTGAGTGGGTCCCAGACCCCATCTCTCACTTGCTCAGGCCAGCAGAGAAAGGAGGATGGGTTTCCTGGTGTAGTTGGATATTTCTGGAATCTTTTAACCTGCATCACTGCAGGGGAAAAGACAAAGAAGAGAGATGCAGAAAGGGTCCACTTGTAAAAGAACTTCTCAGTGGTGGGCTCAGGTCTTCATAGCCAATAAGCCCGATAAGCAGCTGTGACTACCAGGGATCAAAGACTGCTGGGCTACTGCTGATTCATTACAGCAGTTTCCATCAAGCTGAGAAAGGTGGAAAGGGGAGAATTCAGAGGAAGCAAGACAGACAAGGCCAAGGAAAAGAGACAGACACAGCAGCCCTGGAGAGCAGGAGGGAGCAGACAGAGAACAGGGCAGCAGGCAGTTGTCTTGGGGAGGCCTCCCTGGATGGAGGCCCAGGGCCTTGGTGGGGGTGGCTGGCTCACATTCACAATGGCTTTCAGAGTTTTCAAGTTATTTCCCTGCCGCTTTGAAATACCACCTTCCCGGTGATCCAGGCCCAGCTCATACATCGGAAAGTGTTTGTGATGTAAAGAGACATAAGTATGGACTTGCTGCCCCAATTCCTGAATTTTTGCAAGATAATTAAGTAGCATTTTCACTGGGAGTGTAGTCAAATGTGATTCGTACTGGAGGTCCTTATTCTGCCAGGTGCATGCAGAGAGTAAAATGCTGTGGAAATAACACTTATTTAACAGGTACCTACCCCATGTCTGTGTATTTCTACACATAAGGAAACTGGGGCCCAGAAAGGTAAAGTCTCTTGACCACAGGTCCCTTCCTCCCTCCCTCCCTCCCTTTTTCACAGAAAGAGCCTTCTGGAACCAACCTGAGCCACCCTGTGAATCTTGCCATGTCCATAAACATACATTCATACACACAGACTTTCACATCCTTATTCTTACAAATATACTTTTAGTGAAGATTATTTTAGAATGTGACATGATGCAGTAACGATCCAAACAATGGCCTATCCTACTTGAGTTGCTTTTATAATATAGTATGGCATTTGTGTCAACTGATATAGATTTAGATTTAGATGTTGAAATTAATATTATAAGAATAGTAATGATGCAGGAATTTTTGCTCCTTAGCTCAGCTAATCTAGATTTTTGTCTCATGACCAGGAAGAATGAGGCATGTGGACAGAATGAAGGGTGAGGAGGATAGAATTTATTAAGTGGAAAGAAATTTCTCACTGAAGAGAGGGGCTCCTACAAGCAAGTGTCCACCCCCCTCACCAAAGTGAATACCAGGGTCACCACACATAAGCTGAAGAGGCTAGGCTCTTCCCCTGCATAAGGTGTGGATTTCTGGTGGCCTCACCCCATTCCCACAGTGTATGTGGGCCTCCAGTTCACTGTGGGCATGCCCAGGCTAGAATCTGTGCAGGTTCCCTATATGCACAAAATATCTAGTATAAACACTTTCGGGGGTGGGACGGAGATTCTCTGAGGACCCTTCCCTATCTGCCTAGGCCTTTCTCTGCCTCTATCAGTAATAATACTAACAAGAATACAAACTATGCTTGTTCAAACACTACTTTGTTATGTTATGACACAGTCATCCCACTTAATCCTTACAACACTCTATGAAGAGGTATTATTTTTATCCTATTTTGTAAATAAGGAAACTGAAACTTACAATGGTTAAGTAACAGGCTTAGGGTTACCCAGCTGGGAAGTGTAGAATTGGGATTCGAACTCTGGTTTTCCAGACTCCTCAGCCCTAGTTCTTCAACCCTATTCTAATCTCATTGCCTTTCCTCAAGTTTCATCTGAACCCAGCTCTGCTTCACTAAATTTATGCTTGTGTTTCCTTCTTAGGTCCCTAAATAGAAGTCCCTTGAATACATTCCTGGAGCCTTTTCTGCCAGTGCTCTTCCCAACAGGTGTCAGGATACCATTTCCCTTCTATCCTCCTCTTGAGGTCCTTGGTCAGCTCCCTGGGCATCCCAGCTCACTCAGGACTCATGCCTCTCACTGGCATTGCCCACTGTGCCTCTTCTCTGCTCCTGAGTCTGGCCTTTCTAGAAAACTTTCAGTACTTTTGTTGTTGCTGCTGTCTGTTTGCTTGCTTGACTGCTCTTTTGTCTTCTGATCTGAGAAAAGCAGCTGGACTGCAGAGAGACTCCCTGAGCTGGGCGGTGGATCCCACAGGCTCCCTCCATTCTCCACATGATTGAGTGATTGCATTTTCTTTGTGTCTCCTCGCTCTTCTGGTATATATTATTAGCTTATTTCTGTTTTCCCTTTTTTAAACTTTTAAAACAAATTCCAATCATCCACCTAAAACTTTTATATAACTTTTACTCCTAAAGCTTAGGTCAAGCTTCTTTTCAAATGCCATTTGAATGCTAAGTATATTTTGAACTTTACAAAATAGGACTTTTTTCCTTGTTTAATTAAATATTTCAGCATACAATGTTTTGAAGTTTAGAAAGGTTTAGAGAATAGTTATAAACACCTTTTAATATTTTTACAGTTTTATACTTTTTACCACCCAGCTTTACAAAATCTTAAAACTTAGCCATATTTTTGTGAGTTTTTTTTTTTTTTTTGAGACAGAGTCTGGCTCTGTCGCCCAAGCTGGAGTGCAGTGGCCAGATCTCAGCTCACTGCAAGCTCCGCCTCCCGGGTTCACGCCATTCTCCTGCCTCAGCCTCCCGAGTAGCTGGGACTACAGGCGCCCGCCACCTCGCCGGGCTAGTTTTTTGTATTTTTTAGTAGAGACGGGGTTTCACCGTGTTAGCCAGGATGGTCTCGATCTCCTGACCTTGTGATCCGCCCGCCTCGGCCTCCCAGAGTGCTGGGATTACAGGCTTGAGCCACCGCGCCTGGCGAAAATGTCCATTTTTAGAGATGATTACTGAATTAAAACATTTACTTTGAAACATTTGCAATAAAATGTCACAGATACATTTGAGTTCCCTGAGTAAATGCTTTTCTGATCTGATTTTTCTACTTCCCCCACCAAAAATGTTTACCACCTGACCTTCAAGTTTACTACTTCCACCCACATTTGTTTCTTATGTGTATGTGTCGTCATGTGATATATAGTATTAGTTTTCATGTCTTCAACCCTTCTGTATTAGGCTGTTCTTGCACTGCTATAAGGAAATATCTGAGACTGGGATATATATATGAGGCTTAATTGGTTCAGGGTCCTGCAGGCTGTACAGGAAGCACAGTGCATCTGCTTCTGGGAAGGCCACAGGAAGCTTCCAATCATGGAAGAAGGTAAAAGGGGAGCAGGCACAACACATGGCAAAAGCAGGAGCCAAAAAGACTCTCTGGAACTCCAGCTTGTACAGCCTGTTGCTAGGCTGTAGTGCAGTGGCGCCATCTCAGCTCACTGCAAACTCTGTCTCCTGAGTTCAAACGATTCTCCTGCCTCAGCCTCTAGAGTAGCTGGAACTACATGCGCGCACCACCATGCCCAGTTAATTTTTGTATTTTTAGTAGAGATGGGGTTTCACCATATTGACCAGGATGGTCTTGATCTCCTAACCTTGTGATTCCCCTGCCTCGGCCTCCCAAAGTGTTGGGATTACAGGCGTGAGCCACCGCGCCCGGCCACTACACACTTTTAAGTGACCGCATCTCGTGAAAACTCACTCACTATCACAACAACAGCACCAAGGGGATGATGCTAAACCGTCCATGAGAAATCCACATCCATCATCCAATCACCTCCCATCAGGCCCCAGCTGCAACACTGGGGATTGCAATTTAACTTGACGTTTGGGCAGAGACAAATATACAAACTACATCACCTTCCCCAAATGCTATGACATGGATTCATTGTATAATAAATATTTAAAAGATAAGATTACCTTTTTGAGATTTATTCATTCTGCTAGATATAGACCTAACCATTTATTTCATTACTTTATTACTTCCTGCTACAACAATATTTCCCAATTTATTTATTGATTCAGCTGTTAACAGATATCTGGGCTGTTTTCAAGTTAACACTTTTACTAGCGATGCTGCAATAAACATTTTACATTTGCTAGACTCCGCCTAGAAGTAGATCTGTTCGGTTGAAAATTAAGTATACTTTTACTTTTAGCAGAAATCAAAAATTATCCTCCTGAGGTATTGTAAGAATGTCTACGCCCGACACATCTTAGGAGATTATATGAATCTTCCCATGTTTGCCAACACTTGGAGTTATCAAGTATTAATAGAATGACTTTTAATCACAGTTGTTAGGAGATTTTCTTATTTACAGACTCAGGCTCTTAGATGCAGTTACCCAAAGAAAAGCATGTTGAAGATTGAAAGAGCAATACATAATAAAATAAATAATACATAATACATAAGCAATACATAATAATACATAAGCAATACATAATAAAATAAAACAAATACACAATCAAAGCCTACACATATTCCAGAATCCCTGGGTCATGGCATGAATGTGCTGCAGAGTCATTCTAATCCCAGCACCTTTCCCATTTCTTAGCCCACACTGAAGATGCTGAAATCAGGCAGCAATCAAGATTTAAACCACCCCTAAGGAAAGAGCATCGGTAATCTACGAAGGAAGACTAGAGGTCAGGAAAGACCAGATGGAACTAATACTGTGTGTCAAGAGCAAGAGCAAAGCTCCTCCGCTTGTAATTCTCTACGTGTCTCTCATCACACTTGTGGAGCTTGGTTGAGTGAAAGGCTGGGTGAGAAGCAAATGCAAATGTAACTGATACATTCATGGGCATGATGAATAGCCAAACCCAAGCTACTCTGACTTTGGAATGGTAGACTCACCTTACAGATCAACAGAAGCAATGAAGAGTGAAGAGCTATGAGTAATTTTGCAGGAAATTAATTTCTATTATTTTAGATGCACAAGCAGTATTAAGAATAATACAAATACCCACAATTGAAATTAAGAAACAAAGAATTATCATTATGGTAGAAAACACCCATGATGCTCTTATCTTGAACTTGAATGCCCATGCAAGTCGTTTGACTTTCACTGATAGGTTAAACACCCATGACGCTCTTATCTTGAACTTGAAGTTTATAATGCCCATGCAAGTCGTTTGACTTTCACTGATAGGTTAAACACCCATGACGCTCTTATCTTGAACTTGAAGTTTATAATGCCCATGCAAGTCATTTGACTGTCATTGATAGGTTTGTGTCCCGACTGCACGTAAGACAGGAATTTGCATGCTGTAAAATGACCTTCTACGGTGTGAATCATTCTATAATGCTAGCTCATTCATTTTTTGCTGACGTCTAGAATTTTATGTGAATACACCACAGTTTATGCATTTACCTGTTAAAGTGCATTTACATCTTTCCATTTCCTGCTATTGTGATGCTATATATGTTTTCTGTGCACGTGTGCCAACATTTCTCTAGGGCGTATACCTAGAAGTATGCTTTCTGTGTCATAGGGGTGACAATCTTCAACTTTGCCAAATTGCTCCCTAAATTCATTGTCCAGTGTGTACCCTGCAGAGTATCTGACTTTGAATTGTTCCACATCTTAGCACTTGATGGTGACAGATTTAAGCTTTTTTCTTCAATGTAACGGGTGTAACATGGTTTTATCAATGTATTTTTAATTTATACTTTCTAGTTGTTGGCAGAGATTCAAGCTGCTTCTTTGGATTCCTTGTTCATATCTCTTGCCCATTGTTTTTTCTATGGGATTGTTTTGTTGTAAGCATACATATGTGAGTGTTTCTGAACATTTGTGTAATCTGTAGGAACTCCTTATAATTGTGGGAAATTTATACAAATTTTATTCAGCCCAAAAATTGTTTTAATTTCTCCCAAAGCCAAGGTAGCCTATTATATTACTCCATCTTCTTCTCCCTGTCCAACATGAAAGAAAACAGAGAGGCATTTCAAAACAGGTTCTGAAGCAGCCTGCCCTCCCCAAAGTTCTAACCCTTTCCTTGACCTCTGTAATAACAAATAGGAAGAAATTGCCAGAACTCAGACATATGTATTCTTAATAGTTTTATTGGAGCATAATTGACATACGATATGTTTCATATTCGAAGAGAACAATTTGAGAATTTTTGACATATATATACACTGATGAAACTATCGTCACAATCAAGATAATGAACCTGGCCAGGTGCAGTGGCTCACACCTGTAATCTCAGCACTTTGGGAGGCGGACGCTGAGTCAGGAGGATCACTTGAGCCCAGGAGTTCAAGGCTGCAGTGAGCTATGACTACGTTTACAATTTTCTCACTCCTTTCTCCAGGCAATCACAGATAGGCTTCCTTTCACTATCAATTTGTTTTTATTTTACTGAATGTAGAATTACACAGTATGCACTCTTTTTGTCTTGTTCCTTTCATTCAGCAAAATTACTTTGTAATTCTTCTGTGTCTTTAAGTGTATCACTAGTTCATTCCTTTTCATTATCTAGTAGTATTCTGTCATAAGGATATTCTACAGTTTGTCAGTTTGTCTGCTGATGGTCATTCAGGATGTCTCCAGTTTGGGAGTATTAAAAATAAAGCTGCTAAAAATATTCATGTACAGTCTCTTTATGGAGATTGATCTATCTACCTACCTACCTGTTCATACACACACACAGGTACACACACAGACACATGTATATATGTACATTCCTTTTTCTTGAGTAAATATTTTGGAGTGAAATGGCTGTATCATATGGTAGTGTTATGTTTAGGTTTTTTTTTTTTCTAAGTGCTAAAATGTTCTCCAAAGTGATTGTATCATTTCGCATTCCCATCTCCTGTGTATGGTACGAGAGTGCTGTATTTCCACAGTCTCACCAATATTAGCTGTGGTCGATCTTTCTTAATTTTGCTGTTCTAGTGAGTATGTAGTGGCATATCATTGCAGTTTTCATTTGATTTACATTTACCTGATGGCTAACGATATTGAACATCCTTTCATGTGTTTGTATGCCATTCATAGATCTCCTTTGGTGAAGTATCTGTTCAAATATTTTTTTCCATTTATTACTAGGTTGTTGGTTTTCTTATTATTGAGTTTTGAGAGTCCTTCATAGTATTCTGAATTCAAGTCCTTTATAAGATAAGTGTTTGACAAATATTTTCTCCCAATCTGTAACTGTCTCTTCATTTTCTTGATATTGTCTTTTGAAGACGTTTAATTCATCAATTTGTTCTTTTATGAATCCTGCTTTTGATATCATATCTAAGGAATCTTTGCCCAGCTCAAGATCACAAAGGTTTTCTCTTACGTTTTCTTCCAGAATTTTTATAGTTTCAAATTTTACACTTAGTTATGGGACGCTTCCTGAATTAATTTTTGTTTATGATGTATGGTATGGATTGATGTTAGTTTTATTTTTACTTTGGATATCCAATTGTTTCTGCACCATTTGTTGAAGCGACGATACTTTCTCCAGTGAATTATCTTTGCACCTTTGTTGAAAATCAGTTGCTTGCCTATGTGTGGGTCTATCTCTGGACTTTCTGTGCTGTTCCACTGATCTATTTGATTATCTTTACACCATTACGACACTCTCTTGATTATGGCTGCTTAATAGAAAATAAGCCTTGAAATCAGGTAGTGTGGTAAGATGCTTCCCATGACTCCACATAGATTTGAGATCTCAGCAGAACTCCCATAGTATAAATATGAAATTTCCTTATGATACACAAAGATAAATGAAGATAGAGGGGCAGGTCAGCTGAAGTCGAAGCAACGGTCAATGACCATCAGGGCAGCCTGGAATCTTTTTGCTGACCAATCTCCCCTTTGGCTAGCATTGAACAACCAGTTCCAAAACCTTGCTCTCTCTGAGGAACTGACTGCCACCCTTCAGTCAACACATTCCTAATTATACTTCAGCCATCCATCTAGTTGCAACGGCTTTCCAGTTGCCTTCCTGAATCATCCTGGTAGGCTTGAGTATCCCCAAATATCTGTCCACATTTCTAGATTGTCTTTGGGTTTCCTTAGCTTAGGGATAACGGTCATTCATTTTGATGTTTCTTCTTAATTTCATTCTTAAAGCTCCAGAGATGCCCACATGTCACTCCCAAATCTGAACACAAGATGATGTTAGAATGTCTAATCAGTTTTGAGGATCAGTAACTTTGGTTTTAGAGGTTCCACAAAGTGATAAGATTTCAACAGACCTTAGAGATTTTGGTTCCTGGGGAAACCACACTAGCACCTCATACACTCAAGAGCACAGCATCTAAGATTGGAACATCAATTAGTCATTTATTAACGATGTTTGAGCACCTGCTGTATGCCATGCACTAAGTTTGTCCTCTGAGAATGAAGAAATTGATACAATGTAGTCTCTGTTCTCAAGATGCTTCAAATCTAATATATTCCACACCTTCATGACCCAAGGCCACTTAAAGATTCTAGCTATGGATCAGTATAATCTAGATTTCAGAGCCCAAATCTATAATTTCTCCTCAGATAAGATTGTTGCCATCACTGGGAAGGAGTAGGAGGCATTTTCTCTGTCAAGTCAGACATTCTAATTCAAGAATAGTAGAATTTGGTTGACAAAGACAAGCCCAGAAAAAGAATAAAGCACCCGGACAGGACCAGATGCCAGAAGCAGAGGCCAAGCCCTTGAAGGAGTCACACAAAGGCGGTGAATATTTATCAGAAAAGAACAGAGACAGAGTAGGGAGTAAATGGATGAAGAACTGTCTTTACCTCTTGACTGGGGAAGGTGTATGTGCAGTAAAGAGTGGGTGAAACCGAATTTGAGCCTCAAGGTTAAAAGTTCAGTCGGTATTACCTTTCCCACTGGGAGGGCTCACTGAGGCAGGGAGAGTCCAGACATGTCCCAAAGGAACGAAAGGAATCATTGTGCAGTTGCCTATCTTCTGTGATAAATGTAGGTTTTGCACACATCATTAAGAATATTTCACAAAAGGTGGAAACACAAGGTCCTTGCCAAATAAAACAGTTCTTTAAAAGCCATTGCCCAGCCAAGGTGCATCATGAGGGTAGACTGGAGAGTGAAAGGGGAAGTCTCTGGTCCTGGGCTGGGAAGGGGAAGGTGCGGTGTGCCCTGCTCCAGGACGATGGAAGGGCCTCCTGACCACACTCTGGTTGGGGGTGCTGAGGAGTTAGGAGATGACATCAGGCTTCCATGATGATGGAGACCTGCAAATTTAGCTGCAACTGGGAGAAGCTATCCAAGGCACAGAGCAAGGGAAGTGGGGGACTAACCTAACTGCAGTGGAGATTTGGGAGTTGCCTAGATCCCAAAGGGAAGCAAGTGCTGCTGGGAGACCAATAGGAAGGAGTGGGACAGGTGGGAGTAGGGAGGCCTCCATGGCTTATAGCCAAGGTGGTGTGATTGCAAAGGCCCAGGAAGACCTCCTGCCTGAAATAGTATTTCCACCCCTCAGCTATAGCCTAATATTCCTTTAAAGTGGGACACAGCCTTCACTTCACAATTAGAACTAAGACTTGTAATCAAAGTATCCCTAGGAGAGCTGAGTTCACTGTAAGGGTAAACTCTGGATGTTTTCTTAAGAGTAGTATTGGAGGAAAGCACAGTTATATGATTCTGATGGAAGAGGGAAAAGTGCATAGAAAAGGGGGATGCGGGTCTGGGAGGCAGACTCCAGGTTCTCAGTGGTCAGCCTGATGTCATGACAGTTAAGGCTGCCAGATTTGGCAAAACAAATGCTGGGATGCTCAGTTAGAGTTATCTGAAATTGAAACTTAACTGGGGGCCCTGTATTTTATCTGTCGACCCCAGACCAGCGGGAATTTCAGTGTCATTTCCCCACTGAACCCCTCCGCGATGCTTGCCTTGTGGATCCCCTGAGCCTTCACTTGGGTATGCGAGGACAGCTGGGAAGAGACTGCAGAATGGAGGCAACAGAACCACAATACATAAGGAAGAAGATACCTCACTGAGACCCAGAAACATAAATTCCTTAAGGACCCAGACTCTGTCATTTCTCTCTGCATCCTAAGTACCTTGCATAATGCCTAGTACAAAGCAGGTTGCTTGATACAGGCATGTTGAAATTCTTTTTAAGAGGCAATAATTAATAGTAACAGTAGCAAACATGTACATAGTGCATATTCTACCTGGACTCTCTTCTTTTTTTAAAAAAAAAGAACTTTTGTTTTGAGACCTGGGGTACATGTGCAGGATGTGCAGGTTTGTTACATAAACATCTGCCATGGTGGTTTGCTACACAGATCAACCCATCACCCAGGAAGGAAGCCCAGCATCCATTAGCTATTCTTCCTGGCGCTCTCCCTCCCCTCCCTTCGCCCTCCGCACTACGCCCAGCCCACCAACAGGCTGTGTGTGTTTTTCTCCCCATGTGTCCATGTGTTTAAAATAGTTTCTTCTAATTCTGTAAATAATGTCAATGGCAGTTTAATTGGAATCTATAAGTTACTTTGGGCAGTATGACCATTTTCACTATATTGATTCTTCCTATCCTTGAGCATGGAATGTTTTCCCATTTGTTTGTGTCCTCTCTGATTTCTTTAATCAAGGTTTGTATTTCTCCTTGAAGAGGTCCTTCACTTCCCTTGTTAGCTGTATTCCCAGGTATTTTATTCTCTTCGTCGAAATTGTGAATGGGAGTTCATTTATGATTTGGCTCTCTGCTTGCAGCCAGGCTCTCCTCTAAGTACTTTACTGAAAAGCTGAGATGATGCCTCGGAACGACGTGGTACAAGAGACCTAGAAAGGACTTGTGCTAGTAGAAGAAGGAAATCTTTTGATATTGCTTTTTAATTAAGTGGGTTCCTTAATTATTAGTGTGTAATCCTTCTTCTTAGGAGTGGTAGGCTATCCACTCCTCATCCTAGTCTTCTATTCAACTCCTCCTCCTCCAAAAACCAAAAGCACAGACAAAGTCAGTTACATTATAGATTCTCCCTTACTTCCCCCCTGCAGCTGTTCCCACCTCCAGACTTCACTGACACCCAACGCCCCACTCAGCAGACCCACCCCACTCGTCCAGAGTGCAAACCCATTACAGTGAGTACAGAGCGACCCACCGTTAAGGGAGGAAATCATTTTTTGAAATAAGTTCGTAATGCTTTTCCCAAATATAGATGATATGGGGTTCCAGAGGAATTGGATTATTCAGGTTCCTCTTTGCCTTCCTTCACGCAGAGAGTGCCCCAAACTTGGCTGTGTTCTCATAGCAACAGGCAAACAGAGAGGGCCAAAGATTCAGTAGTGAACCATGAGCATCTCTAGCCTGGCGTGTCCTGGCTTTAGATTTGCCAGACAGAACACTTGGGAAAGCCTGGATCTACTACATCTGTAGAAGTCAGGCCAGGGAAGCCCCCAGACAATCTGAAGTTTGGAGAAAGTAGGTTTGGTACAACTGCTGCTACTTTTTTTTTTTTTTCACATGATTTGGTTTTTTAGGCAGAATTTCAAATGGCCCTCTTCACCCTGACACTGCCATCCCGCCCCCACCTGAGTGTAACCTCCCTGTGGAGAGAACTGGCCACACATGGTTCTGATTCATTTGCGTTTAACTCATCAAAATATTGTTTAGTCAAAATCCCTCTCTGTCCAAGGAGTCTTTTATGAGCTGACAGGATAAGCCTGGCTTAAGTCTATCGTTGTAATTGGGGAGTTTTGTTTTCCTTTTCTTTGAACTGAGAAGCTGCTAGTTCCAAGCCAGCCCTCACCAAAGCAGGCTGGAGAAGCTGTATTTGTTATTTACTTGTTGGATTGTTTCTTTAATTCTGGAATCCAGTCAGCTTCGGCACATGCCCGGGTTGGTGAAAAGTATTCTTTAAGTTGTTTTCAAGGCATCATTCTGGTCCAGTTAGCAAGACTGTGAATCCACGAGCATTTCTTGCAAGGGTGACCTAGACTCTTGTTTCTCCTTCACTTTTGCTGATGCTATCCCAGGCCAGGCCAGGGTCCTTCCTTCCTGTGGAGCTCAATGGCTTCCTGACCCATGTTGTTCCTCTCCCGTAGAATTCACTGGCTTCCTGACATACACAAATCCTCATGCTGCAGAGTAAGCTGTCTATGCCCTCGCTCCGACCATGCCACTCTTTCGTGTGCCCTACAGGGGGACTTCTTAAACAGGCATGCATCTATGGTTGAGGAATACACGGACGAGTCCCAGGGACTGAGCAAAGTCACAGACAAACACGGAACATTTCCCTAAAACCATCAAGCCTACTCAAAAATCGAGGAAAGTGCTGTTATCTTGTGTTTCAAAGCCCTGCAGAAATATGGAGTTGACTACAAAATTATACATTCTGAAAATAAAACATGCATCTTCAGGGAAATTTTAAGCTTGACACTACTTTGGACTAAATCCCTAGGTCCCCAAGAGTGATATATTTATTGCCTGCCACCATCAGTGTATGTGGTAAAAGTTTGAGAAGGCCTAGAGTAGAGTAGCCCAAGCCCTCAAGTTGTCTTTCAAGGCCCAGTGCATTCCTTCCCCCAAATCCTGTCCAATCTGTCACCTACATGTACCTTATTCTCTAGATAAATGCGGCAATTCATCATTCTCCAACACACTCCCCCTTAGACATTTCTTTTCTTGTAACCAGAATGCCTTTAAATTTCCCCATCTTTGCCCACCTGGAATCCAGATCTAATGCCAGATCCATTTTTCTTTCCGTTATAAATGCATTATTTTTGTACTTCAAAGTCCTAGTCATGGTGCTAGGATTTCAAGGAATATTGCTGGAGAGATGGTTGATGGAACACAATTCCTGAGCCCGTGAGCTATACAGAAAGCAACAGAACATTTCTTTTCTTTTCTTTTCTTTTTTTTTATTATACTTTAAGTTCTAGGGTACATATGCATAACGTGCAGGTTTGTTACATATGTATACTTGTGCCATGTTGGTGTGCTGCACCCATCAACTCGTCAGCACCCATCAACTCGTCATTTACATCAGGTATAACTCCCAGTGCAATCCCTCCCCCCTCCCCCCTCCCCATGATAGGCCCCCGTGTGTGATGTTCCCCTTCCCGAGTCCAAGTGATCTCGTTGTTCAGTTCCCACCTATGAGTGAGAACATGTGGTGTTTGGTTTTCTGTTCTTGCGATAGTTTGCTGAGAATGATGGTTTCCAGCTGTATCCATGTCCCTACAAAGGACACAAACTCATCCTTTTTTATGGCTGCATAGTATTCCATGGTGTATATGTGCCACATTTTCTTAATCCTGTCTGTCACTGGTGGACATTTGGGCTGATTCCAAGTCTTTGCTATTGTGAATAGTGCCGCAATAAACATACGTGTGCATGTGTCTTTATAGCAGCATGATTTATAATCCTTTGTGTATATCCCCAGTAATGGGATGGCTGGGTCATATGGGACTTCTAGTTCTAGATCCTTGAGGAATCGCCATACTGTTTTCCATGATGGTTGAACTAGTTTACAATCCCACCAACAGTGTAAAAGTGTTCCTATTTCTCCACATCCTCTCCAGCACCTGTTGTTTCCTGTCTTTTTAATGATTGCCATTCTAACTGGTGTGAGATGGTATCTCATTGTGGTTTTGATTTGCATTTCTCTGATGGCCAGTGATGATGAGCATGTTTTCATGTGTCTGTTGGCTGTATGAATGTCTTCTTTTGATAAATGTCACAACAGAACATTTCTCTGCTTAGAAAGTGGGAAAGAGGGACAGAATGGTGCTAAGTGGAGAGTGTAAAGCACATTCTTAGCACTACTTTTTTCTTCAACTTCAATAGGTACAAAGTTCTGTTTTTAGAGTGAGGAGGCAAAGATTAGGGTGTGGACAGGGACTCAGGGGAGGGGCACAGCTTTTTCTAGATGGAACTCACAATGCAAAAACTAAGAAGAAAGATGGATGAAATGAATTGCAAACTGGAAATTTGCAAACATGTTTATTTCCTCCAATACAAAGTCTATTTTTTAAATTTGGGAATTTTCAAATAAAAATCTGGAATTCCTGGTTCTGTTGGAAAACCAAATTGACTGGGGCATCTGCCTGGCTTCCCTGCCTGTCTCAGAGCCATCTGGAGATACGGCACGAACTCTGTTTCACTGCGGTTCCCACCACTCCTCCACATAAGCAGACACAGGGGCCTCCGGTGTGTGCATTGTGATTTGCTGCCCTGCTGCAGAGGATGGACAGAAACAGTTACAAATTCCAGCTTAAGGTCCACAGGTAAACATTCTGAGGGGTTGCCAGAGAATGAATAGTGATTGGTTAGAGACAGAGGCAAAAGTCTTGTTGGAGGAGTGTATTGGAAGAGCCCTTTTTGCACTAAGTCATCCAGTCTCTTTATTTTAGAACTTCTCTCTGCAAAAAGCATCACACGCATATGGTATTGTCCGAGGAAGAGTCCTCAGGCTCTAAGCTGCAGCCGGGCACTAGCACATTAGCAGTGTTCTCCCTGCTTTACCTCCGGTGCCTGGCCTCTGTTCCCTTCGAAGCTGCTTTCTTGTCTCCCCTCACTTGATTTTCCCAGTGTCACATTAGAGGTTTTTCCACCTCTGAGTGCTCAGAATCAGGCATTTCGCTCAATCAGTTTCAAGGATGATTAGAAAAGTTCATCCAAGATCAAATCTCTTCTCTTTCTTTTCAAAAAAATCTGTACTGTTGAAGGGGGAACAAAGCCAAGCGTCCTCCTTCCCTGGGCTTGGGAATGGGGGATTTGCCTCTGCCTCCCCGATTTACCCCCGACTCAAATGAGGCCTCTGAAAAGGGAGCTGCTCTGTCCCCAAGCTTCTCGTTTCACCTGTAACAATGGGGATACACGGAGTGGCTGATAGGGATCCTCCAAGGAGTTTTCTGGCTTTTCGGCCAGGCCCAAGCCCTTCCTGAACAGGCCATTCCCAGGGCCTCAGATTTCAGGATGAGGTGATTAGCGAGGGGGGTTCAGACCTGGCAGAGCCCTCTCCTGGTTGTGCATCTGCAGAACTAAGGAGCTGCTGTGTCTGCGGCTGCTGGGAGCTACAGCTTGCTCTGTCTCTGAGGGCCAGTGAGGGAGTGACAGAGGGTAACAGGCAGAACTACTAGCAGATTGGCATTGCTTTTCAGTCCCAGTCTGTAGTGAAATAGAAGAGAGAGCTCTTCTGTGCTATCTTCAAAGATGACAAGCAGAAGAATTCCACCTCTTTTTAGTATTCGGATTTTTTTTTTTCCATGCTCTCTTCTTCTTCCCACACACAAAATCCTAGAATTTGAGAACTGCAATACACCAATATAGTTTAAACATCTTTGGAGTACAGTTCTCCTCATTTTACATATAGGGAAACAGCCATGAAAAGAGGGACAGTGGTTTGCTGCAGACCACACTTAAAAGAGTGTCAGGATGGGGATAAAAAGCTTTCTTACTTCTTATCCCTGAGAACCATTCCAGTGGTTCCCAACATCTGGTCATGAGCACAGAATTTTCATTATTTTTGGCATATCTGTAAACACCTGTGCTATTACTTAATGCTTTTTCTTTAGCCAGATCCATTTTTTACTTAAATGCCGTTATTTTAAAAGGAAACGATGCCACTAATGCCTATGGAAAAGCAGCATTACTTGCCTTAAATATTGGAGACCAAAAGGCAAATGTGATTAATGGAAAATGACATTCTGGAACAAGCTGGGTACTGTAGTCTGTTGAGGGTTCTTGCTTCAAGACCTATTGGGGGGATTACAGTATGAGCTAAGAGTTTGAAAAGTGTTAACAAGATCCTGACACATTCTCCTTGAAGGGAAGAAGGAGAATTGAAATGGAACATCCTTACTACAAACCACCAGTGCCCCTGCATGCACCAGCACAGTTTTCTCTGGATACCCATGGTCCCTGTTCCTCACTTTAGAGTCACTGCTTTGGATCATACTGCCTTGGATCATGGTGTCTTCAGAAGGATGGTGGGCTCTTTGCCTTGCCGTTCTCCCTTCTCAAGGGTTAGGCTGCACAGATGCCGAAGGTAGACACAATAGACCTTGCACACTTCAAAAACTATGGACAATGTTTCCTACGGAGGAACAAATTTTTCTGCCAGATGGTGAAACTTCTCACAATATTCTGGTTGAGAAATCCTCGAGAGGGAATCAGGCTAAGGGAGAGCGATTGAGGACATTTTGGGTTCAAGAGATAGCTAAGTGATTTTCTGTACACTAGATATCCTCCACCTCCCCTTTATCCACACCCCCATATGCCACAGTGACACGTGTCGTTCTCAGCTAGTGATGACGGAAATGAACAGGATTCCCTGCTCGTGAGAATAGCAAAGAGTCACTCTGCATGTGGTCCGAGGCTCAGGAGTCCAGGTGAAATCAAGTCTGCCCAGTCCTTTCACCACCTCCCCTCTTCTGTATTATCACCACGAGGAAAGAACCAGTCAGCAAATGGTTCCTAACCACCTGGCACCGTGCTAGGTGTTTGCACCTGCGCTGAGAGCAGCTTTGTGTGATTGAGACAGAGTTCCTTTATATTAAATGACAGCAAGGACATACATGCCACATACAAGATGATGGGGGTCCCAGGAACACTCTGGGAGCCTGGAGGAGGGAGTGCAGCCAGAAGCTCAATACAGAAACTTTGTGGAGGAGGTAGGATTTTTGCAGGACTTCCTTCTCCCTATTTCCCCTGGTCTTCCTCCTTCCCCTCTTGCCCTTGTCCAGTGTGCAAACTGTCAGTGTGCAAACTGTCAGTGCACTGACAGTGGCTGAGGGGAGAGTTGGCTCTCACTCCTGGATGTGGGCTGAACAAGCATCCCGGAAGCCTGCGGTGGTGGGAGGCTGGCCAGGTGGACAGCACCCACGCTGCTGCTCGTGAGATCCTCGAAGACAGATTTACCAGTTGCCAAATTCTCCTTGTAGCCCACTCTCCTCCCTGAGGCCCCACACAGCAATTCCTGAGGCCTAGTGAGGGGAGAAGAGGGCTCAGAAATGGCAGGTGAAACAGAATCACACACAGACTACAGAGACTCTGCAGGACCATCTCTGGCAGATTCTACCTCTGCCTCTACAACACCCCTTGGGTCAGAGGGAGAACACAGGTTGGCAGATCTGCAGTTTTCACTGCCCTGTGGCTCCTCCTTGATCTACGTGGTTGTCTTGGAGTGTTAGGGAGCATCTCAGGAAGCCTGTAGGGACAGCCCAGGCAATAGGGCCAAGGAAGCCAAGGGCCTTTCAAAAAGGTCAAAAGACGACAAAGAAAACTGTTGGGTGCAGGCAGGTGAGGCTGCCTCAATCCATGCCCAACATGGGCTTTGTGAACTGAGGTCTCAGGGGTAAGGGTCACCCACTGCCAACTGCAACAACAAGTAAAGTGAATGAGGCCAGGGCACTGAAAATGCCTGCGATTGTCCCTGCCTCCCAGAACATACTTGTTGGCTCGCAAGCTGTTGGGGTATCTCACTGCACGAAATAGGAAATGGAGTAGTAAGCCAAGGGGACTTGGCCCAGTGTGACACAAAACATGAATGGTAAAAATCAAAAGTCGAACTTAGATCTTCCCCTTCTATATCTAGTTTGCCTGAATGCCTTTGGTAATTTGGGGTAAGGGGTGGAGTGGGGGGGAGACTGATCAGATTGAAATAACAGTGAAATATTTCCAGGTGATACGGAATGGCCTGGGCCAGACTGAGCCACCTCTGGCCGTTCTGTGGTTGCTTGGGTAATGGGTTGCACACAAGGCCTGGCTGTTGTGACCTGCGTCTCATGCGCCCCGAAGCTGGGCTCCTTGTTCCACCACTGTGAATGCTGCCTGCAAAGCTGGGAGCTCCTGGCCATCCAAATGCCGTCCCACTGGGATCTTCCCTGTATTTACCAGCAAGCCCAGCTCTAAGCTGGAAGGTGGACACTCAGAGGATGGGCTGGGGGACAGTCAGAAGACAACATCTGGTACTCAGCAAGACTCAGGGAGAAATCACCAAGCTGGGTGATAAAGTTGATGTAGTTTGCTTGTTGGTGCGAGTGGAACCCAGGGCCAGGCATCTGGAACTCCCCAAACCTTGAATCCCCTACCCATCTGTAAACAGCAGGTAGCAAACTCATTGGCACCGATGAGGTGAGTGTGATTTAGTAGTCCGCGAGGTGGTTTAATAGAAAGATCACTGGCAGGGGAGGCAGGAGACCTGGACGTCTGTCCCAGCTCTGCCAGCAGCTTTTAGTTTTGCAAACAGTGACCCTGGACAAGTCACTTGCTCTCTCTGAGTCTCTTTATTTCATGTATAATTAAAGGGTGGGACTGGATAAAATCCATAGGCTCTCCCGTTTTGGTAAAAACACCTCATGTGCCACTAATGCAGCAGGCTCCACTGATCACCCACTGCTGGATCTTGCAGGTATCAGAAGTGGCCACTGAGCCTCAGTTTTCTCAGCTGCCCCTTTTACCGGTTTTATGTGAAGATCTCTGTTCCAGGCTTGGAAGGAAAATGAGAGAATGGAGTAAGGTGGGTGGGGCAGAAGGAAAAGATAAAGAGGGAAAATGGTGAAAATGCAAAAGTAGATACAGTGTTGAAGAGACAGGAAAAGTGAAAAAACTCAAGAAAAGCGTAGTCAGCTATGTCTGTGAAGGAATCACAGCACACTGACTATCAATGAACGGACAAGCCTGTCTCTTTTATTTCTCTGCCTTTCAGTGCGGCCGCATCTGCCCTATGCAAATTTGATGGCTGTCAGTATGATCAATAAACATTAACTGAGGAAATTCCTCTGTGTACCGCACCGTACTTGGGAAATATGGGGGTTCTCAGGGGTTCATCTAGGTTTTGATAAGCATAAGCTCACACGATTTCAGAAAAAGAATGTAAAAACTGTACATGCAAAATTAAGTAAAAAACATATTTAATTTCACATGATAAAAGAAATCACAACAAAGCAAACATTTTAAAAAGCTGTCATCTACAACAAACATCCCCAAATTCAGGAAAATAATGACATTTTCATTAATTAACTTCCAACACAGTGTTTTTTCTCTACATTCTCTTTAATCACCTCTTTCTATGGCAACAACTTTATAAAACCATTTTCTATAGAAAGGGAGGAATGATAATTCAGTCTTTCCTCAACTGAAATGTGATTTTTTTTAAGAGCAATAATCAGGATGCACAAAACATGTGATTTCACAACAAAAGGACTCACTGTTTGTAGTACTGTTATGTTGAGGCCCTACAAATAGAGGAATTTTAATACATTTTGGTTTTGAATGACTCCTGTCCTAAAGGAAAAATGTATGTTGTACTTATAATGATATATTTGCATTGTCAAATGTATTTCTTATGGGAAAGAATTTCCATTTTGATGAGGAATCAGTGAGAAAGACCTCTTAGAATGTGACTGCACACATCTGAGCACCAGAATAGTCTTTTCCACAGACTAGCTTTTGTTCCTTCAATTCTAACTTTGCTTCTCACCCACTCCCCACAGTCTTCAGGCTAAGAAGTCACAGGATGTGTGCATATCACTGTCTCACCTCTGGTGCTACAATTTTGGCCTCAGCGCGAGGAATCACACAGTGGGAAGGGCACATTTTCCTGGAAGTCATTCCTCCACTGGTGGAGCCAGGAACCCTGTAACTGACTAAAAGCACCCTTAGCTCTATCCTAAAAATGTCTAGGGTTACTCCAATGCTCCCCCCATATGAAGGGGAGTGCGAAGGAGGGAAAGTTGGGGTTAGAGGGATGCAATATCTTAACAAATTGCAATGAAAATATTTTACTCCTGCAAAATTTTCAAACCCATGTCACTATGTGAGAATATTTTTAAGACCTCTCCCTGGAAGAGTCTTGGAAGGGGCCAGTGCAATAAGGGTCCTTGAACTTGAGGCTTCATTAGCTTCTTGAAAGATCTGCCTCTAGGGTTTGGAGAGACCCATGAGACTTGTTCTCTATCCTCGCGTTCTGCAGCCGTCCTTAGTCACTCATTCTGCTCCTAACAACAATCCATAGTCCAACTTCGTCCCTCCCATCGAACTTGAACTCAATCCTTTGGACAAGGCTCTACTCTTCAAGAAGTCTGGTTTGTGATGGTCATTTACATGAACTTTACTGAGAAAACAGGTACATGAAGTGACTATAAGGGCAAATTCACTGCTAAAAGTGTATTGTAAATTGATAGACCAAAAATTTGGCTCTAATTACATTTATTTTATACATTTGAATATATCCTAAATGTCCAACAGTAGAAAATTGGTTAATTATGCCAATGTTCCACTAGCATATTTTTCAGTTATTTAGTGTAATTTTTGTGGACATGTATTGTTTGCCTGAAAAGCTTTCCTTTACAAGTTAAATAAATTTTTAAAACCATATTGTAAGGGCATAATCTCATTTTTAAATTTAAAAATACATATGTATATCAATCTATCTATGCCTCTGTCTGTATCTAGATCTAAATTGCTGTAGGAAAAATTAAGAATAGAAAAATGTCTGGAAGGTTCTAGATCTTGGTATGAGTAAGAGTAGTTGCTCTAGGAAGATAATAGTGAAATTTTCTTGCTTATTATTTTATTTTTCTGTAATGATTACATCTTTGTTTCTCCTTTTAAGAGTCCGTCGCCTAGGCTAGAGTACGGTGGCTCAATCACAGCTCGCTGCAGCCTCGGTCTCCCTGCCTCAAACGATCTGCCCACCTCAGCCTCCTGAGTAGCTTGAGACTACAGGTGTACATCACCATGCCCAGCACAATTTTAAAAAAAAATTGTAGAGATGGGGTCTCTTTGTGTTTTCCAGGCTGGTCTTGAACTCCTGAACTCAAGCGATCTTCCTGCCTTGGCCTCCCACAGTTGAGATCGCAGATGTGAGCTACTGCATCCAGCCTCATGACTATGTTCCTATCGTATTGTAATAACAAAACTACAGGTAGAATTTTTTAAGTGTATAATATTTTAAAAACTCAAGTAGCTTCTCTCTTTCCTTACTTAGCCAGGTGCAGGTTGATAAAAGAATTCTGGAAATTGAAGGCCAAGGAACAGTGACTCAAAAATAAGAAGTAGGCTGAAAAGTGAGTGTGTGTATGAGAGGGAGAGAGAGATAGAGAGAGACAAAGAGAGAGGGAGAGAATGTGTTTGTGGGGAGCACATATTCATCTGTGGGCTGTGCAGGTAGATACTCTGCATTCAATCCTAACACCTAGTTTAGCTCTGCCCCTCACATCAATGAATCCTGCTGAAATGTCTGCAGCTTCCATTTTGATTCAGTGTCTCAGTCCATTTTATAAGCCACAGAGTCTTCGGATGGGAGAAAAAAAGATGCCATCCGGATTTGAAGGGGCACATTCCTCCATTTGAAAATAGTTGGCTTTCTCTCTGCCCACTCTGAGGGTCTTTGGAGATAGGATGAAGAGCAGAGTCACCCTCGCTCCCCTGACGTCCTGTGTGAAACCCTATGAAAGGAGGTGCTGCTAGACTTGAGATATAAAAATGAAAAACAGGAAAATGCAAACAAATGTCTTCACACTTCCCCTCCCATCATCCTGACCCTAAACTCAAACCCCTTCCTGAGTGCCTTTGCCGGCCCAGGGAAGCCATTCAGTGTTCACTTTCTTTTTTTTTATTATTATACTTTAAGTTCTAGGGTACATATGCATAATGTGCAGGTTTGTTACATATGTATACTTGTGCCATGTTGGTGTGCTGCACCCATCAACTCGTCAGCACCCATCAATTCATCATTTATATCAGGTATAACTCCCAATGCAATCCCACCCCCCTCCCCCCTCATGATAGGCCCCCATGTGTGATGTTCCCCTTCCCGAGTCCAAGTGATGTCATTGTTCAGTTCAGAACGTCTTGAAGCCCACTCCCCACCACACACATACACAACAATCCCCTCCCACATCCAGAAGATCCACTCCTGGAGGGCAAGTCCAGTTCAGTGGACAGGGCTGTGACGTGCAATGGGAAGCCTACCCCTCCCCTTCTCCAGGTGTCTATGGTTTCTGGCAGGCTGTCTCCAGAAAGCAAAAATGGAAGGTGTCTCCGTCTGGAGTCAGTGAGGCTTTGAACTCCTTCTCCAGCCCTTCTTGTACCAGGCTGTGTTCTCCTGCCGTGAGCACCCAGGACTTGGGCTGAGGCTCTCCTCACAGGTCTGCCTGATGTGTTGACAAGGATGTGTTCACCTCTGTGGGTTTCCCAGTCACTGGAAGCCAGTAGGGTTTCTTCTGCCTTTGACAGTGCTGTTGGTGGGGATAGGAGAAATAATCCGAGTCTGGCTGTGCTCAGGGCTTTCTCAGTCACCCGGGGAGCCTGCAAATCATGGTGTTCCCTCAATCAAGTGGGGTGAGATTATTCTACCTCTTGCAGTCCATCAGCACATGTGCATTAATTCACAGAATAGTTATTGAGTCTCTGTTCTACCCCAGGTACTGTACTTGGCCCTGGAGAAACAGCAGAAAACGACATAGTAAAAACTCAGTTCTCTGTCCCAAGGCTCCCCATTTGCTCTGTATAGATTGGAAGACACGTGCGTAATACTTGTTCCTCAAGAACCCTGTTAGTACAAGGTCACCAGGCTCTCCCAGTCACCACCACCTTTGCTGGGAGAAGTAGGGTATGGTGATGGATAGGGGACCTTTTTTCTACCTTCATCACACACCTGGCCTCCCCTCCACTGTCCTAGTGTCCTGCAGAGTATATGAAGAAATTCCAGGACATTTAGCCAAGATTCCTCTCCCAAAGTGGGCAGCTACCCATAGCTACACACATAAGGCCAAAATTATCCTTTTCTTGTGGGCTGACCTACGTGGGTCTTTTATGAGATCCTCGGGTCAGAGAAGATGAGTTGGGTTGAAGTTTTAAGGGGATACTTGTATTATTCCTTGGGATAGATGCTTGATCTCATCCTTGCTTTCCCCCAGATCACTCAAATCTCTCCCTATCAACTTTCAATTCATTTCAGAAATTCCTCCTCCTCTGAGGAGTGCTCTGGGACTAACATTCCAGAAGAAGCTATACTCTTGACTTCACTTATTGCGGTTCACCTCCTGAGCCGCCTTCTGTCTCTGCAGGCTAAGTGGGGGCTCAGAGGGAGAGACTGGCACTACAGCTATCTCCTTCACATTGGACTGCTCTCACAGCGATTACAAATCACATCGAGAATGACATTTATCGGGATATGACACATCAGTTCCAAATTTCCAGAGGAAAATCTCAATAAATTTAAAGTATCATTATTTTGTGAAAGAGAGACAACCTCATCTTCCTATTCCTTGTAGCTGAGGTCCATCTGTGGTCAGTGATGGAGAAGTGCAAGTCTTATATTGTCTGGTCACACAGTGGTTTAGGGCCTTCAGTTCAAGTTAGAGTGGGGGCAATCCACACCTCACAGGGTGATTTTTAGAACAAATGTCTATCTGACATCTTAGGGTACGATTTTTAGAAGCTGCTGTTCTTTTTGCAATGAATAAGCAGGCCTCTGTTTTACTTTTATAATTTATAAAATATTTCTTCTTTGGTTCATTGGAAAGACTCTGGAGAATTCCACAAAGCATATATGCCAAAACATCTGCCACAATCCCCCCACCTGAGATAACACCTGTTGTGTTCATGCACAAGCACGGTAACTCTTTCCTTGACACACATGCAGACATGTTAATTAATGTAGGTCAAGGTCAAACCCCTCCCTTCATAGTTAAATTCACTTGCAACAGGATGGTGAACGTCATAGTAACCCACTGTGTGGTTATACTGTAACTGAATTAACCATTCCCCCATTGTTGTTGACTTCGGGTGACTTCTAATATTGCCAATGTTATAAATATGACCACAACAACCTTAAGAACAGATCTTTGTGAACAGCTTTGATTGTTTTCTTCAAATTCATTCCTAGAAGTAGAATGACTGGGTCAAAGGGAACAGACGTCTTTACAGCTTTGCACACATCTTGTGAAGTTCCAAGAGGCCCTCCTATACTGTGTGTGTGGCAGCGGGAGGGAGTGAGATACAGACAAGCTCTGCAGCACTCCAGGGGGAAGGTGGGGTGGAGAGACCCTGATGCTAACCACCCTTTCCTACCAGATGGCCAGTGTCCAATAGGGCGCTTGAGCTCAATGGAAGGTGGAAGCAGGGAAGAAACTCAGCCGAGCTGCCCACTAAACACCTCAAGAAAGGCAGGGCTCTGGTAATGGCATGAGACTTGGAGCTCAGACATTCTGAGCAGTAGAAACTCCCAACCCCCGTGCCTGACCCACCACCAAGACACTGGGCAAGATCTTGAAAAATGTGGCCTGACACATATACACCGTGGAATACTATGCAGCCATACAAAAGGATGAGTTCGTGTCCTTTGTAGGGACATGGATGCAGCTGGAAACCATCATTCTCAGCAAACTATCGCAAGAACGGAAAACCAAACACCACATGTTCTCACTCATAGATGGGAATTGAATAATGAGATCACTTGGACATGGGAAGGGGAACATCACACACCGGGGCCTATTGTGGGGAGGGGGAAGGGGGGAGGGACAGCATTGGGAGTTATACCTGATGTAAATGACGAGTTGATGGGTGCTGACAAGTTGATGGGTGCAGCGCACCAACATGGCACATGTATACATATGTAACAAACCTGCACGTTGTGCACATGTACCCTAGAACTGAAAGTATAATAAAAAAAAGAAAAAAGAAAAATGTGGGCTGAGGGGGCTGCCACACACATTACCACCTGTCAAATCCCATCAACCAGACATTCAGGGAAACTCTTACCTGGTCGTGAGAAGCCAGAGGAACATCACTGGTCACTCTCCCTCTGTGGATGCCGCTCCAAGGATCAGCTCAGGGAAGGCATCGCTCTCTCTATTCCTCTCTCTCAATTTTCAGGCTCTCTTTGTATCTATTTAATTCATTTATCCAACAACACATATTGGGCAGGGTCTATTTTATACCAGGTACTGTGCAAAACCTGAGGATTAGAAAGATTAATAAGAAATAATTAAGAGTCTATTGATAAATATCAACATGTTAGTTGATTGGCAGATCACTAAAATATAGTTGGTAATATCTCTTTCTTTCACATAAATTCTTGGAGTAATACCCAGCAAATTGTGGGCAGTTGAAAAATGTTTGATGATTGAATACATGCATTCAGTGGGATGTGTCCCTTAAGTACAATCATCTAGGGGAACTTCACAAAAGCTTTATTTCAAGGTATAATTTATGTATTATAAAATGTATTTAAGTATATAATTAAATGGTTTTTAGTATATTTACAGAGCTGTGCAGTTATCACGGCAATTTACTTTCAGAACTTTCCATCACCCCCAAAAGAAACCTCCTTCCCATTTGCAGTTACTCCCAACGCCCACTGCCCCCATTCTTGGGCTATCACTAATCTACTTTCTATCTCTGTAGATTTGCCTACACTGAATATTTCATGTAAGTGGAACTCTACAATAGGTAATGTTTTGTGTCTGGCATTTCCCCTGATCATAATATTTTTGAAGTTCTTCTGTGCTACAGCATGTATTAGTATTTTATTCCTTTTCATTGTGAATAGCATCCTGCTGTGTAAATATACCACATTTTGTTCATTTGTTGATGGACAATTGGGTTGCTTTCAGTTTTTGGCTAATCTAAATAACGCTGCTATGAACATTCATCTACAGATCTTTGTGCAGACATATGTTTTCATTTCTCTTGGAATTGCTGGGTCATATAGGAATACTTTTTGATCAAAGACTTAAGGAGACATTTACAGAAGAAGGACTTTGCTTGGCTAGACGAAACTAAAATATATCTAAGGTTCATAATCAGATACACATGTTGTGGCTGTCCCTGGCCCTTTCCTAATGGAGGCAAAGCCATGAGATTGTACCTCCCTTTTTCAATACCTCTCTTCAGATAAGAGATGTTGTATATGCTATTTTACTACCTATGTTTTCACTTAGTATAGTCTGACGACTTTTCTGTTTTTATATTCTTTATATCTAATGGTTGCACATTCTTCAACAGTGACGATGAGGTTTAATTGATTTAAATTATTATCATTGGACATATTTATTTGTTCCAAAATATTTTCACAATTGATAAAACTTGTGCAGTGAGTATGGCTACATTAATTTTACCCATAATAGTCAGAATTTTCATAGAATATGTGAAAATATTTTTTCAAAGAATGTTTTGAGGGCTTTGGTTGATAACGACAATTTCTCTTTAGAAAGTTTAACCCAGAATATACTTCTGCCAGTTGTGTATGTGAGGAATTACCCCCCAGATTTCCAATAAAACTGGGTCTTATCATAAAAAGAAATAAATAAAAACCAAAATGTACCCATAGGCAGGAAATGGCATCTTTTGGAATTAAGCTATATTCTTTGATAACTTTGATATTAGTTGATGCTGATAACTTTCCACATATCACGAACTATTTAGATTACCTTTTTTGGGCACCCACACCCACACTATTCTAGGGAAGCATTAGGATTTTCCTTCCCATTACTCCCCCACCTGCTGCTCTGTGCAGTAGGCACAACTAGAAACCCCTTCCCTTCACTAGCACCTTGGGTAGAGGGCTTGTGGAATGACAGGTGGATACTGCTCCACCTGCCACTACAGTAAGACTGTGAGGCCCACTCCCAGGGCATAGGAAATATCTTCTGCTGCCCACAGACTGCCTGATACCCACTGAGGTTGACTCAACTGACATCTAAACCACAAAGGTCCCAACTCGGCTGGATCAAGTTTTACGACAGGATGAAAGTGAGGGCTTTGGAGCCCATGTTTTGGCACTAGCATCCTTTATCGGAAGGGCCAGCATGTGGGTGGGGATGACCAGCTGTTCTTCTTTCCCCTTAGAAGCAGGGCAAAGGAAATGAGATCAAATTATAACAGAAGGGATGCCAGTTAGATAAGAGAAAGAACTTCTTGCCAAGGAAGGTTAGGGAGTGCTGCACTTATGGAAATCTTTGATGAAGATGAGCTCTCTGTGGTTCAATTGGATCCCTGCCTGGGGGTAAAGGATGAGCCTTGGCCTAGGCCTAAGATGATAAGCTCTGGCTTAGCTCATGAGCACCCAGCTTCCTGCATGCCTACTAACACCTGGCAGCTTGAGGATCTCTCTTGGGACTATGACTTTAGAGATCTAGCACACTTTGGGTCTCTCCATCGCATCTCAGCATAAACGATGTAATCTGAGATTAGGTTTCTGGAAAATAAACAGCAAAGGAGAAGTGAAGTTACATCACTCAAGGCTATTTGTCAGCCTCTGGGCTAGGTGTTTTAAAGACTATCTAAAATCTTTATAATGGCAGACAAGGAAACTGAGGCACAAAGAAGTATGACCGGCCCAAGATCACACATTAAATCACACTACCATTGTCCACATCCAGACATGTTTTGGCTCCAGTGTTCCTCTCCACAGAACCATATTACTGTGGAAGAACCCTCATTGCAGGAGGGGAGGGTATTCAGGAGTATAAACTATGGACAATGGACAACTACCCAACAATTGTCTTGACCATCTTAGTGTTCCTGGAGTCTTAAGTCCATTTGCCTGATCCAGGTGGAGCAAATTTTGCATGGGTTTCCTGGGGCTGGACTTTTTGCTGGTCTCCTTGTCTTTTGGTTTCTCAGCCCTAACCGTTCTCTTTTCTAGATGACTTTCAGCACGTTAGTAAATTTCTCTGTGGTTCCATTTCTTCGTCTGTAAGATGGGAACAAATATAGCAGGTTTCTCACAGTTTGGTTATAAAGATTAAATAATTAATAGGTTAAAGCGCTTAAAATAATATCTGGGATAATGTATTCCAAAACGTTAGTTTTTATTACTTAGGTAGAAACCAAAATTTTTACATAGAGGAAAAAAACAGTATACTTCAATTGGTCTGCCTTTATACTTTCCTTCCATCTTTTTTCCCTCCCTTGTCTTCCTTCCTTCTTTCTTTTTGTCCCTCACTAAACATTTATTGAAATCTCATTACATGCCAGGAATTATGCTAGCCATTGAAATATGTGCTTTGATTTTTAAAAAATATTCTAACGCTGGTAGCTGTCTGTTCTTTCCTGCTAGAGAGACAGAGAGGGCTAGTATACCAGCATGAACTATTAGCAGCTCTTTTGCTAGTATCTGAAGACATCAAGACAGAAGCATTAACTGGAATGTTAGAAATATAAAAAAGTATAGGTACTAGCTAGCCAAGCTTCTGGTGTCTTCACAGATGAGAAAACTGAGCTCTGAGGTGATATATAACTTCAGAATGTCCTATAGCCCGTTAACCAGAGAGCCAAGACTCAAACCTGTGGTTTCTGGGTGTCTCACAATCTCTTTCCATAAATGCTCCTATTTTTTTCTAACAAACAGCCTGGACAGAGTGCTTAGGGAGTGAGTCACTGATAGGCCACATATTGTCTCAGCATCTTGTGTGGTGTATTGCACGCCAAATGTTTCTGCTCAGCTTCCCTTCTCTTCCCGTCTGCAAAATTGTATTCACTTATACTGTGGGCAAGGGTGGGGGATGGGAGGCGCACCGAAGCTAGTACCGACAAAAGTCAACCTCCAACCAACACATCTGGCTTGCAGGTGGTCCTCATACCCTCAGAGATGCAGCCTCGCATGGGAACGGAGACTTTTGTCCTGCGGCCTTAGCAGTCCTCTGAGACTCTGGCCATCCAGGGCTGGTGATAAAGGCCTGGTTTCTGACTTCAGCTGGCCATGGGCTATCTCTCCCTGCCCCATCACTCTTTCTGGTCTGCTGACTTGCTGGAAAACTTGCAGCCATTTTCCCTGGAATCTGAGTCAAGGTGACAGCCTGTCCCTAACACACAGTCTTCAACTTTCCCAAGGGCTGAAGCAAGGCTGTAAAAAGACCTCTTTCCTCACACTTAGCCCTGTTTTGGAATCGTGGCCCATTGGATTCTTATAGCCTGTCCATTTAAATAATAAAGTGAGCTCCTGGCATGGATACAGACTAAGAAGCCGAGGCCCTGGCCTGGCTCTGACACTTATGCACTGTGGGACCCTCAACAAATCATCCACTTCTCTTGGTCTCAGTCATCATTTGCAATAATGAGATACTTCACCCATCCCTCCTTCTCAGCTTGAAATAATGTGGTTTGTCTTTTCAGCATTCAACACATCGCCAGATATCTATTAACCACCAGCCAGGTGTCTAGTACTTGGTGCGGCATTTTTTTTTTTTTTTTTTTCCCATATAATGGGACACATACAAAGTGATTTGCAAAGTTCACCAGAATAAACTAATAAGGCCACTTGCAGCCAGAGGTCATGTCCTGATGCTCCAGACCCTACTCAGTGGTTGTAAGAATCCGGGACATCAGGGTCTTGGGACATCATAAAAGGACGGCAGCACCCTGGTCAGGAAGCACGGCTAAAGGATCCAGAGTTTCTCTATGCTGCCTCTGTCACCCAGGAGTTTACACTCCAGCCAGGGAAGTAAGACGCTCAAAACAGTGTTGAACAACTAACATGGCACTTGCATAACGGTTACAGTAATTCAAGGATGGGGAGGTCAGTGTGGTGAAGCAGTCCGGGCAGGCTTCCTGGAGGAATGGCCCCAGCACAGAAGTGGGTGACTTGGATTTCATCAGCATCAAGGTAGGAGCAGAGAGCGGCAGAGGACAGACCCCTGTAGGGAGAGTCGGGAGCCCCGAATTCCTGTTCTGACTCCACCTCTGAATCACTCTGCATCTGCTCTCTGTGTGTGCCTCTCCCCTTTTATTCACCAATGGCGGCTGTGGGATCTGCTGAGCTAAACTCAAAGGCTGCCACGAAATTCAAACGAGAGAGTGCATCTAAAGACATTCACCAGGAACTAAGTACCACACGAATATAAGGGACGGTCGTTAGCAGTGGATCAGGAAATCTAATGCAAACCTTATGATCGTAGGACTTTTCCCTGCTGAGTTCATTGACGGATGGCAAGTGCTTAGGACAGTGCCTGGCTCACAGTGCAAACTTTACAAATTGTTCTTGAATGAAGGAAAAGGGACAACTTGACCAGCTTCTCAGCCTGGGCAAGATGGGAATGCAGGAGCTGGTGTGGCCAGCCCGCTTTCCCAGACAAAACTAGATTCTTCAGGGACGATCTCCCTGGGTGCATGGCCTCGGTCCAGCCAGGAGTCCTTTGCTTCCCTTGGTGATTGCCTGCCTCAGCCACTGCCTCTCTGGGGGACCCGGGGCTTTCGTCCCCACCCACCTGCCGGAAACCACAGTGCTGACCCTGATTGGGAGCACAATTTTAAAGAGCAGGCTCCTAAAGTGGCCTCCTTTTCTCAGGTGGTTTATATGCTCCAGCGTGCGTGCTGAAGGAGAGCTTTTAACTTGGATACAATTCAGAATTTTGTTTTTCTCTGAGTTTTTGATTCTGTTCTTTCCTCCTTTGGCTTGAGATTGCAATAAAAGGCAAGCTTACCTGGAATAAATACCAGACTGGCTGTATGTTTGGTGAGAGACTGAAGAGGATGAGATTGGAGCCAAGAATGCAAGAGAGACAGCGTGCATGAGAACAAGGTGTCTGCTGGTCCTGCCTCTTCCAGGCAGTCTGTCCCCTTCCCCATCTGGCTGTTCTTCTCTGGGCGCCTCAGTCTCCACCTCCCTGCCCCGTCTTCTCCTATGCCTCCTGCTCAATCCTCATCAGAGATGGGGAATGTGTCCGTCCCCCTTAGGATGCTGCACGCCGCAGAATAGGATTCTGTTCTTTGGTTGCCCAGGCAGGCTTCCAAATAGCCACCAAGACTATGCAGCAGTTTAATCTCTTTCCAGGAACTCCAGACCTGTGGTCTATGTTAAAAATTGCTTGTTCCTATCTAGGAACACTGACTGTCATTTCAGAGGGCAGACTCAGACTTCCTTAGACTCCACAGAAGCTCTAGGAAGTCTTAATTAGAAGGGGGATTTAAAAAATGTCAAGAGAGGGACATGGGGGCTTCTCAAGGGAAGAGAGTAGGGAGAATATTAGACAGTTCATAACAGTTGGACACCTACTCTTCCTATTCATCATATTTTCTCGCAGCTTTGAAAGGTGTTATTGTCTCCATTTTACAGATGAGGAGACTGAGGCTCAGAGAGGCTTATGCATTTGCCCAAGACTCTAGCAACTTAACAGGTGCCTCTAGAACTGTCTGACCCCAAAGCTTCTGTTCTTTCTACTTTTCCAGGAGCAGGGTAGAGAAAGGTCTGGAGTTCACAGAGATTCGTGTGCTGTTTATGATACCTAAGGTGGCACTAGAACATCGTGATTGGGTCTGGGTGTTGCCTCAGGGACTCAAGCACCCTTTCCCGTGGCCTCCCACCAAACCCAGGGTCTCACCTGGATTCTGAACCCTCAACCTTGAGGAAAATGCACAATCTGAAAGGGGGGCTTCTGAGGAGAGTTCATGAAAATGGCAAAAAGATTGATAAAAATAAGAGATGAGGGCTGCAGGGAAATAAAGTAGGCATGTTGGTTGGGGAAAGAAATTGGCTGCAAGGATACAGCCTGTGAGTTAATGAAATGTCCTTCGAGCAGAGTGAACTGTTCACGGGCGCTCCGGTAGAATGGGTCCACGGCTTAAAAAGGCCAATTTTGTACCAAAGGGGTGGGGTACAGCTTCCTTTTTGGGAGATCTGTGAAATTTAAACAGTCCAGTGCCAGGGAATCAAGCTGGAGGGAGGGGAGGAGGAAAAAAAAAGCCTCTCAAGTGTCTTTTCAAGACTGGGATTGTGGAATTCTAAGATGTGCTGCATTTGAGAACAGATCAAGGATAAGGGGGAGATGGATTTCACTGCCCGGTTTGTATGGAATGAAGTTGCTATGTGTTCTTCTAATGATGTCAGGTGCCCAGATGTGACCGCAATAAATCGAGAGGGATATTTATGTAAACAAAAGAAACATAAATAGATGGGAGAGAGTAAACTAAATATAAACTCTCAGTTCAAATCACTGTGAGAACAGCCAATGCTATTTTCAGAGGGGGTGTGTAAGTGCATGTAGGGCGCTATTTATGGCCAGAAGGTTGTATGTAAACTCTCCGACGGCTGCTCTCAATGGCGTGCCGTTCAACTCAGGCTGAAGTGGCCTATCGCTTTCTCATCCCCGCGGGGAAGAAAACAAGACAGGAAGAAGGAACAAGGAATGCGTTTCCTCTCGCTGTGCACGTCTAGCTACGCAGAGTCTCACACTTCACTTCTTGACCGTCACTCCTGAGGTCCTGTACATTCTCTAAAGCTGAGTTAAGGTGCCTTCTGCATGAGGACACCTTTAGGACCCTGATGCACCCCCATGTGGTCTGTGTTCCCGGCCACCCCTGTAACACCCAGGCACATTCACGCCTATTACATCTATTTTCTCTTGAACTACCTTTCTGTCCTTCTGACTATACTGTGAGCTCCCCGAGGGCAAGGTCACGGCTGGTGTTCCTGAGCTAAGCAATAATAAGTGCTCAAATTTGGTTTGTTCACCCAATTAATCCCTGACCCAAGGGAAGTGTGAACTTGAACTTGTAGCAGGAAAGGGATTTATTAGACAGAGGGAGACTTTCTTTTTAATGATGAGGGTGCTAGGAGACTGAACCATGTTTCTGTTCTGGCTCAGAGGCAGGGGATGGCAGCAATAACCTCTTAAATCCTCTCCCTCCCTCTCAGGGATTTTTCCTGTCTTTGAAGGAAGGTCTCAATGGTGAGTCGATGATGAATCTAACCCACGTTTCCTCTTCTCCCCGGCAATTGCATCTAGCATATAAGGTGTTGGTTATCCCCAGAACACAGAGCAGTGCATCTCCACAGCCAGGAGAATTCGAGAACAGGTAGGAAATTCCTGGTCTTTGGGGTTTTACTTTTGCATGTTTCCCAGAAGGGGGCAGCATCTCCCTGAGCTTTCTTCCCTTTGGCCGTACAAGCCCTAAAGGAGGAGCAGATTCAGAGATGGGGAGAATTGCCTTAGTCTCTGCCATTCACATTCGCTAGAGGAGCGGGCATGGGGAAAGGGTGGCCTGTACACGGGAGAACTAGTGTCTTCAGAATGACGTGTGCCCACGGTGGTCCAAGAACAAGGTCCCACCAAGAACACGGTCCTGCCAAAGGCATCCGAGGGCTCAGGTTCTCGGTGTTTGTGGACCTACTAGAGTTTTTGAGCCCTGATGCTCCAGAGGTTCAAGATTTGAGAGTGAAGGGTTGTAAAGAGTGGGCTATCTGGATGGGAAATTTCGCTGTGCTGTTCTCTCACCTATTTGGGCGCCTGGAGGGCACACAGCTGCATCTGTGGCAGAACCTGAGAGGGCAGACGGCTTTACTCAGTCCCTCAGCTAGTTAGAGCTGGGACTAGCACTGAGGTCAGCCTGCAAGGATCTGTCAAGTGCTCTCCCAACCACCTGGGACTGCCAAGGTCAAGAGACATGCAATAATACCCGTTTTCCGTGGTTACTTTCTGCAGTTTCAGTTACATGAGGTCAACTGAATTTCAAAGATAGGTGAGCACAGTACAACAAGATAGAGACCATAATCACAAAACTTTTATTACAGTATATTGTTATAATTGTTCTATCTGATTATCAGTTATTGTTGTCACTTATTTAATAAAGTGTCACATTGAGGGTTGGAGCTGGCGATCTCACTCAGCAAAGCTCTGACCTAAGTTTAGCGTTAGGCCAGCCTCGCTGCACACTGCACCAGGGACAGCATATCCATGGTGTGCACCGGGCAAGTGCACAGGGGTATGCATTTGCTTCCCTTCCCGCTCCTGGCACCTGTGGGCTGGCCTCCTCCGTGTGTGCTGGGAGGTCATCAGAACAGCTTTCAAGCATCCTAAGGCCAGCCCGCACTCCCAGGTTACATTTTGATACCCATTTACCTTCCATGGCTCTTCCGATCAGCATTTACTCTGCATTTCCTGGTCTTTGTGGTTCGTCAGCTCCTTCACATTCTTTTCGCTTAGCTGGCCTGTGGTGTGTGAGGATGAATGAAGAGAGTTAAAAGCCTCCCAACCTCTGGCATGCTGGAACAGTTCCCTGAATGTGGGGCCGTTGTGAACTGCTGTCATCGCAACTTCTATCAAAAACATCTCTTGCCCCCAGGACACCACAGAGTTTGGAAAGTGTGTCTGCCCCACGTTGCTTATGCAGATACTTGGGAGAGGGCTTCCTCCATTTCTGTCTGGTTTTTGGACACATTCTTCAGATTGTAAGATCTTCAGCATCCCGCGTTGTTTGACCATGGAAACGCACTGGAGCTCTTGTGGTGTAAACTCTAGCCCCAGTTCTACTGCCAATCTGTCAGGGCCCTAGCAGGCGTCACTGCTGTTCTTTAAGACCTACTCTTGCCAACCTCCTGTTGCACCTCTGGAAACAGGACGAGAATGATTTTTTTTCTGCCAGTGAGTTGAGAAAAGTTGTCACCCTGAAAGTACCAACTGAATAAGGTCAGAGAATCCAGGAAGTAAGTGCCTGTGGAGGTTGATGAGTCAACAGAAAAATATTACCATATTGGATGTCCACCTGCCTGTGTTTAAATCTTCATCTGAGAAAGGGGTGAAGTGTTGGAAAGCATTTAAAATCTGCAAAGATGGGAAATGAGATAACGACCTGGGTCCTCTGGGACAGGACATGCCAGTGCTGGCTCTCGAGAGGACAGCTGCTCCAACAGCTGGGCTCTCCAGAATATGCCACCGTGGGCTTCGGCCTGGCAGCAGAGCCCCTGGCGGAGCATGGCACCCAACAGGCACTCTGTAAATATTTGGGAAGTGAGTGGACGAGTGACTGTCCCTGGTTTGGGCTGGTGCCATTTAGAGGGCAACCAGAGTGCAGGGGAGGGAGGAGCTTGGGCAAGAGGGACATTGCTGTTGCTGGTTGATAGTGAGATGGCACTTAATAAGAGCCTGCTCATTGGGAAAGGCCCAAGCCTGCGTCTTGCTATGATGCCTTCCCCATTATGAAGGGTCCATTGGCATGGGGGTGGGGGAACCTGGACTCAGAGAAGCAACAAGGACAAGGGTGGAAAGGCATAGCTTCTGCAAGTTGATGCTGAAAAAGATCTAAGACTCATATTCTGCAGACACCCCAAAACCAAGAGCCAAGGAAAATTTTGCCTCTGCTTCTTCTACTGGATTCTCTTGGGCTATCCTTTCATGTCTTCATTTCTCTCAAAATAGCTCTATGTTCCTTTCTTTAAAAATTAAAATATAGCAAAATTGACTTTCGGGGGTTTTATAGCTCTATGAGCTTTAACATACATGTAGGATCATGTAACTACTACGATTATCAGAATACGGCACAGTTCCATGACCCCAAAGAGCTCCTTCATGCTACTACCCCCTTCGTAGTCATATTCTCTCCATATTTCTCACCCTGGCAACCAATGATCTTTTCTCTACTACTATAGTTTTATCTTTTTGAGGATGCCATATGAATGAATGTATACAGCATGTAATTTTCTGAAACTAGCTTCTTTTACTCAGCATTATGCCTTTGAGATTCACCAGAGTTGTTGTAGCAATAGTTTATCATTATTTATTTTATTTTTCTTTATATTATTATTTTTTATTTCAGTAGTTTTTGAGGTGGTTTTTGGTTACACAGATGAGTTCTTTACTGGTGAATTCTGAGATTTTTAGTGCACCCATCACCCAAGCAGTGTACACTGTACCTAATATGTCGTCTTTTATCTCTCACCCTCCTCTCAACCTCCTCGCCAAGTTCCCGAAGTCCTTTATATCATTCTATATGTTTTTGTGTCCCTATAGCTTAGTTCCCACTTATAAGTAAGAACGTACAGTATTTGGGCTTCCATTCCCGGGTTCCTTTACTTAGAATAATGGCCTCCAGCTCCGTTCAAGTTGCCGCAAAAGACATTACTCTTTTCCTTTTTATGGCTGAGTAGTGATCCATGGTGGATATATACCACATTTTCTTTATCCACTCACTGATCGATGTGGACTTAGGTTGCTTCCGTATCTTTGCAGTTGTGAACTGGGCTGCCATAAACATGTGTGTGCAGATGCCTTTTTCATATAATGACTTCTTTTCCTTTGGGTAATGTATTAGTCAGGGCTCTCTGAAGGAACAGAATTAATAGGATATATGTACATATGAAGGGAAGTTTATTAGAAGAATGGACTCACATGATCACAAGGTGAAGTCCCAACATAGGCCATCTACAAGCTGAGGAGCAAGGAAGTCAGTCCAAGTCCCAAAACCTCAAAAGTAGGGAAGCTGACAGTGCAGCCTTCAGTCTTTGGCCAAAGGCCCAAGAGCCCCTGGCAAATCACTGATGTGAGTCCAAGGGTCCAAAAGCTGAAAAACTTGGAGTCTAATGTTTGAGGGTAGGAAGCATCCAGTAAGGGAGAAAGATGGAGGCCGGAAGACTCAGCAAGTTTGCTGTTCTGCCTTCTTCTGCCTCCTTTATCCTAGCCACACTGAAGTCTGATTAGATAGTGCCCACCCAGGTTGAGGGAGGGTCTGCCTCTCCCAGTCCACTGACGCAAATGTTCATCTCCTTTGGTAACACCCTCACAGACACACCCAGGAACAATACTTTGCATCTTTCAGTGCAATCAAGTTGACACTCAATATTCACCATCACAGGTAGATACCCAGTAGTGGGATTGCTGAATCGAATGGTAGATCTTCTTTTCGTACTTTAAGGAATCTCCATACTGTTTTCCATAAAGGTTGTACTATTATTAAGTAGCATTCCGTTGTATGGATTCACCACAATGTATGTATCCATTCATCTGTTAAAAGACTTGTTGCGTTATTTTCTAATTTGGAGTTATTATAAATCAAGCTGCTATAAATATTCATGTATTTTTGTGTGTGTGAATGTAAGTTTTCATATATCTTTCAGAGTTGTTATAAGTCATATTATTTCTTTAAAATTTCAGCTTTCAATTGTTCACTTCTAGTATCTAGAAATATGAAAGATTTTTGTGTCTTAAGCTAATGTCTTGTGACTTTGTTAAGTTCAGTTGTCAGTTCCAGGAATTTCTTGTAGATTCCATAGCATTTTCTAAGTAGACAATCATGTCGTCTGCAAAGAGGAGTAACTTTCTAATCTGGATAACTTTTATTTCTTTTTCTTACTTCACTGCACTAAGATTTCTAGTACAATGTTGAATAGGAGTGATGATGGACACCCTTGTCTTGTTCCTGATCTTACAGGGGAAGAATTTTGTCTTTCAACATTGTCCATAATGTTAGCTGTAGGCTTTTTGTAGATATCCTTTATCAGGTGAAGAATTTCCCTTCTATTCTTAGCATGCTGAGCATTTATATTATGAGTGGATATTGGATTTCTACAAATGCTTTTTCTATATCACTTGACACTATCTTGTGTTTTTATTCTTTAGATTTTAATGTAATGGATTATACTAATTGCTTTTGAATATTTCATTCCTGGAACAAGCCCCATTTTGTCATATTGAATTGTTCTTTTCATACCTGTGCTCTTTTTACGTCTTATTTTGGCTGTTATACTTTCTGAGATCTACCCAAAGTTTGGCTCTTAAAAGTATCAACGGCCCTCCTAGGCATCAGATCCCAGAGACAATTGAACTGAGAGTTCCCTGAGGTCTCTTTTGAGAGGGTGTAGACAGTGCAATGTGCATGTGGCCAAGTCAAGAGCTTCCTGTAGCATAACAGGACTCTTCTCAATGAGAGACCAGAAGATCTTGGCCATCTTATGACTCCTGTACAACCGTATTCCCATTTGCTCCTGATGGAATTTCTTCCCTGTATCTCATTCCCAGGACAGGGACTTCATATGATTTTACATTTTAAATGACTAACCTAATCGACTAACCTATACTCATTCAATCATTTATTCAGCAAATACTTATTGACAACCAAGTGTATTAGACATTCTCTTCAATGCTATGTAAGTAAAAGTATAGTTCCCACCGTCATGGAACTTATAGTTTGGCAGGGAAACCAGACACAATCAAATAGACACACAAATGCCAATAGGGAAGAGCACTGTATGGCCATGCATATATATATATATATATATATATGTTTTAAAATCAACTTTATTTCTTGAGCACATTTAAAAATATTCCAATTGTAGACAATTACAGCATACCTTTGTTCTCAAATCAAAGTTCAGGAATAAAAGTCAATCTAGTTATTTTAATGAAGAGAATTGAATACAGGGAGTTGGTTCCATTGTTACCACAGGACAAACGCAAAAGGAAGCAATGTAGTAACAGAAACAGTAACTGAAGACAGCCTCTAAACTCTAAGGCTTCGGGAATGAAGTACATTGAACTTTCCGTGTGATGAACCTTAGTGACAAGGAGTGCAATTTCATAATTAGAAAACTACTATGGGCCAGGTGTGATGGCTTCCGTCTGCAATCTCAACACTTTTGGAGCCCAAAGTGGGTGGATGACTTGAGGTAAGGAGTTTGAGACCAGTCTGGCCAACATGGTTAAACACCATTTCTACCAAAAAAAAAAAAAAAAAGGCTGAGCATGGGGGCCTGGGCCTGTTATCCCAGCTACTTGGGAGGCTGAGGCAGGAGAATTGCTTAAACTCGGGTGGCAGAGGTTACATTGAGCTGAGATCGTGCCACTGAACTCCAGTCTGGGCAACAGAGTGAGACTCCGTCTCAAACACAAACGGATGACAACAACAACCACCACATCAAAAAACCTACATGGGAAATAGGACTTGATTTTGAGAATCCCAACCTGGCAAAAGGTGAGTACAGAAGAATGAGATTGGAACAGAAGTACCATAGGTTGAGAACCAACATAATGAGAACAATACGAATCTCATCTCCTTGCTATTTTGAAATATTCCATATTATTGTTAACTAAAATTTCTCTACTGTACTATTAAATACTCAAACTTAATTCATCTGCATGAACTTTTGGACCAATATACCAACTTCTTTTCTTCCCCCTACCTATTTTTCCCAGCTCTGGTAGCCACATTCTACTCTATCCCTTCGTGAGATTAACTTTTCAGCTCCTACGTATGAATGAAAACAAGCAATATTTGCATTTTTGTGCCTTCCCTGTTTCACTTAATGTAATGATCTACATTACATCGAAGTTGTTGCAAATGACAAGATGCCACTTGTTTTACAGCTGAATCAAATCTCATTGTGTATGCATACACCACATTTTCTTTATTAGAAAGTAAAAATAACACAGTTTTTAAAGAACCCGTCTCTGAATGGGCAGTTTAGGGATGTTGTTACCATGTTATTCTTTCCTATTTCTCTTTTTATGTATGCATAAGAAGGAAATATGATAAAAATCTATATGCATATAAATCTACAGCTGCAGTAAGATAAAACGAAATTTCTGAGTGGTGAAAATAACCCAGCATAATGACAGTAAGTACAGTGTTGAAGGCAATGCATTTGAAGAAGATATTTGAAGAAATCACATTGCCTGGTGGTACAATAAACTCTTTTGTAACTTACATTTTTTAGCTTAATCCCTTTGGGAACTGCACCATCTGAACTCTCTCTGATGCTTTACAATATTATCATACCACACAGGTCTAAGTAAATCAGAATCTCTGGTAATGAGACCCAGGCATTAGCACTTGTAAGCTTCCTGGGCAATTTCAATCTAACTCAAACATGAGGACTAGTGACATGGATCCTCACATATAATCTGCCTAAATAGATTTCACTGATGCAATGTGTAAGTAAATTACAAATGAACAGTGAAAAGCAATATAAATGTGAAGGGCAGTAAATTCTCATTTAATGTCTTCAATAGGTTATTGGAAACTACAATAAGAAAAATGATGTATAACGAAACCAGATTTTTTTTGCTGAACAACTTTATAGCTAAACAATTTTAAATGAAATGACATTATTTGAGGAACTCGTATAATTCATTCTTTTTTTTAAAATTATACTTTAAATTCTGGAATACATGTGCAGAATGTGCAGGTTCGTTACATCAGTATATATGTGCCATGGTGGTTTGCTTCACCCATCAACCTGTCATCTACATTAGGTATTTCTCCTAATGTTATCCCTCCCCCAACCCCTCACTGCCTGACAGGCCACGGTGTGTGACATTCCCCTCCCTGTGTCCATGTGTTCTCATTGTTCAGCTCCTACTTATGAGTGAGAACATGCAATGTTTGGTTTTCTGTTCTTGTGTTAGTTTGCTGAGGATGATGGTTTCCAGCTTCATCCATGTCCCTGAAAAGGACATGAATTCGTCCTTTTTTTATGGCTGCATAATATTCCATGGTGTATATGTGCCACATTTTCTTTATCCAGTCTATCATTGATGGACATTTGGGTTGGTTCCAAGTCTTTGCTATTGTGCATAGTGCTGCAATAAACATACATGTGCATGTGTCTTTACAGTAGAATGATTTATAATCCTTTGGGCATATACCCAGTAATGAGATTGCTGGGTCACATGGTATTTCTGGTTCTATATCCTTGAGGATTCATCATGGCCATATATTATTCCTCTACATCAGGGTCTTAAGTTAGGAATTATGTCATGTCACAATTTCATATAAATCCTGACTTTTAAGACCATGTACAGGGTAGAAGTACATGCTGGTTGCACATAATATTGGGACTTCAACTTCCAGGTGACTTGATGATAAACTAAGGAGAAACTGATAGCTCCGTGACTACATGAGACAGACCCATTCACACATGGCTGCTCACTCTGTAGAGCGTCTTCAGTTGAGAAGATTTTCTGAAAGTAAAAAGACCAGGGACCTTGAGAAGCTGCAAGAAATGTGAGGGTGACCTGGGGAAGTAAAATGGAAAGTTTGCAGGCTAGTTGGACTCTGGAAATTCCAGTTCCTCCCACTTACTCATGCTGGGACCCCAAGTTGCTAAGTGACAGAGGAGGAGTAGGAGGAGTGGGAGGCAGAAAGTATGGTGAAAATGTGCTTGGGAAAGAAGGATTGGTGATGTACCACCGGTATTTAATACAAAGTAGAAGCCAAACTAGGTCACCTAAGGATTTAGGTGTGAGGGTCCTGAGCTTCCATGGGAGTAGCAGATTTCTTGAATTTTGGGAGTAGAAGCATCTCTAGGGGTCAAGTGGTCCAATCCCCTCATTTGAAAATAAACGAGTGAGACTGCAAGAGGGAAAGTGACCTTACCCTACAGTCATCCAGCTAGTCACTGGCTGAGTTGACACATAAACTCAGAACTTTCAGTCCCAGGTACTTTTCTAACTCTACCTCTTATTGATGGAAGTTGAGGTCTAAAAGTAGGGATAGGGTCATAGGATCACAGAAGCATTAAAATGTCTTGATACTAATGTAGAAAGAAAAAATTTGGGAAAGATAACCATCCCTAATCTAAAGTTGGAAAGTTCAAATTGCATACATTTTTAATTGACACTATAATTTGTACAACCAATGTTAGCTGAGTACTTGTCACGTGCCAGAAAATTTTCTACGTGCTTTTCATGAGTCAGTTGGTTGAATCCTTTCAACCACTCTGTGAAACAGGTGCTAGTATTATTTGTGGTTTATAGATACAAAAACTAAGGCACATGGAAGTTAAGTAAGTTGCCTAAGGTTGCACAGCCGGTAAATGTCAAAAGTGGAATTCAGAGATAGGCAATGTAATTTCAGAGCAACCCACTGAACTACATGCTAAAATGTTCAATGCAGGCAGAGTACCAATTAGGTGCTCCCATCTTCATTCCTCATATAGAGAGCTCTACAATTGCCAGAACAAAGTCTATTGTTACCGCTCTCAACCGGGTACCTGTACATCGGAAGACTTGAGCGTCCTGGTGTCTTGGAGGCAAGCCTAGGAATAAAAAGCCTGTATGCTGTCTTTAAAAGGGGAAGTTCTGGTTGTTCTAAAAACCACTCATGCTGAAAAGAAAGCTGACTACTGACCCCAATCACCAGTGTTTTCTTCTCCCACTTACTCTACTGCCCTGGGCAATGCGCCAGGGTCTATAAAGCATGTTCATTCCCAATTCTTTTATAATTCTGTTCTTCCATTGTTAGCCTTCTGGGTATTACCTAGTGCCCATAAAGCATATAAAATTAATTTCTGCTGCCTTACTTGACATTTATATTTGAGAGGCAACTCTGTGATGGGTCAGGGAGGTTGTCTGGAAAAATGCTAAGTTAATATCAAGTTGAGAGATGGGTACCAGCTTCTTTCGATTACACAGGAGCATGTGCCAATTCAATGGTCTGATCATAACTGCCTGCAGTCAGTTGGGACAGAAACTCACTGCCCTGTCAAGGAATTACAGATAATCTGTCAGAAAGGCTTTCATCAAGGAAGATGGACTTGGAGGGCCTTCCTCCTGGTCTCTATGCCCATGTCCCTGTTGAGTTCAGATAAAATAACGAGTAGGTTCTCTATACTCCCTTCAACAAGGCCCAAGGAAAATACAAAGTTCCAAAAAAGAAGCCAGTAATAGCATCTGTAACCTCAATTTTCACCAAGTATCATGATGTGCTTCCTGTAGCCACCAGCTTGATTTTATTTGCTAGAGATCAACATTATTGGTTTGTCCCTTCTGAGCTCACCCTGACTCATCGGGGTGGGCATGGGATGGTATGAAGGTGAAAGAGGTAATGGGGTTACACACTGGAGTAGTCACCACAGACAGTTGATATACCTGTGATACTTCCCATTTCCATTCTTTCTACATTGCAAAGTATTTTTATGTCAGTTATTTATACGCCGATTTACCAGACACTTATTGAATGCTTGCCATGTACCGGGTGGAGTACATATTCCCAAGCACACCCTTGCGATATCATAGTAATAAAAATAAAGAAGTTTGCCCTGATGAAATTACTTATAGTAAAGTTTATCTCAAGGGCTTTTCATTGTCATCTGTCAGGGAGGTTAGATCAAGATCCATTAGTCCCATTTTATGATTAAGGTAACAAAACTAAGGCTCAGAGGAGTTAAATGTTCTGTCGGAGGGTGCCCAGCTAGATAGTGGCAGAGGCCTGGAGAACCCAGATCATCTGCATCCTAGTCCATTACTCTTTCTACTGTAACAACTGAAACTACACAATGAAGAATGGATGGAACCTTCTGAAATCATTTCGGTCATCACCCCCATCCTCCACTCGAAGCCTCCTAGGAGAATCACATGGCAAGAGAAGCAGAATCCACATGTTGCTGAAGCGTCCTTCCGTTCCAGTGAATGATGTCTCTTACTGTTTTGAAGTTCTGTTATGCCTTTAATTTAAATTCCTTGTGTTACAAGCTCAACACTCCCATCTTCTTTCATTCTCTCAGTGCAAGTGAAATGAGGCATCTTTTATGAACCTAAAGACGATTCCCCAAACTCCTCATCCTTAAGCCATGGAGGTACATTTAAATCCAGCCCTGAATTGTTGTTTCCCCTTGACAAGAAAATGTAGTGAGGGGTTAGTCATTTTCCCCCTATTTTACTTCCTCTTACATAGTTAAAATGACTGCCTTATTTATCAGACCAAAATTTAATGGCTAAAACAAGATTTAAGAAGTAACTCTGGAAGCAGTTGGTAAGTTCATGGGGGAGGCTCCATGATTTGTAGTCAGAATGAGGTTTTGGCAAGCTTCAGTTCACTAAAACCATCTTTCAGAAACAAAAATGGAATAAGAAATGTTCAGAGCAGTTTTATCGTGATGGAAAGAGTGAGATTGGAAGTAAACACCAGAGTCAGTCTCAGCACTGCCATTTAATAGTTATCTCAGGCTGGTCACGTAAAACTTTCTGAGTATTCATCAACTTCATTGATTAAAAAGGCAATAATAATACCTTGACAGGTTTTTGTTAAAGAAAGTGATAGAAAATTTGTAGAAGGGATTTCTCCATCCTAGAGTGTCTTATAAATGTTACTTCTTAGTTATTTTTAGTGTTGTTAGTTGCAGAAGAAAATAAGGTGGTATGTTCTGTCTTATTGTTCTGTCACAATGTCCTTTTTTTTTTCTTTCTTCTTCTTTTTGTTTGTTTGGTTGGTTGGTTTTTTTTTTTTTTTTTTTGACATAGAGTTTCACTCTTTCCCTTAGGCTGCAGCGATTACTGTGATCTCGGCTCACTACAACCTCCACTCCTGGGTTCAAGTGATTCTTGTGTCTCAGCCTACTCAGTGGCTAGGATTACAGGCATTTGCCACCTGGCTAATTTTTGTACTTTTTTAGTAGAGACGGGGTTTTGTCATGTTGACCAGCAGACTGGTCTCAAACTCCTGGCCTCAAGTGACCTGCCCACTTCAGTCTCCCAAAGTGCTGGGATTACAGGTGTGAGCCACTGCTACCAGCTCACAATGTCCTTTTATAAGCTATTCTATTCTAGTCTGTTTGCAGACTTTGTTTTTGTCTTGCACCTCCAGAGTGCTGAAATCATCTGCCCACGGTTCCTCCTTTCCCCATCCCTGGTGTGAGAATCATACCTGGCCCATTTCTCATGCAGAAAGCTATCAAAACTCCAGCAGGTATCTCTACGACAGCAGAGACTGTTTTGTTTGCCGTATATCCTGGGTACTGGAAACAGCGTCTTTCCTATAGCAGGTGCTCAAAAATATGCATGGAAAGGATGAATACATCTGTACTTAGCTTCAAGGCCTATGGGAGAAAGAGATCAGTAAGAATTTTGTGTAAAGAAGATGCAGCAGTTGAGCCTTTGAATAGATAGAGGTGTTGAGATTCATGCTATAAGAAACAAGGAAGGCCTTCCCTGACCAGGGTGGGGAATGTGGCTTTGGCTCTGAGGCAGAGAACCTGTGATGTCTGCTTAGTCCCAGTGTTCACCTGACTCTACTCCTTGTCCCAAGAGTCCTGAAAACTGAACATCCATGATCCCATGGCATCTTGGCAGGCAATTACTGTAAGGGCTCAGATGCCTACTTGGCCAATCCTTTGCTGTACAGATGAGAAAGCTAAAGTGAAGAGAGGGCCACTGAGAAGTAGAACAGAAACCAGGACTAGGCACCCAGATTCTCTTCTCCTTCCAGAGGAAACATTCCATTACTTGAAAAGTGAATGCTTAATTTTTGCTTGGTGTTTTTGCCTTACTTCACCCTTTTCAGTTGTGGGGGAAAATATATTTCTTTTAAAACTTAGTGATGGTCTTGATTATAGGGGAATGCTTGGTTGCTGAGATTTGTACCAAGAAATCATTGGGTTTCCTAACCATGTCCTGGTATAAAATATTACTGAGACCATCCCCTCATCCAGCCCATGTGTGTTTTTCCTTCCCTCTTGAAATTGTCAAACTGACATAATTAACTTAGCTGTTAGCTAAATAAATCATTGGATCCTAGTGAGAATTTTTACAGAGATATCATTGCCCCCGCACCACACTGCAAGAAGGACTGTCAACACTACACGATAGATGTATGGCAAAGGATTCTGTTTGGGAGACAGCTCTCTCTTTCTCCCTTAGCATCAAATATGGCTGGCAGGCTAAAGAACAGATGTCAAGGAGTGCATGTGAGAAAACCACTAATTTCTTAGAGTGTTTTGATCACACATGGTTCATGGAGCCTGAAACAGCACAGGAACTTCAGGTTGAAAGTCCAGAGATGGACTTCGATTAGGGTGGACCTCAAACAGAAGGTGTCAGTCTGTAGCCCTTTCAGCAGAGAACTGTGCTCTGAGACAAGGGGATGGACTTATTAACCTGCAAAGGTTCCTGGTTTCCTTTGTCATTCTGAGATACAGGAACACACTATTTCTGTTTCACTCCTATTTTAAGAATATTCAGGCCGGGCACAACAGCTCACACCTGTAATCTCAGCACCTTGGGAGGCTGTGGTGGGGAGATCACGAGGTCAGGAGTTCAAGACCAACTGGGTCAGCATGGTGAAATCCCGTCTCTAATAAAAATAAAATAAATAAAAAATTAAAAAAAAAATGCCAAGCGTGGTGGCTCGCGCCTGTAATTCCAGCTACTTGGGAGGCTGAGGCAGGAGAATTGCTTGAACCCAGGAGGTGGAGATTGCAGTGAGCCGAGATCGTGCCACAGCACTGTAGCCTGGGTGACAGAGTAAGACTCAGTCTTGGGGAAAAAAAATGATATTTGTGAGTTCTTTAAGAACAAGGACCTGTTCACTCTCTTGGTCTGTGTAGCCCATGGTGGGGCCACCTGGTAAAAACATGGCAATTTTCTTTTGCTTTACATTCCAACTTCTTTAGATTCCTACAGAATAAAAAGAAAGATTGATCAAAGGCTAGAGACGTTTTAGAGGAGAGTCTTGTTAACAAGTGAAGCCTTATTTGAATTTCAACAGGTAATGAAACAGAGGCTGCACCGTCAAGCCTGGTGTGGTCAGGAATTCAGAATGCTACTGCACCAACCCCTCAGGAGATGGAACGCTGCTCCCACACTCAGTTTAATTAGAAGCATGGCTAATGGCCAGAAACTTGGAAGAGAGATTATAGATCTATTAGTTAGAGTCATGTTTACACCTCTATTGTCAACTGTAATGATTTGTTTAACCCAAGGTCTCCTTAGTTTATTATGATTGCTATTGTTTTCATCTTTACAGTTATGAAGGAGAAATCCATATGCAAGCCTGTATATTCCAGCAGGGGCCCAGTCTGCCCCGTTTTTTGTTTTTTTTTTTTTTTTGAGACGGAGTCTTGCTTTGTTGCCCAGGCTGGAGTGCCATCTCGGCTCACTGCAACCTCCACCTCCCGGATTCAAGTGATTTTCCGGCCTCAGCCTCCCGAGTAGCTGGCATTACAGGTGTGTGCCACCACCCTTGGCTACTTTTGTATTTTTAGTAGAGCTGGGGTTTCGCCATGTTGGCCAGACTGAACTAGAACTCCTGACCTCAGGTGATCCGCTCACCTTGGCCTCCCAAAGTGCTGAGATTATAGGTGTGAGCCACCACACCAGTCCTGCTACTATGTTTTAATGTAAGGAAGGTTTCCCTTAAATATTTGTTTTAATCATCAGTCATCTTTTATTTCAGAACTGTGAACTGTGTCCAGTCAGTGGATTCACTATTATCTCTCTCTGTCTACTGACAGGTGACCCACGTTGAAAATATCAGTGGTGACCATAACTGGTAGCCATAACACAATTTCTAATATTCCAAGGGATTTTGGGACCTGTGGCTCCTGTGACAAGATTCTATGAAATCTAATTTGGTCATCTGAAAGAAGATTGCTTTAAGGTTCTCTAGAGATGCAAGGAAGGGATCTGGGAGGTGCCATGGGCAACAAGCCTCCCTCCACTTTGCTTTCTGTAGTTACTTTGAAGAGACTTTGCTGCCGATTCAAGGATGAGAGAGAGAAAGAGAGAGGTTAACTTGTTCCCTTGCCTTGTGATGGGGATGTCATCTCACAGGGGGCCGTTACTACAGGAAGGTGAGAGCAAACCTGTGTGAACCTGTGAAGGCCATGGTAGAAACTTAGGGAGAGCACTGAGTAACTCCATGGACCATTCCTGTGGCCCAAGCAGCATCAGCAGCAGGCTTGCAGGAAGCAGTTTGATTTAAGCATGGAGACAAATTACCCACACATCTGGGTATTTACATTTCCCTGGACCCTTTTACCCTGCTTCATGGGTGCAATCTTCTTTGGTGAAGGCTAAGAAGACTCATAGTATATATTATATAGGATTATCATAAGGTCCTTCTTTCAGGGCAATCAACTTCTTCATTCAAGAGGCTCTGTGTCGGTCAACTGTTTCATGTCTGGAACTTCAGTAAGGGATCATGACTTTCATTGTGGAGTCCAAGCCCAGCCTCTGTCTGCAGAACTGCTGTTTGAAAGTTACTGAAATTCCGTTGTACTTAGATGGGTTACCTAGCTCTTTTGGCACTGGTTACATCAGGATGAGTTAGCCATCACTTGAAATCCCCGTAGTTGGCTGGGCACGGTGGCTCATGCCTGTATTCCCAGCACTTTGGGAGGCCGAGGTGGGTGGATCACGAGGTCAGGAGATGGAGACCATCCTGGCTAACACGGTGAAACCCCCCCGCCCCATGTCTACTAAAAATACAAAAAATTAACTGGGCATGGTAGCTGGCACCTGTAGTCCCAGCTACTCGGGAGGCTGAGGCAGGAGAATGGCATGAACCTGGGAGATGGAGCTTGCAGTGATCAGAGATCAGGCCACTGCACTGCAGCCTGAGCAACAGAGTGAGACTCCGTCTCAAAAAACAAACAAACAAACAAACAAACAAAAACAAACAAACAAAAAAACTCTGCAATTGAGACCATTCTAATAACTATGCAGCCCATGCTGTCTATTATGATAACCACCTCTACCTTGGTGATCAACATTATCTGTGTGATGAGTAAGAGCTACTATTTGACCTTTTCCATGCTGGGATCTTCCGAAATCCGTTGAAATTGGGAAGCACGCTTCCATATAAGTGTGTCTCATCAGTACCCCACCTAAGGAAAACAACCTCTAAAGCTTTGATTAAAGATTCTGGCCTTTTCCTCACTAATGGACTGATTAATGTCTTGGTGAAGGGAATGGTTTTAGATTACAGAACTAAGAAATTCATAGGCATCACGCAGTAATAAATCTACTCCGCCATTTTCATCTCTCACATTATTCAGATTCTTTATCTCTGCATTAGACCAAAGAATTTTTGGCATATAAGCTTTATTTTACTTGAGGCACCATTTAGTCTGGATCTCAATATATCCACCCAAAACATAATTGAAATCAAGCTCAGGTGTTAAGTCCTACGTATTGAATTAAGAATAAATGGAAAGTGAGATTATATTAATACATTTATCCCAATCTTAAAAATATATTCTTTTCTTCTTAGTCTAAGACACTCAGAAGCTATTCTTTTGCCTAGTGTTCAGACATACCTAATGCAAATAGGGAAGGGTGTGTAAGACTTCTGGCTTTGATTTGTTATTCACCCTTTGGGGTGTGCTGGGATCTGTTTATAGCTATGGGTCAGGAGATAATTGTGGGTAATTGGGATGAGACATGAGGAGAATTGACTCATCAAAGGAATTATAGGGCTTTCAGGCAAAGCTTAACAGACTTATCGGCAAGGGAGAAGGAGAGTCTGCCTCTGCTGACGGTAACAGGAATGGCTCCAAATGTTGTTAGCGCTCCTATACAGCCTCATCCAATTCTCAGCTTCCCAGCCACTCCTAACCATGCCCTCACTCTCACAGACGACACCTCACGAGGTTGTGAATTCAACTGTTGTAAATTGGCAGCCCATAGGATCAAACTGTGAAATTGTTTTTATCGGAGCCCTGTGCCTGCAAGACATGAGAGATTCTTTTAACAAGGTCACAGAAAGTGCTTGAGCTTCCTTATGTGCCTTGAGCAAAGAATGTAGGAATTGGATCTGACCATCGTCTTTCCTTATGCTACCCAGAAGCAGCCACTCCCCTCTGTCTTCCTTGATTTCCTCCCATCATTTATGCTTTAGCAAAACAGTGGCCACTCAGTTTCCCAAAACCTTGCTGCAATGAGCACCGCATTCTAAGTAACCATAGACAATATTTCAATTTGTTGTTTCTGTGCTGCAAGCCATGAATGGATAAAATATCACTATTTAATATTTTTATTGCTTTTTGTCCCAACTGGGCCTAATTCTACAGTTTACCTATGCTCTGGATAGCACTGACTGGTACTAATTTCTGTTTACAAATGGCACAAACTAAGTTTACTTAAATATTATAACATTTTTGGAAAGACTTACTGCAGAACACCAGAACATCACACAAAGCCCTTTGCTCAATGGCTTGAGGTTTAATACTGTGCAGCCACCAGCTTGAAATTCTTCATTTTATCTTTTAATTTGCGTGTTGCAAGGGAAGTCCCAGGGTCAAGGGATCGGGTGCCACAGACTTGGAGCTGTGGCTCACAGGTATTGAATGAATGAGCTATGTGTGAATGCTGAGTGTTCAATCTTTTGGGTAGCCCCTGCATTCATCCAATCTGCAGAAATATTATTTTGTGGTCTAAGGAGGCTAAAGGAGATCCACCTGTGCCTGAGGGCACACACGCTTCTGAACAGAAAGCAATCGTGTTCTGCCACCTCCATCATTCCTTCCCTTTGCAGGGTCATGCCTGAGGTCTCAGAAAAAACAAAAACAAAAACCCAAAGGAGTTTCTCCTGAGCGCTCCAGAGGGAACATCTCCCTGGACACAGAGCACCTATAGGGGTCTGGTGGAGGCTGCTGCCCTCAGTGCCGCCCAGGCCCCCCAAACATAAGTTTGTCCACAGACATTCCTCGCTCCAAGTGCCCTGGAAGTGTGTGTGACAATAAGCCCGCCCCACTGGCTTTATTTTCATTTTCTGTTTGCCTTTCCCTATGTCCTCAAATCCCGTTTATCTCCAGGCAAACAGGTACGTAGGCGTCTAATGAACTAGCACAAACCCTGCTTTGTTTTGTTTTGTTCTTTTCTTCTTCAGAGAATTTTCAGGTTTCCCCGTTCCTGCAAGTCTTTTTAACTTTTTCTATGCGGGAAGTCCAAGTTCCTAGTTGAACTGCAAGTTCTTGTTCTCCTGACAAGTCCAGCCCTATCCAGTAAGATCCCCGAGCTGAGGAAGCGAGGGAGGGGCATGTGGGGATGCAGTTAACTATTTCGGGCCCTGCATGGGGAGGCCGTCCCCTCCCTGGCTGGCAGTTACGCAGTCATCATTTTGTAGTCACCAGTCTGAGCTCAAGGGACAGATCTTGCCTTCCTTATCAAGGATAGTGGTTTCCTACCAAGCTCAATCTCATTTTGTGGTGATGCTTAGGGATAAGACTAATATGTCTCAATTCTTAAGGTTTTCCCAGATTCACACTTACAAGATCCAGCCCCTCATGCTATTCCTATAAACAGTAATGCTTTTGTTAACATAAAGCATAAATAGCAATTCATCTTTGGTTACTAATAACTGCATACAATATTTACATCAACTTGCAATAAATCATAATACGTAAAGAAATACAAACATCCAGTTACATCCAAGTATCTTTCTGCCCCGTGGCTTCCTAACCAGGGATCAGAAGCAAAGTAACCTTCGTGGGACACTGAACCTGAGTCATGAACCAGCTTCCCCAGAGCTCTGAAACAAGCTTCACTTTCTCCCCAGGCCTTGAGAGTGCCTTGGAGTAGAAGGTTATGGAGAGAGAGGCTGCTTTCCAGTCTTCTTCCCTCTCCTCTAGGTGTCAAACATCCTTGCGCTGATTACCCTAGTTAGCACCACTATTTTATTTCTCTTGCTGCTTCCAAGAAGCTAATGTATGTGCACTTCCTTCTTTTTGCAGAACGGGGCCAAGTCATTAATAAAAGAAAATTATTCTAAGATTTGCTATGTAAAATGTCCAAAAAATAAGAAGGGAGAAAAAAGAGAGGATAATAGGAAGGAAGGAAGGATAGAAAGAAAGAAAAAGGGGGAAAAGGAAGAAATAAAATCTCCACAATAGACTGACTTCCAGAGTCTAAATCCTAGAACAGTGTCCTCCCAATCAGAAATCCATTTCCCTGGTGGCTGAGCTCTTATAACTGTTCTCTCAGCTTATGTATATTATTGCATATATGTAGTGTATGCTATTCAGAATTCTGAAGATTTCTTATTAGCTAATTCTGGCTTTTTGCCAAGTAGTATTTTTTACGGAAATCCACCCCATTTTGTCCCTGAACACTTAAAAAATTGAACAAAATAATTTTTAAATAAGAAAATTATAAAACCAGATTGTTGTAAGCCCAGTATTTTAGATACTAGAAAAAATAAAATACGGCCGGGCACGGTGGCTCATGCCTGTAATCCCAGCACTTTGGGAGGCC
>NW_012112030.1:579056-604204 GCF_000951035.1 Colobus angolensis palliatus
CTGTCTACTGCCTTTCATTTCCCATTGTCTCCTCTTCCATTCTCTCTCCTTATTTGGTAATTCAAGCCAGCCTGAACACCAGCCAATGACGCAAAGAAATGGAGGGACAAGTAAGTGGCTGCTAGGTTGTTCTATTGGCTGGGTGTCAAAAGCCTTATTTCTCGCTATGTCTCTGAGGCGGGTGATGAAATCTGTTCCTGATTATTAGATCAGTATGAATCAGTTTGTTACACTGGAACTAATGGAATAGAATCTAAGACAGGTGAGTTTGGGAAAGAAGGCAAGAGGAAGATATCTGGGCTGTTTGCATTTGTCTACTTGAGCTTCCATAGCACAATATCAGAGACTGGGTGGCTTAAATAACAGTTCTGGAGGCTGGAAATCCAAGATTAGGGAGTCAGCAGGATCAGATCCCAGTAAGAGCACCCTTTACAGACGGTTGCCTTCTCCTTGTGCCTTCCCATGGCCTTTCCTTGGTGTGCACCTGGGGAGAGAGAGAACTGTCTCTGGTGTCTCTTCTGATAAAGACATTAATCCTATGGGGTCAGGACCCCACCCTTACAACCTCATTTGACCTTAATTACTTTCTTAGATGCCCCATTTCCAAGTGTAGCTACACCTGGGGTTGAGGCTTCAGCATATAGATTTTGGGGGGATGCAAACGTTCAGCCCGTAGCACCCCTGGACTCTAGGCATTTTGATGACCGGCATAAAGCATTTCTCACAAAGGAAGAAACAGCAGGAGTGTAGACACTTCAAAATTTTCAATTTTGTCTAGGACGTTTAACTTCTTCAGTCACTGATGCCCTTGGAAACCAAATTAAAAAATGAGAAAGAAAAGGAACAGTTGATATGTAAGATTTCAGGCCTAATGCCTAATTTTCTTGCCTGTGCGTCCTAGCTCCTCTACATGCCCTGTGAATGAAGAGAATTTCCAGAACTGGAGCATTGACTCCAAGTCGTATTGCTGCAAGCACTGAGGCCTAGATGGTTTCCTTGCCGAGAGACCTGGGCAGGGGAAGAGCATGAAGCCGGCTTCCCCATGGGGCACTCCGCCGCAGCTCAGCTCTCCATCCAGTACAGGGAAGGTTCTGGTCACACCTCCTTCTCCTCCAGCTCTGCTGCCTGCCTCCTGACCCCCATCATGACCCTGCCCCTTACCACATCCCATCTGCTCTTTCTTCAATGCTGGTCTTCAAAATAAGAGGCACTTTACTGTCAAGGCTTAGCTGTGGAATCTGGAATCAAACTGTGGATGATATTGAAAATGCCTAGCCAAGTTAAAAAAAATTTCTCTGTGCAGAACCAAAACCAACCTAGCAAGTGGAGCCAGTCCCGAATCTTGTGCCTCAAGCAAGCTTCCTTCTCACAAAGTGCACACCGTGGTCAGGAGTGAAAGACAAAGAGATCGTGCTGTGACACCGCAGAGCTCACCAACACTGCCTGAAGAACTGTCTCCTGAGGCCTGGTGGGTGGCTGGATGGTTTAGAGTTCCCAGGCTGGGAACTCAGACAAAGGAGCTGGCATAAAGAGAAACTCTCACCGTCTTGTCATTAATCTTCTTTGCCCAGCATCAGACAAACACTCCTTCGTCTGTGGAAAGCCAAGACTCCGTAAGGGAGGAGGCAGGGAACTGGAGAAATTGGACAGGTAGACATAAGAGAAAGGAGTCTGAAATGAACAGCAAAAGGTTTCTACCTTTTCTACCTTTTGTGGTTTTACTCATTTCCTCATGTAATGTGTATTAATTGAACATCTATGAGCATTGAACCAGATGCTGGGGAACAGTGGTGAGACCATAGGGATACATTCCTTGCCCTCAGGAAGCCAACAGTCTAGTGGAAACAAAGATACTTAAAAAATAAGTAAATAGGCCGGGCGCGGTGGCTCAAGCCTGTAATCCCAGCACTTTGGGAGGCCGAGACGGGCGGATCATGAGGTCAGGAGATCGAGACCATCCTGGCTAACACGGTGAAACCCCGTCTCTACTAAAAAATACAAAAAGCTAGCCGGGCGAGGTGGCGGGCGTCTGTAGTCCCAGCTACTCGGGAGGCTGAGGCAGGAGAATGGTGTAAACCCGGGAGGCGGAGCTTGCAGTGAGCTGAGATCCGGCCACTGCACTCCAGCCCGGGCGACAGAGCGAGACTCTGTCTCAAAAAAAAAAAAAAAAAAGAAAAAAAAAAAAAAAAAAAGTAAATAAAAAAATAAAAAAGTGTTACAAGCTGGGTAAAGTGGAATGAAAAATCCCACCTGGGAGTATTTGCAAGATCTGATTTAGCTTGAGAGGATCAAGGAAGGCCTCCTTAAGGAAGTGGTCTTCTAAATTGTGACAGGGAGGTGCATCTTTGCAGAGTGGGGATGGCACATTCCAGGCAGAGGCAGGGAATATGGAAGGCCTGAGGTGGGGAAGTGCTTGAGATATTTGAGAAAGTGAAGAAAGACCAGTGTGGCCGGAGCACAGTGGTTGGAAGGGCAGTCTGGTGTTGGATGATGCAAGACTTTGTGGGATGAGGTATTAATGTTGGGATTTTATCCTGAGCAAAATAGGGAGCAACTGAAGGTTGTAAGGTGCTGAGAAATCACTTCCACTTTCATTACAGGGAAGGACAAATGGAAGTGGAGCTGTTGGCACAATATAGGTGAGAGATGATGGTGACTTGTGAGTGACCGTGAGTATGGGAAGAAGTAAAGGCACTGAAGCCATTCTCTGGATGTAGAATCAATAGAATTTGGGTAAGAATTGGATGTGACATGGGAGCAAGAAAGAAAGATCAAGAACTTTCCCCAAAATAAATGGATAGTGGATGATATCATTTATTAAGATGAAAATAGAGCAGTTTGAGGAGGAAAATCAACAATTCGCTGTTGAACATGTGAAAGTTGACTATGAGATGCATATGCAGTATCTAACTGGAGATGTCAAGAAGACAGTTGGGAAAAATAGCTCTGGAAGTCAGAGGCGGGAGCTGGGCAGGAGGTGTGAAAGGCATTATCAGCATACAGATGATCCTTACAGCCATGGGTTGGATGAGGTGGCTTCCAAAGGGTGTGGACTTAGAAGAGAAGAAGATACAAGTCTAAATTGTAATAACTTCAATATTTAAATTAAAAAATGGCAAATACATGGTACAGTTACTTTCACTCTCCTTCGTCTAGACAAATATTTCTAATGCATTATAGCTCTCTTTTCTACTGGCCCAAGATGCAGGATTTGAATCATTCTCAGCACAACACTACAGAAACCTCTGCCAATAGAGCCAGTGTTGGCAAAAAGAGATAAAACCTGATTGACTTTCTGGCATTTGTTCAAGGGTTATAGAAATTTTTTAAGAGTGAAGATTTCTTTTTAACATCAAAATATTTAAACAAACCCACACAATGGTAGCTTTACTTTTATTTATTCAGCCAATAGACTATATTTATCTCTCACAAAATGCCATAGTAGCCTAGAGGTCCAAGGTCCCCCAGCTGGGAATTGTTCTAGTGCTGCGATTCTCAAAGTGTGGTCCTTGGAGCAGAGCATTAGAATCACCCGGGAACTTGTTAGCAATGCAAATTCTCAGGCCCCACCCCAGACCCACTGAGTAAGAAACTCTGTGTTATAACAAGCCCTCCAGATATTTTTTTGTTCGTTTGTTTTTTTGAGGCCCAGGCTGGAGCGCAGTGGTGTAATTTCGGCTCACTGCAACCTGCCAGGTTCTAGTGATTATTCTGCCTCAGTCTCCCCAGTAGCTGGGATTACAGACATGGACCACCATGCTCAGCTAACTCTGTATTTTTCGTGGAGATGGGGTTTCACTACTGGTTCGAGACCAGGCTGGTCTCGAACTCCTGACTTCAACAGATCTGCTGCCTCAGCCTCCCAAAGTCCTGGGACTGCAGGCATAAGCCACCTCACTCGGCTTCTCCAGATAATAACTGATGCAAGATAAAGCTTGAGAACTGCCACTCTAAAGGTTTCTAGAATTAATTAATTCATGTTGCTGCAGAGACAGTGGGCTGATTTCTTCAGCCTGATCATTTTAAATTCCATCAGGAACCATGTCTGGGTTTTCCAAACATCACTGTTTTCTTAATGTCCATCAAATTTTGCGGGAAAATCAAATATACTTAATAAACGTGATGAAAAAATTATTGACTGAATGAATAACTTTGGAGCTTGCTGGAGGATCTAAGTAGGGCATGAATAAGGTGGAACCTACGGCCAAGAAGCTTCGTCTTTTCTATGAAGTATTTCTTGGTGACAAGGTCAAAAACAATTTTTCTATCCAACAATAAGACTATGCAAATTATACTGTAATTTCATTTGATCGGTGACGTCCCCTGAGGCCAGACTTATAGGGATGAAAAGGACATTGAGATGGCCACCTCATCATCCTGTGGGTAAACTGAGCCCTGGAAGTGAGGTGGTTTGCCCACTGGCATGCAGTCAGAAACAACATGGAGTCCCCTAATTTGCCATGGCCTGTAGAACCAGTGACTGTGCAGCCAGACAGAACCCAAGTCCCCTGCTTATCAGTTTAGTGATCCTGAGCAAGTCTCCCTGGGTTTAAAGTCCTTTATCTACAGAATGTGAATAAGAACACTTTGCTGACAGACTGCCGTAGAATTAATATAAGGTACTCTGTGCCTTACAAAATTAATATTAGCTTTTTGTCCCCGCTGTGTGGGCTGAAAAAAAAATGCCCCTTTCCTCCTCCAAAAGATATCTGCACCCAATTCTTGGAACCTGTGAATGTTACCTATTTGGAAAAAGGATTTTTGCAGATGTGATTTAAGTTAAGGATCTTTATTTTCCCCCTAGAAGTTACAGATCTTGAAAGAAAGAGGCTAGCCTGGATTACCCGGGTAGGCCCTCAGTACAATCACATGTACACTTGCAAGGTAGATACTCAGAGAAGGCAAACACAGGGAGGAGGAGGCGATATGAAGGCTGGAGCAGAGACTGGACGATGCCATCACCAGCCAGGAAGGTCGGGGAAGCCACCAAAGCCAGAAGAGGCAAGGGAAGATTCTCCCTAGAGCACCTGGAGGGAGCCCAACCCTGCCAGATTGCGGACATCTCACCTCCCAAACAGAGAGAACAAGTTGCTGTTGTTTTAAGTCACCAAGTTTGTGGCAATTTTGTTACAGAAGCCTCAAGAAACAAAGGTACCTGATAAAAACAGAGCGATAGGAAAACTCCCCAGAAATAGGAAAGTGGCTTTGAAGCCCCTTAATCCTCACTACTGTCTTTCGTTTCTTTTATATTTTACTCCCAGAATGTCATGGCTGCTGTAAACTCAGGATTAACTTCTAAACACAGTCTGTGGACTGCAAGGGGCCTCACGCCTTTGAAGAGAAAAGGGTAGAAGAGAAAAATGAACATCAGAGGAAACTTGAATACGAGGACTGTTCCAGATGCCAAGCATATTCCTACCTAGCCCTCAGAGAATTTGTTGCCAGGACCAAACACCAGCAACAGGATAAACGGGGTTAGTTGGATACACATGGTCCCTCCACGGAGGAAGAGGCTGAGAGAAACACCCACCATAAATTGTGTGTAGCTATCAGAGGAATGGCTGGAATTTATTGAAGTCCAGCATGAATGGATTAAAGAGGGAATCACAGATGGCATTATTTGGGACTTTGGATGGCTCCTATGGTAGGGGGTTGGTAAGAGGCTAGGGTGGAAGGAAAGGTGGACATGGGAGAAGGAATTCTACTTCCCAGTTCAAAGGAAATGTCTGAGGGGCCCCGGGGGCAGTACGATGATCAAACTGCCAACCCAAGGTGGAAGATAAACAGATTGATCTTTCGGGCTGACCATTTGCTCATTCATTCATCTGAAGCGTGCTATGTAGTCAGAGTACATTTTTAAGCACAATACCCTGAATGTCTTTCTATGAATTTCTTGAATCTTCAAGATCAACATTTTAAATACATTGTTGTATTTCCTTCCGCTTTATTATATTCTTTTTGAAAACACGTCCTTCTCTATATCACAACAGTGGAAAGGATTCCTCAGCTAATTCCAAGACTTTTGTCTCTCTTTCCTCAAAAACTATCCAGGAATCTTGCCAGGTCAACTGGATTGCACCATATCTGTACATATACACCCCTTGGTCTTTCCATCCTATAAATGGCAGTCTTTCATGTCCCTTGTTCAGGAAAGAAAGCAATCAGAATTTGTGGAGAAATATAGCACCCCAGGCCCTTGAGTGTCTTCCTAGAGAGTGAGTCTCCCTATCATCTTGCAATTGTTTCTTTCTTGAGTGCAATTGTTTCACGCTGAAATATTTTTGATTGTATTTTTTGTGGTTCTCCTGCTGCTCCTGGTTTCTGTCTCTGCCTTAAATGTGCTGGGGGTGCCTGCCCTTCACACTTAGACAATATGCATAGACTTTGAGTAACCTGACCACTAATGTTTTGTCTTTTGCTTTTTGCTTTTTTTTTTCTAGTGCATAATGCTAAGCCAGCAAGTGAGGTGTCCGGTTCCCTTCTTGCATCATTAAGGCTACTGTCTCTTTCTTCCCAAAATATTCTGTTTTGGTAATTAAGTAGATATTTTGCCTCATACCCACTTTAAAGAATGGAAATGAAAGCCCAAGGAAGCAAAAATTACTTGTTTAATATCATTTAATGAAAATCAGTGATAGAATTTCAGGAATTTGAGCTCTAGCTGTTACACCCCTCATTGATATCTTCTCTTACGAACACCAGGGTACAAAGTATTTGTTAAATATAATTCTGCCTAAAATATTTAGATCTGATACCAGCCAAAGAACTTGACTCACACCAGGGAATGGCAATGCCTATAATATGAAGTTGTTTGGGAGGTACCTAACACCGGTGAGTTGATTACATTCTGTTCTTTTTGGGTTATATGAGTAGTGGTAGGGTTACAGCTGGGGTGAGAGAGGCAGCAGGGACAGAGTGTAAAACAGAAGTGGACAGAAGGAGCTTCTCTGACATGCTGCCCTGCTTAGCTAGTCTAGGATTGCATGCTGTTCACAGCCTTACCCTCCTGCTTGAAATGGGCATTTAGGGGCTATTTAGTTTATTCTCTGGCTCCAGGTGGAAACGTATGTAATACAGCCCAAATTTGTGGACATTTCTCTTTTTTAAAGACACCCTGTGAAGGAGATGCCATATCATGTTTGCTGATCCCGAGCAGTTTCCAACAACTCTATTATAAAGTGCTTCTGAGCCAGGCACCTTGGTGCATACCTGTAATCCCAGCTGCTTGGGAGGCTGAGATGGGGGGATCCTTGAGCCTAAGAGTTTGAGGCTGCAATGAACTATGATCACGCCACTGCACTCCAGCCTGGGTGGCACAGCAAGATACCACCTCTTAAAAAAAAAGTGCTTCTGATGTCTTTCCTAAATATCTCTTGCTACAAGATATCCCCTTCTATTTTGCCTTCAGTGGAAATGAAAACAATCTACCTTCTGAAGACAGCAGGAAATACTTTTCACCCGACCCTCAGCTGCTTTATCTACCCTGTCATGGAAAGCCACAAGGCATTTTAATTTTCCTGTTATCTCTTACACTTCTCAGCATGTTTCTATGGAAGATTCAACACTTTGAAGTTTTCCATATACTCTTTTTGGAAGCTCACATTTCTATTCAGTGCTCCTAACACTCCTCTGGGTTTGTGACATGAGCTCTGCTTTGAAATCTGACTGCATTTCCTGGCCCCTGGCCTCTTCTCCAGCTCATCCTTGATTTACAGAGTTTAGCAATGGTTGTTAGGCAGTCGGCCATCTCCCTTTTCAGCACCCACCAAGGCTGGACCCCTTAGTCCCGTGTCAGACGGTTGTCAATTAGGAAGTTATTCCTCAAGATTTAGCTGCTTTTGGTGGCTGTTGGGCCTGCTCAGGTACCACTGTGCCTTTGTCCGTGTTGTCGTCACTGGATAAGCCCTCCTTTTTCTATGCCAACCTCAATCACACCCATCTGACATGTAGCTCAAGACCATGTAACTGTGGCCCCGAGTAATCTCCATGTCCTCTGAATTCCTCATTATACCCTCCAGTCTGTCATGGAATAATTCACTATATTTAGTGAATTATATATATTCTATGTATAGACTGGTGTTGTATTCATGATAGTGGGGGCAAGGACAGGAAATAGGTTTCCCTTCCTGGGGCAATTCTGAATGATCAGCAGGGATTGCATGGAATGCTGTGATGAGAGGTTTTCTGAGGCAGCATCCTAGCTCAGTGAGAATGTGCATCATGACTGATTTACTGTATCTGCTTCAAGGACAAGCAAGGGCAAGGGCATACGTGTACCATGTATTTGCCGTCTTTGTGTTTTGATCTTTCTAACAAAATTACATGAATAGTACCATAACACGTATCTTTTGGATCTTCATATGTTAAGTACAAGCAGGTACTCAGTAAATATGTATTGACTGTCTACTTGACATTTAGATGTTGGTGAGCACTGTCATTTAATGTCTTCAAGAGAATATGGCCCAGCAGAGTGACAGCACAGTGCTTTGCCAAACTATTCTATCCCCATGGAGTAAAGGAGTTCCTTATATAAGAAAGGAAATAGGCTGGGTGTTAAATGCATCTCACTAGTCTCTACTATAAGCATATGTGAACCACTCACTGACGCCATCATTCTTCTCCCAGATTTATTACAGTTGAATTTGTTTGCTAAGTTATTATTCCTTTGCCTAGATTCAGAGCCAAGTTGTTGTAAGCCCAAGTTATCCAAATAAAATGTCATAAGGCTGTGCTTCAATGCTTAAATTGTCATCAATATAAACATACTATAATTAGACAGTTGTCTCTGAACCATGGTTCTCTAGCAATGCTTTGCTTCAATTCTCCTACCTTCTCACTTTCTGCTTTCTCGTTTCCTTCTCTACTTCTAAGAAACTTCCACTTGCTCTTTTTCTGTCACTTAGCAACTCACTCCTAGCTCCTTCCTCTTCAATATTATCATCAATCCAGGAAAAATAATTATCAACACACAATCCTGCTTCCAATCTCTCTTTAGCATTTTCACAGACATAAGCAGCAATTGAGGGTGAAGCAGAACTGCCAACAGTTAGCAAGATGGCAGGAGATAAAAGTTAACTGTTGGCCAAATTCCCCAACTGAATGAACGAGTCAACATTATTGAGCTCATTCTGTGCACAATTCTGTATCGAGCATTTTCAGGGAAATGAAAGAAAATGAGAAGCTGACTTCCACCCTTAGGAAACTTAACAGCCTAACCAGAGCTGTAGAAGAAGCAGCATAGTTACTTCAAGAATTGTTGATATCGGGGCTGGGCTCAGTGGCTCACGCCTGTAATCCCAGCACCTTGGGAGGCCGAGGCAGGCAGATCACGAGGTCAGCAGATTGCAACCATCCTGGCTAACACAGTGAAACCCCGTCTCTACTAAAAATACAAAAAATTGGCCAGGCGTGGTGGTGGGCACCTGTAGTCCCAGCTACTCCGGAGGCTGAGGCAGGAGAATGGCGTGAACCCGGGAGGCAGAGCTTGCAGTGAGCCGAGATCGCGACACTGCACTCCAGCCTGGGCGACAGAGGGAGACTGTCTCAAAAAAAAAAAAAAATTGTTGGTTAATATCTTTTCTAATGACAAAGATCAGTGTAGTTTAAAGTTCAGGAATCAGGGGAATCAGGCTCTGCTCTGGAGTCAGACTGCCTGGCTTTGAAACCAACTGTGTCTGTCCCTGGCAAATTACATAAACCTTTAGAGCCTCAGTTAGGAAACAGAAATGACATTAGTGCCTACCTTGTAAAGACGTTGTGAGGATTAAATGGGATAATGCAAGCAAAATACATAGTCTTACAATGCTATGTATACTCAATAAACGCTGTTATTAGCAAACGAATTTTCATGGTAATCCAAATGACTGATGAGGACTTGTACATCTATAGAGTCAGCTATTATTAGTTTGGTGCAAAAGTGATTTTGGTTTTTGTCATTCCTTTTAATGGCAATTACTGTTGCACCAAAACCTAATAGCAGCTAATGTTGACATTAGCCAACCAAATACAGATGTGATCATTCTGTCCCATGCCGGAAATTAGCATGAATATGGTGGTTGATGGCTGCCATCAACCACCGTTGAATGTCTATCTTAGGTTTCATTCTGAATTTATTCAGGACCCATACTTCCATAGGAGACCCCAACACATTTAAAAGTAAAGCTCAAGATTAGGTACTCAGTCTTCATCATTTCTGTAGTCCTCCTTTGTTCTCACTCTGGGGAGAACCCAGAGGTCCTTTAAATGAAGCGCCTGAGTGCACAAATGAGGGACTTTGTTCCTGGATCTGACTTGGAGTACTGGCTCAGCCAGGGGCACTCCTAGAAGGAACGTTTGGGCTTGCATGATTGCACTTCCTTGGAGTGACAGAATTTGTATCTCTCTCTCTCTCTCTGAATATAGGAAATCTGGGTGGTATCTCCACATTTTTAAGCAAATGGAAGTTGTGAAGCTGCCAAGTAACCCTCAAACCTCTCTCTCCTTGAAAGGATGTGCTGCACCAAAGGGAAAGAAGGAATTAGTCAGAAACCACAGAGCAATTAATGGCCAAATCAACCCTAATGAAATATTGCCTAGTAAGCAATCCACTCCATTGCAGGTCAGTTGGGATGTCCACAGAAGAATGCACACTGCAGTTTCCTTGGTTGGCCAAAATGAATCAAAACCCAGCACCCCCATTTGCTGTGTGTCTGAGTGTGTGTGTGTGTGTGACAGAGAGAGAGAGAGAGAGAAAAGGAGAGAGAAAAAAATGAGTTTTTCCTTTGCATATGTGAAATTGATATTTTTGTAGTGGGGAAACACTGTAAAATCTTAGAATAAGTAACAAAGGAGACTGTATCATCATACTAAGAAAGAAAAGTCTAGATAAATATTTGCTATCTGTAATGACTGCTTTAAACATCTGCCTGAATGAAGACAAAGAGTCAGACAAAAATACTTCCTTTAGCTGGGAGATTCTGACTCCCTGCTGCCCCACGCAAGGAATCTGCTTGCAGGACCCCTTGCAATTGTCAGAGTCTCCTCCAGCAAAGTCTTATCCCTCCCTCTAGGCAGAAGAAACTGCCTCAGCAAAGGAAGATGCAAGAAAGCACATGCCACAGGAATGTGAGATTTACTGCAGGCAAATAGCATGGGAACCCCCAAACAGCAGGCTCTGAGACTTGTCTTCTACTCCCTAAGGGGCAGGCTCCCCGTTTCCAGACCCCACTCCTCCCACCCTTCGCTGCCAGGGTGTCCCTCAGGGTGGCGTCCCCCCTGGTTTGTATTTGCTTGCTTCCACCATGCACGATGCACTTCCTTGATTTTGACAACAGAACCTTTGACTCATTCTAGCCTTGTGTGTGTGCACATGCATGCATGAGCCGAGGAGACATATTTACATTTCACTGGCATACCTTTTATGATGTTGTCACCAAGCCATATTGTCTCCAGTTGTCAGCTCCAACATCTCTGTTATGAAAAGCGTACATGGTAAGGCTGCCCCAGTATTTCATACATTACTTATTCTTCAATGGGCCAGAACGGGGAATCTTGGCTTCTTAACTTTCTCAACCACAAACCTCGAAGTCTGAATATATTTACTAGGTGCTGTAACAAGCGCATTCAAGGAGGTTTTTTCCAGGGAGGGAGATGAAGTGGCTTCCATTAATATCTAACATCTCCTCACAGCATCTCAAAGTTGCTGAAGAGAGACCTGTTGTAAAATCTGTACTCAAAGGGTCCTCGCTGAGATTGCCTGTTGTGGGAAGGACTTCGCCAGGACCATGACCCAGGTTTGTGACTTTTTCAATTAGGAAGCAGCTATTGGTGATTCTAGTGAGTGACTTAACATTGCTGCTTTCAACAGGACTCTTGGCTTGCTAGTTGTATGACTGTGCAGAGGAGAACTGAATGCCATCCAAGCGGAGGTCCCTCCAGCTAGGTGGAGGTTATATTAGCTCAAATAAACTACAAAGACAACATTCAGGAGCTTACCAGTAATCTCCTCTGGTTGAACTCCTAAGTTGGGGGTAAATACTGGCCACGTTGGACTCATTTTCTGGTTACCATGATCCAGTGAAGATTGGAGTAAGTCATTAACAATTGAAGACTGGAGTAAGTCAGATCAAAAAAGCCAGTGCAAAGAAGTGTAGATTGCTTCCAGGAATGTGTCAACCAGTTCCTTTATCTAAAAGCCTTTTCTTTCCTGTGCTCACCAAGAAAAGAGGATCTCACTGTACCCCTATCCACACCCTAACTGGCGTGGATCTCACTGTCCACACCACAGCATCAGGCCTGAGGACTAGCCTCATTGTTCACAGTTACAAAACAATCATATTCTCCAGATGATTCTTGGGGGAAAATGCCAAGAGAAAAGAAATGGGGGAGGGAGAATTTCTTAGGCAAGAATCTTAAATTTAAAAACTCCACAAAAGATGTCTCCAATTTTCATATCTCCAAAAAGAAAATTTCAAGGAATTTAGATTATTTTGTCTGAATAACAGAAGGCCTGGGGGTAGAAGGATTAGAGCTGAATCATGATCTTCAAGACGACAAAATACCTTTGTTCCCAAATAATGGTCTTCTTTGGCAATGAAGGCTGAACATTCAGGAGGCTGGGGGCTGGAAGATTAGGAGGCATACAGTATTTTGGTAGGAAGTTGTAGATTTGGTTCCTCTGTTAAGTTTGTGAAAGAAAATTAATGAAGCCAGGCGCGGTGGCTCACGCCTGTAATCCCAGCACTTTGGGAGGCTGAGGTGGGCGGATCACGAGGTCAGGAGATCAAGACCATCCTGGCTAACACGGTGAAACCCCGTCTCTACTAAAAATACAAAAAATTAGCCGGGCGAGGTGGTGGGTGTCTGTAGTCCCAGCTACTCCGGAGGCTGAGGCAGGAGAATGGCGTGAACCTGGGAGGCGGAGCTTGCAGTGAGCCTAGATCGGGCCACTGCACTCCAGCCTGGGTGACAGAGAGAGACTCTGTCTCAAAAAATAAATAAATAAAATAAAATTTAAAAATAAAGAAAATGAATGAGTCTCTACAGTGGAAATGACTGGGTTAGGACCAAGTGAACCGTGGGGCTCCTGTCTGCCCCGTGACTCTGATATTTTCCATATGTGCCTGGACGGACAGACAGGCAATCAGGCCATTACAACAGTGGCGGGGAGTAATGGCAGCTCCTGCCCATGCCTGTGAGAGGCCCTCAGCCAGCCTGAGGGTATGGGAGATTTGGGGGTGAATGGCTCCTTTGGAGTGCTCAGTGAGAAGCAGCAGAAAGCATGGGAAAAAGAGCAGGGGAAGCCACAGACGTGCAATCAGGGAGACAAGAGAGCATCTCCCTTCCTCAGGAATATTCTTGCAGCTCCATGAGGCAGGGCCTGGGGAAATGAAGGCAGTGGAGGGACAGGAGGCTGGACAGTGAGCTGGTCCTGGTGGTGCAGGGCTGGAGCCCAGGCTGAAGCCACTAGCTCTACTCTAGGGACCGTGGGAAACCCCCTCAGAGCAAACTCAAATAAACCTGGGCCTGCGTGTGACCTCCCACACCCAGCAGGGAATTCTGGTCACTATTCCCACTTGGTTAGAACCTAGGAGCTGGGTGGGTGGCTGGGGGAGGAAGCAAGGTCTGATTTTCGCCGTACAGCACCCGGAAAACTCCCTTATAATCCTCGGAAGACTTTTTCTCCCCCAAATTCCACTCATTCTGAAGGGCTGGGTATCTGCTACGTCATAATTTCGTCCCCATCACAGAAAAGTTGTAAGTAGAGAATGAGATTTACATTCTAAAGACCATTCTGATGTCAGTTCTGAAAGGGGCCAAAGGGAACTGTCAGAAACAAATGAGGAATTAGAAGGACAGAGAACACTGTTCCCTGTGGGTAAGAGATTCTGGATCATGGCAACAGAAAGAATTATTTTTTTCTGATATGAACAATGAAGACACTGAAGCCCAGAGAAGACAATGACTAGCCAGCCTTTCACTCCTTAGGTTGGCCCAGTGTGTGGGAGTGAAGGTGGGGAGCAAAGGAGACAGAAGCTCACTGGCTGAGGTGACCCCACAGCATCCTTTGCAGTGGACAGAAAAATAATTCCTGTTCAAAAAAAAAAAAAAAAGTGTTGTTTTTTTTTTTCTTTAGATTCTGGGGTCTGCGTTAAACCCCAGAACAATTTACCTTGTTCTTCCCAGAAACCTTGTGCGGCAAGAGTAGGGAGGCCGAAGGCACTGACCACTAGAGGGGGTGCTGCCTCCACCTGGCACAGACCGCGGGGTGTGGGGCGGGGAGGAGGACAGCCCCTAGGTGAAATGCAGGGTGGCACTGGGTTGCAGTGAAGTGTTGCTGTATCAAAGGCTTTCTGAACACAAGGTATAACAATCCCTAAACTCTGTATTTATGCCCAGGGATGGGAAGGGGACATGGGACGGAAAGACTATGTGGAAACTCAGATACCTCTGGAAGAACTGCAAGTAAAGGCAGGGTGCTCCTCAGAGGTTCCCCAGAATCCCCAGTGCTTGTTTTGGACAGGAAACGCTGAAGGAAGAGCATGCAGTTCATCTTTTGATGAAGCATTTTAGAACAAGTGCATTCAGATCAGATCTGATGCACAGCCAGCTCTGCAGGACAGCTCCCTGTGTCCAGACAGGGGATGCTGGTTATCCTTTACCCACCGGCTTAGAGCGCAGATGCTAAGCAGAGGGTTCTGAAGGTTGTACCTTTCCCCACTCTGCATAGCTGAGTGTCAGCAGGGAGAGACCATGTTCAGAGATGTCACTAGAGGCTGGCTGGTAGGAGGAGAAATGGGAGCAGGGCTGAGTTTCAGCTGGTGCTCCCTGCTCCATTGTGGGGTATTGTGGGCTCTGTGGGGTCACAAGGACTCACTCCTGGCTGGGCAGGAGGTGGCTGAGCTGATGCAGTGGTGTTCAGGGTGGCAACTGCTACCTTGCGTGGTCTCTTACCCCGGCTATTAGCAGACTGCTAGCCTCTGTTTCCCAGGAAGCAAAAGTGTCCCTCTGATTCCTGAGACTACTTCTAAGGTACATCTCAATGAGAAAATAACAAGAAACAAAATAAATGGGTGTCACTCCCACTGCAAACTACCCTCACCACAAACTATCCCCATGCTTAATTAGAGAGAGGAAATATGGCGGGGGGCATAGGAACTGGAGTCGCAGTTATGCCTCCGCTCTGTGCCCTCATGGCAAAGCATGCCCCCTACTCTGGATTTTGGAGGCTCCCTGCACACAGCCAGGGTGTCTGAGGGAGTTCAGGGGCCCTCTTGCTGCAACACAGAGCCCATGGGATTGCTTTCATGCATCACAGGGAAAAGAGCCCTTCTTGTGGACAGACCCAGCCGTCACGCCCGTGATGAATTGCATCTCTACGCGGGGACTGCTGTTGTGGTTTTCCCTTCCCTCCGAAGGTTCATCCCCAGGTCTCGTGGCACTTTAGAAAATGAACTGCTATAATTCCACGCTGAGCACACAGCCCTCCAAAGCCAGGTCTCTTCACTCTAACATGGCTGCTGGCGTTGTCACTCCGGAGGCCAGCAGTGGGTACCCTCGATGGCTCCTCCCTACAGAAGCAAGGGAGGCGTTCCTGCTGGCTGCCCCTTAAAGAAGGACTGCTGATGCTGATATTCCAGGGAGCCAGGAGGAACTGCCAGCCGGAGGGAGTGTGGAGGGAGGCGGAGCTGGCTGCAGTCACAGAGGGACACAGCAGGACCTAGAGCTGCTCCTGGAGCAGTACTTCCTCACTGGGCACCTGAACTCAATGCTATTTATTTTAGTTTTGGTGAACCAATATCTCCGATTTCCTAGAACAGTTTGTCTCTGCTGCTCTCAAACTCACCAGATCATCCCCTGCTCTGAAAATAGAAAAAAGATGGTCCCTGTGGCTATAGGAGATTCATAATTTATCACTTCATGCTAACTCAATTTTATAATCATACATATGGTTTTCAGGTTATCTACGGCTGTGTGAAAAACCACTTTAAACCTTAACGGATTTAAAACTACAGCCAGCCTTTGTGAGTCCTTTGTGGGTGAAGAGTTTGAGCAGGATTTGGCTGGGCAATTGTTCTGCTCCATGTGGCACTGGCTGGGGTCACTCAGTGGCATTCATCTGGCAGCAGGACTGGCCTGGAGCATCTGACAGCTTCACTGATTCACCAGGTGCCTTGTGGGGACAGCTGGACTGTTGGGCTCACCTGGTCCTCCTGCCTCTCTGTGAGCCTCAAAGCCTCAAAGTGTCTCTCTGTGGCCTCTCTAGCAACGTAGTGGGATGTTTCACAGGGCAGCTCAGGGCCTAGAGACAAAGGCAGGACCTGCCAGTCCCCAAAGCAGCATAGCCTCACTTCCACCACACTCTATTGGTCAAAGTAGCCACAGGCCACCTCAACTCAGAGGAGGGGAAATAGAGGCCATTGCTCAATAGCAGGAGCGTCACAGAATTTGAAGCCATCTTTAATCTGCCACCAAAGTCCACTTATGGATGGAAATGATTTGTCTCTCTAGACAAGGGGTGTTCTTCTTGTTCCAAGCACACTCCTAACACTCTCAACAGAAACCTTCTTTCTTCAGTCCTGATGCGTGGGGGCCAATTCATCAGGACGTTTTCTGAACCATTTGAGGAGATGTGGGTTACGCAGTGATCAGGGTATACACAAAACAGCACAACACTGCCTTTAATGCACATCAGAACTGACAGTAATTCTTCTATGCTTTTCCCCTACCTGGGTCATCCAGATGACCTTATCTCAGGTTACAAAGTGTGTTTGGTAATAATAAATGTTGGCTTTGTGTATCTAGTATGTAGAATTAATTCCCCTCTGGAGAGTTCCACGTGGCCTGGCCACCGATCTAAGAGGATCAGTCTTTTTCAAAGACAGGATTCTCTAGTTTTCCTTTTAGCTCTCTCAGTGAATGTTGACTGAGTATACACTACATGATGGTTATGGTGTGTGATTTTCTTTACACACACTTATCCCAATATCTTTCAGGGCTTCAACCTTTGGATCACTGCAGGTGAACCCGGGATATCAGTGGAGGTAGAGAACATGCCAGGGCAGAATCCTAGGCCCTAGACTGTAGGAACTGTTTGGCAAAAATGTGAATCTCAGAAGCTGAACTACCCTGGCAGATGGCAAGAGGAGATTCTGTCTCATAATTCAAGCACCAGAAAGTACTACTCTTTAGACCAGATGCACCTAGAGAAAGTTTCTGACAGGTGTACCTTGCTTGCTGTGGAAATGCAGAAGCCTCTTCTCTCGCAGGTTTCGGAGTGTCTCCTTGAGGGCATTTGGGCTGGTTTCAAGCTGTCGTGTGACATGGCCCACGGGTATCCTTGGCAGTTCCATTCTAAGTACTTCCAAAGTTCTCTGACAAGGCTAAAAACTCCTCATTCAACCAAAGATTCTTGCACATTATTTAAATAGGATGCAAATGCATGGTCTGCTCTGAGCCCTGGCAGCTTTCAATTTTTATATTTTCAGAACGGTGAGGCCTGCCATCAGTTCACTTGAAGTTCAGTCCAAGATGTGCCTGTCCCTGACATTTGTTCATTCTTTATGAAGGTAACATTTTGAAGAATTTAAAAAGAAGTCATCTTTGTACTCCATTCCCTACCACCCTCCAAAACAAATTTTAAAAAATATCAGACATTTGTTGCATGCATAATAGCTGGAACGTGACTAACTTCTTTCCCACCGCCTGAATTTCCAAGTTGGATTCTATAATCCCTCTCTTTGGCAATCCATGGTCTATTTCTTTTCTGATATTTCGGTGATAGGAACTGCCTCTTTGACCCAAGGGATTAGGCTCATAAGAGCATGAGCAGATTCCGTCAGATGGTTGAGCCTGGCTGCTGTTGGGATGAATGGCAGGGGATCAAGCCCGCCAGTGACAATGCAGAGAGTGAGTGCAGAGGGAGGGACGATTCTTCTCTTTGTGCTCCTTCCCTCCTGTCACAGTGTGAGTCTTGAGCCCATTCACTCACAAGCTGAGCACATAGCTTAGAGCTGACAGAGGCCCCACCTTCTTTGCACCTGGGTTCTGTGGGAAAGGGAGGCCTGCCCGAAAGACAAAACCACAGGCCGAGGAGCAGAAAAAGGATGGACTCAGGGAAGTGCTGTGTGGGTGGTATTTCCTCTCCGCAGGCTGCAGGTGCCTCTCAGGCTCTTCCAATTCAGTGTGTGTGTGTGTGTGTGTGTGTGTGTGTGTGTATAGAAAAAGCATATATGTATCTACATGTGTGTATATATACACAAATATATACATACATATATATATATGCTCTCTCTATACATACTGTGTGTATTTATATAGATATATACACATACATACACACACTTTCCACATTATGGCTAGTCCAGAGAGAAAGAAAAGAGAAAGGGATAAGGAAAATAAAGAAGTGAGAAAGGAAAGAAAAAGAAGGAAAAAGTATATAGAAGGTGTGGTATGGCAGGCTGATAACTGTTCCTCCAAAGCTCCAACGTCTCTTTGCCCTTTCTTCCTGGACACGTGTCCATCCCACTGGAAACTACATTTCCCAGCCTTTCCAGTGGTGAAGCAGGGCCTTGTGACTCGACTCTCACCAACGAAGGTGAGGGGAATTGACATATGCAGTTACGGCTTTGCCTGCCCAAAGGAAAATCAGTGCCTTTGGAGTCTCTCCTTGGGCTCCTTGTGTTCTGGAACGCTGACTGTGTTAGCTCAGCTTGGGCCACCAAGAAGCATGAAAGGAGAGAAACCTGGGTCCCTGAGTGAGCTGGTGGAGCAAAAGAGCTGCTCTGCTAGCCAAGACTGGCACTAGACTGCTCCATGAGAAAGAAAGATAGCATCATATTTAAGTTAATTGTATTTTAGTATCTCTTTACTGTAGCACAGAGGGCTATGATCTGTAAAGAAGGAAAGAGGAAGAGGAAAAACTGAGCACTTACGAAAAGAAATTTTAATGTGGTGACACATACTTTAGTGTCTGTGGATGACACTAAAAATACAGTTAGAGAGAATAAGAGAAAATGACCTGGTAACATGGAGAACAACTGATGAGAGGGCAGCTGTTGGGAGGGTGCTAGGGAAATGTTGAGACCGCTGCCCACTTCTCCCAGGCCTTACCTGACGACCATGCTGTCTTCTACAACACTCGTAGGTTATTAGATCTTCTATGTTTACCTGAGTGTCTCAAAAGGATAAAGATGACCAAGGTAGAGGCATAGGTGTTGGTAAAGCAACAGTGTGATAATTCTGCAGTGGAATCGGTGGCTTACAAAGCAGGGAGCGCCCATCTCCGAGTGTGCTCAAGAGAGCTTGCATGACCACTTCTTGTGGCTGATCCCTATGTTGACTGGGCAGGCAGAGGTTGCAGTGAGCTGAGCTGAAATCGTGCCACTGCACTCCAGCCTGGCAACAGAGCAAGACTCCATCTCAAAAAAAAAAAAAAAAAAAAAAAGAATTTCATATCCAACTTCAATAGGTTTGAGTCAGGAAAGTTGAGTAACTTCTTACAGGTTATGTGAATTATTTTCATTTCACATCATGTTCACTTGAGCAGTGAGCTTTACACACTTATCAGCTCTTACGCTTGCTCTTTAAACATCCCCAATCACTGGCTTCAACTTTCTTTTTTCCCCGTATAAATCACAAGCTCCTAATGAGCTGTCTTTTCCCTATATATGCTACCAAAATTCTAGTTTCACGATTTTGCATTCAGTGGCAGCCTCAGATATCCTACCTGACAGGGTAAGGCCAGCTGCCTAAGCCTGTGCAGTATGCTTTTAGACTTGCTGGGAAGTCCCCACTCATGAAAATATATTTCTCACCAACAGAATCACAGATGCCTGACATTCAGCCACCAGCATTTATTCCTTTGTATTACCGATGGTCCTTTCTGTGCAGCTCTTTCTGAAAATGCAATTGCCCACTAACAGGGCATATATTCAGTGCCTATTTAGGAAAAGGGGGATGTTTTAAGAGGAGGTTGACAGTGGGGAAAAAAATCTTTATCTGTGTCTCTTGATCACATGGCCATCTTTGTGTCTGCTGCTGGTACATGAGAAACACAAGGCAGCAGCCCCTCTGTGGTCTTTATTTTCTTCACCTCATGACTTCCAAGCACATTCATCTCCCAGACCAGTACATGACGAAGAGCTGACGGGAACGTGTGGCCAAGAGAGCCAGCTGGCCGCTTGGCTTGGCCAGACCTCCCACTCCTTACCTAGAGCTGCTCTGGGCTCTGGATCCCCACACATAATCTTTTACCTCTCAGTGTTCGACCAGTTGGCCAGGCCAGCACTCCTCGTTCGTTTTGTGCACAGGTCATCTGAGGAGAAAGGGGACTCAGGACAGGTAGTTTTTTGGGGGGGAAGGAAGGAGGGGTTAGATAGGATATGAAACAAGAGACTGTCTGGAAGACCAGGCATTGATGGAGGGCCTGAATCACTTGCGATAGCAGAAGGTTACCTGGCAATTGACAGAGTGTGAGGGTAGGAGGCTGCAGGGAAAATGAAAGAGGAGAAAGATGGTAAGCAATTCATTGGGATATGTCTCAATATGGATACTAGGATTCAAATTTTAAAAATGTCTATTTATACATTTTTAGGGCACTTCTGACTTTCTGTCATGATATTCTTGAGTCTTCAAAGCTGGAAGTTTCCTGACATGAGAGGAGGATTTGGTTTTATTCTTAGCCTCTCAAGATAATACAAAACTTTGATTTTATATTAGGCTGTCACCTGCCTCGCACAGAGAAATAGGTAAGAAATACATTCCTGTAAAAAAAAAAAAAAAAGATTTTAGCTTGCTTGCTTAGAGAAGGGAAGAGAGGAGAAGATGAAGAATCACAGCAGAATCCTGCATTTAAAGGGGAAAAAAGAGGCTGACGAAAAGAATTAAAAAAGAAAAGAAAAACAACCTGATCCTTCTCAGGATCTAGGCGGACAATTCATAGTCATAATGTACCTTAAGGGTTAATGTGCAAATCTGGATGTTTTACTGAAAAGGCTGAATTGAAGGCATGGGGCTCTCATGAGCTTGGTTCTGAAACATGGTTCACTGGGGTCGGCTCCTTACTGGGAAGGTGTCGAGAAGCCTGGCAGAACATCTGCCTGATAATTTTTAAGTCCGTGCTTAAACTTTCGATCACCCAGTTGACTATGAACTCTTTGAGGGAGAAGATGGAGGACATGTCTGTTTATTTTGTCCTCAGTGCTTAGCTCAATATCTTGAACATGGTTTCTACCATGCTCAAGGCAGGGCTAGTGCTACTTACCAAACATTTGCTCTTAGCTGCCCGTATTTCCCAGCCTCCGTGTTGTTAGGTGGAGCCATGTGACTAATCTGATCAACCAGCTGGGGAGCAGAAGGGAGGTGTGTCACTTCTAGGTTAACTAACAGAGCTAACTAAGAGCCTCCACCAGCATCTTTTCCCTTGCCCCCCGGAAGGTCATGTACTCCAGACCCGTGAAGCTGTCAGATGGGGTATGGAGTGTTACCCTCCCACTAACTCATGCTGGAAATGTAGCCTCAGTGACAAATGAGCATTTGTTATTTTAAACGTTTGCCAGTTTGGAGTTATTTGTTACTGCAGGATAGTTTAACTGATCCTGACTGCTAGAGTATTCAATAGATTTTGTTCAAAAATGAATGAATGAATGAATGAATGAATGAATGAATGAATGAATGAATGAATGAGCTAAGCTGATAAATGCAGAGCAACTGATAGGATTTCCTATTTGGAAACCCCACAGCGTTCAAGGTCTTAGTTCTTTGGGAATTAACACCATTCTGTCTTCCCTAACGATACCATGAAGTCTTTTGGGGAAGGAAGTAAATGTTGGACATAATAAATTACACCAAACCCTATTGAACATCAATCATGTTTCAGACACTGCATTAGAACTGGAAATACCAAAGTGGATAAAACATGCCCTTGGAGGATTCCCAATCTAGAAGGGGAGGTGGATCAATAGCCAATTCATTACAATAAGTACTATGCCAGCTGTCCAGACCAGACAGCTGCACTACCAACAGCAGAGAGAAGGAGCACCTAATTCAGGCTGGGAACTCCAGACCAAGAGGGTTGTATATGGCAAGGGACAGAGATAAGAAAGAGCAGGGCATGTTCAAGAAACTTAAAATGGTTTTAGTACAACTAGAGAACAGGCTACAGGAGAGAGGTGGTGAAAGGGTTCTAAAAGCTTGAGCAGAGGCCAGGTCGTGAAGACCTGTTGTGCCTCATTGTGGAACTGGGCCTGCGTTAAGTAGATATGTCTTGTAAGGTATGTGGAGAGCATGGTGTTCCCACTCGTCAGAGACTGTTATAAAACCATTAGGTTGTGCTGTCCCACGCCTGTAAGCCTAACACTTTGGTAGGCAGAGGCAGGTGGATCACTTGGGGCCAGGAGTTTGAGACCAGCCTGGGATACACAGTGAGACTCTGTCTCTACAAAAACATGTAGAACAGTTAGCCGGGCATGGTGGCATGCATCTGTGGTCCCAGCTACTCGGGACACTGAGGCAGGAGGATCACGTGAGCTCGGGAGGCTGAGGCTGCAGTGAGCTACAATGGTGCCGCTGCACTCCAGTCTGGGGTGACAGAGTGAGACCTGGTCTCTGAATAAATAAATAACTAAAATCATTTAACCTCTGTGTGTTAGTGACAGAGAGCTATTGAGATATTTAACTCAGGGGAGTAGCATGCTAAAATTTTCACCTCAGAAAGCCCACGTGGACAGTGGTGTGGCACACAGATCGAGGTAGAGAGACAGCAGGGGCAGCCCCAGTCAGCAGGAGGTCATGTGGCCTCACCAAGGGATGACGATGCTCTTTGGACCCAGCTGCCTGAGGTTTGGAACTTTCCACCCCCGTCATGGCCATCTTTCTCGAGCTTACCTCCCCTCACAAACATACTGATTTAGCATGAGCCAAATCAGTATCCCATCTGCCGCTGGGTCCCAACACCCTTTGGGAAACTCCTTGGCATTTCTCTAGGAGGCTGGCAGAGGTCTTTCCTAGGGCTTTGGATGGTCTCAACATCCCTAGGCTGCCTGCTTCATACCAGACACTTGAAGGAGCTCTTAATATATCCTGGTATTTTTCCAAACTCTTTCTTTCCCTGCTTCTATTCTCTATGCTCAAGATAAAACATACAACCATCTTAATAGACAGCTAAATTTCACTTCTGATATAGTATTGAATTGTTTTGCAAGTCTTTTACAAAGGGTTTTAAACTCATAGGGCAATTGGTACTACATACATTTATGTAGTATTTTCTTGTTTGTTTTATATCAGGGTAAAAGTGACTTTCTGTGACAAATTGGGTAGCTTTCCATCTTTTCTCTATTTTTACTGCATAGTGAATACAAAAATAAATTCCAGATGGATTAAATAATTAAATCGTTGCATTCCTCAGATAAACTCATTGAACTGGATTCTTCTTTTAACTTACTGCATGCCTGAATTAGAGTCATGAGAAAGTCAGAGGATGCTCTCTTGAACAGATACATTTTTGGGGGGATGTGTTTTGGAAGCATATAAGAAGAAGGTACCAAAGGTATGACATAATGTGCACAGCTTCGGTGGGTACTTCGGGGCAGATAATAACATTAGAGGTGACAAAACAGAGCCTCTCTCTGTGTGCACATTTGCACCTGTCCAGCATGGCTCAGCTATGCTGGAGATGGATTCAGCGTGCTTCACACATTTACCTCCAGAAGAAAAATCCAAAAGGAGAGAAAAAAAAAACTTGCCTTCATCCCAAGTCTCTGATCAGCCCTAGGGCTGGGGCTAGGTCAGGCCTGAGAACACTTCTGCCTCCTACTCCTTCCCTAAAGATGGCAACGTGACAGGCCCCAGAGTTCAGTTTGGCAAAACCCCTCCTTCCCAGCATCACGCCCTGGCAACCTGGCTCTGTCTTCCAGCCATTGCCATGGAGAGACATAGATCAGGCCCTTTGGAGAGGGAGGGCTTGGAGCCAAGGCATTTATGCCCCCCAGGGCTCCCTTCTGTCATCCCTCCTGCTCTGCACGGCAACAGCACCACTTCTCGCCCACTGCCTGTGGGTGTGGCCTCCCTAATTTGACACTGGGGGCTCCTGGCGTTGGTTTTCATGGGGGGTTGAGGCTGGTAGCAGGTAGTGTCCAGGAGGATGCTGACGCTGGAAGGCTGGAGACATGTAGGAGATGGGGTGTCACTTGCAGTCTCTGCCAGAAGCGCAGTCAGCAGGTCTATGGCTCGCCAAGAGCAGCCGCATGCGAGAACCAGCAGAAAGGCGGAAGGTAGGTTGGCAAGAACCCAGGGGGCAGCTTACAGATAAAAACCGCTGACATCAGGGAGCCTTGCACACTGTACAAAGCACTTTTCCATTTGTCATCTAACAACCCTGGGAGGCAGGCTAGCGAGGCAGACATAATTAATCTCACTTTACCGATGATGAAATGGAGGCTCAAAAGAAATCCCAGCTGAATAGGAGGTAGAGCTGGGAGTTGAACCCTGATCTTCTGACTCAAATTTTTATGCTCCATTGTGCTAAGCTCCTGCCCCTTTTCTTTCTATTCTTTCCCAAGTAGCCTACTTCTTTCTTGAAATCCACATTCCCCCAGGTGAGAAAGTCTAGGCTCTTCTCTTCTCTGACCCTCTCTTTTCTTGTACATGTATTTTCCCAGTACGGATCAGAAAATTATTCATACTAAAATGTGCATGGTTGTGCAGTGCTATCCCAATCAGAAATATTTACTTGTAACTAGCAGAGAAAAAGCCTTACATGAAAAGAATGAAACACTAATGAGAAAGCTTTAAGCATTAAAAAGCATAATTTTGGGCCAGTCAATGGCTCATGCCTATAATCCTTTGCAAAGCCAAGGCGGGTGGATCCCTTGAATAAGAGTTTGAGAATAGCCTAGGCAATATGGCAAAACCCCATATTTACAAAAAATACAAAAATTAGCCAGGTGTGGTGGTGTGTGCCTACAGTCCCAGCTACTAGGGAGGTTGAGGTGAGAGGATCACCTGAGTTTGGGAAGTGGAGGCTGCAGTAAGTGGTGAGGGTGTCACTGTACTCTAGCCTGGGCACCAGAGTAAGACTCTGTCAAAAAGAGAGAAAAAGAAAGAAGGAAGGAAGGAAGGAAGGAAGGAAGGAAGGAAGGAAGGAAGGAAGGAAGGAAAGAAAGAAAGAAAGA
>NW_012112030.1:604559-645681 GCF_000951035.1 Colobus angolensis palliatus
AAGAAAGAAAGAAAGAAAGAAAGAAAGAAAGAAAGAAAGAAAGAAAGAAAGAAAGAAAGAAAGAAAGAAAGAAAGAAAGAAAGAAAAAGAGAAAGAGCTTTTGAGGGAATGGAGTCTTATTGTTCCTCCCAGACCAGGCCCAGGTTAACTGCTTCTCAGGCTGACCCAGAGCTACTCTCCATCTTTATCAGGGATCAGACAAGGGGTAGAGCCAGAAAGTTAAGACAGAAAGAAAAGAAAGGTCCCATTGCTGCACTGTCAAGCTTGCCAAGATCTTAAGAGTTTGCTCTACAGCTTCCGGAGCACTTCTGGTAGCTTCAGCTGAGGCCTGACAAGAGAAGTCCAGTCCAGGAGCACAGTGTGCTCCACTCTGCTCTCTGCCCTGTCTTCTTACCTCAAAAACCAAGGTCCAGAGAGCTTCTCTAGAAGCCAAGTCCGACTAGGGGGAGCGGCTCATCACCAGAGCTTAGCCCAGATTTGCATGGCATGGTCATTTCTACTCCAGTTCAGGCCCTTCACGCACCACCGTGCCCACAGCTATCTGGCCTCGGAGACTGGGAATGCTGAGCCAGAGGGATTGTAGAGGGCATGCTGGCTTTGGGATGGAATCCTTACCCGGGGTGGTGATGGTGAAGGATATACTGGCAGAACTTTGCTTTGAAGACAACTGCGACCTGCTTCTTTGAAAGCTGTGCCCTCTGTGTGTGTGCCATGTTTATAAATGTGCTCATTTCAATGCCTCAGCAAAAGGTACTGAGCATGCAACAGAAGAATAAACACGAAAAGATTTCCCTGAGTGGTCATTCTGTTGGTGAGGGGCTGCCTCTGGTTCCTGCCAGGCTTGTAGGCTGTCCTGCCTGGACTGTGTCCTGTTCTGCAGAAGAAGGGGAGGGAGCAGCAAGATACCAAATATATATTCTGGGCAGCAACTTGCAAATGCTTTAATGTTTTCCAAATGCAGGGCTGCTGCGGAGGGCCTCTGTTTTATGGCATGAGGCTATTTATTATAGGTTTGTGTGATGGGCCAATCATTTCCTGCTCCAAAATAACCAAGTGGGCTTGACCCAGGCATCCAGAACTGAAGCCAGAAAAAGAGTAAACAAAACCTTGTCGGGGCAGCCAGGAGAGGGCTTGGGATAGATATTTAGGGGTCCTCTAGGGCCACATCAACTCTCCAGTTTTTATTCTTCTCAAAACTTCACCCACTTTATCTTCATTTGACCTCAGACTCTTAGAGCTCACACCCATTTCAAAGAATAAACAGTTATCAACCTGAAAAGAACAAAAAAATCATATTCTTCCATTATCCTGATGCCAAGTCTGCAGATGTGAGTATGGACAGGGTAGTGTCTGTCACTGAGCTGAGCTGCTGGCAAGATAGCGCCTTGGCTGCACATTCTAGTTCCTGCAAGGAATGCTACTCTTTAGGTAAAAACAGCTTTCTAAGAAAAAGGTTAAAGGTAAATGTAACTTGCAACCCATGGTCCTCTGTAGTCTATAATACCCTGTGGTACATTTTACTTAGACATATAGTCAGGACAAAGTTTTTATTTTATTTCAATGTACAGATGAGGAAACTGAGGCTCAGAGAGAGAGAGATGAAGCGGACTGTTCCTAATCTTACAGCCAGCAGGAGCCCAGCCTTGGTCTCTCTAATACCAAATCCCACAAACCCTTTATTCCCTAGGGATTAATCTTTTCTTCTAATATGTTGTGGGGGCAGGGACAGGAACAAATTTGCTGTAGGATATAGAGCATTAAGAGGAGAAGAGAAAATAAACCTGAGTTAGGAGGAGGACTCTAAAACTGGGGTCTGGAGAGCAGCTTGCACTACAAGAGGCGGGATGAGAGATGAGTGGTCCAGGACACACAAGCATCAGTTGCAGAGTTTCTTGGGCCTGGTCTAGATCATTTGACATTAATACTGGGCATGGGTATCAGAGTCCTTTTTTTGCTGGTTTGCTCATAAATAAAAGTAATGTGCAATGTTGACATAGGAGAGCCCAGAGTCGTGAGTCAGGAAGCCTGAGTTTGGGTGTGGACTCTGCCAACAGCCTGCCATGTGACCTTGAGTAAGTCAACAAGGGACCTCCATTACCTGGACTGGGGTGGGAAGGTCAGAAATAATCTGTGAGGCTGGAGCCCTCAGACTGTCTGTGGATCTCTGCTCCTGGCTGAGAGAAGAGGCTTTGGGGACAGGCATGGGCTCATAATTTCTACAGGGGACAGAGGAAAGCAGTCATGGGGCTCCCCTGGTCACTTTGATGCACAAGCCCTGGGCTTGGCGGAGACAACCGGAGAGCTGTAAATAACCCCGTGGGTCTCGAGGCGTCAGCGGGGACTCCTCCGCAGGATCTCTAAATCGAGCAGCTGTGGGAGGTGTAGACTCACGCCCTGCTGGCAGGATGAGGGTCACCAAGGCTGAAGACTGGGAAAGGCCGCGTATCATCGATTGGGAAGAGCATAATCTCCTGCATTTGTCGACTGCCTTCTTACCACCCCTTCTCCTTTGATCCACACATCCCCATCCTTGGAGGGGAGGGGGCTGGTGACGCTCTGTTGTCCTGTTGTGGAGTGATGGCCCTGAAAATATCGTGTACGGGAGATGTAGTGGTGACCCACCAACCTGGCCGGGATGCCTTGCTTCCCCTTCCTCCCACACCTACACGCACATGCACCAGTTGAGAGAGACTGAGAAAGTGTCAAGAGGGTGTGTTCTCGTTCCTCCTGGGCTTCACTTGGTTCTCAGATGGAATATCTGTAGTAGCATTCAGCCTCATATTCACCTTCACCTCTTACAATGCAGTTGAGCAGGAAGGTAGGCATGCCTTAAGACTTGGTGACAATTGCAAGTAGAAGTTGACAAATACTCCGCTTACCTGTCTCTGGACAGTAGAGGAAACCCCAAATGTGGTTTAGTCATGTTTAGGACTTTGGGGGAGTTTGCCAACGGCTCAGGGAAGCCAAACTGTTCCTTTCCACCTTACTTCTTGTTTATTCCTCCTCCTCAGCGGAGCCTGCTCCCCGACTCTGAAGCATTACACAGTCCATTTTCTGCAGCACCTTAACTTTTTGGTTCAACATGACCCTCATGACCTTCTTTCCTCTTCTCTGGACAACCTCAACCTAGAAGAAAACAGAGTTTACATGGACAGCCTGCTCATCCCCAGAATGAGGTGCCAGTCATCACTCGCTATGTTTGCTATCGTATTTCTCTGGAGGATGAATAGTGCCAGAAGTGTCCCATGAAGGGTAAGGTGCAGGGGGAGGAAGCTGGCAACTCCTGGGTATCAATGTATGAATGCTAAACATGGCCTGGAAGTATATTCAGATGAAGAAAATCATATGTATAAAGTACTTTATGCTGCAAGGAATACTTTTCTGAGCTCCGGGGGTAAGGGTTAGGACCCCAGGGAGATGTGCTCCAGCAACAATCACTTTCTAGGGAGGGTTTATCCAGTTCCCAATGTTTGTTTACTTTGTTCTTTCTCAGCCTTCTTGCTCATCCTCCCTAAAACTTTCACCAAGAAGCCAAGGAACATAACCAAAATCTCAGGGCAAACTGCACCTTTGCTCACCAAGAGTCTCTTGCCAGACACCATCCTCATTAATGATTCTGGAGCAATGAGTACCAACCAACCCAAGCCGTGTGGAGTGGACCAGACCTGCCACAGACTCTGCCCTCCATCTTGCAAAGCTCTGGCTTGGCTGACTGGGCAGCAAGTTTAGGGCTGGAACAGAATAGCTCAGGGCTCAAGAGGAGGGCAGGCCTGCCATTGGGGGTCTTCATTCTCTGCCCTTCCCTTCACAGCACACAGATGCTCCTTGGAGAGCAGGGTGAACACACGAAGGTCAGTTGTGTGAAGGGCACCTGTGATTAGCCTGCCCAGGGACATGGCCCACCAGCTCCACGTGGCCTTGACTGGGGTGGACAGAAAGCACAGCCTGTGATGGATAATTGCCCGAGTCCTCAGAGATTCTCTGGAAGTCACAGAGGGGAGAACAGCTTCTGAGTCACTGGCCAGGTCTCCAGGCCAGGTCTGCAGCCCCGCAGAGAATAGTTGTTTCTCAGTTAGAGTGTCATAAAGTTTCTTTTCTTTCTTTCTTTTTTTTTTTTTATTGAGATGGAGTCTTGCTCTGTTGCCCAGGCTGGAGAGCAGTGGCACGATCTCGGCCTACTGCAAGCTCCGCCTCCTGGGTTCACGCCATTCTCCTGCCTCAGTCTCCTGAGTAGCTGGGACTACAGGCGCCCGCCACCATGCCTGGATAATTTTTTGTATTTTTAGTAGAGACGGGGTTTCACCATGTTAGCCAGGATGGTCTCGATCTCCTGACCTCGTGATCCGCCCACCTCAGCCTCCCAAAGTGCTGGGATTACAGATGTGAGCCACCATGCCCAGCCCATAAAGTTTCTTCGTCCCCAGGCATTTCCCAACCAGGAAAGGCTCATAGGAGTCATACAACCAACTGGCCTGGAACCCCAAGATAGCAACCCCTGCCCTCCTCGGTTGTGCTGTTTATCTCCAGAGCCATATACCAGATACACATGCCAAGCCAGGGGTCTGCAAAAAAAGGCAGAAATGCGGAGTGGAAGAAACAGGAATGTCAGGCTCTTGGAACAAGGGTGAGATGTTTCTATATTTTACATCCCTTTAGGGTAGTATCAACCCAGGAAGGCTTCTTAGAAGAGTGGGCCTTCACTTCAGGGTTGAGCAGGATGATATGTATGCCAGGGGATGGGGCGTGAGGGAGAAGCTCAGGGATGGGAAAACAAAGAGGCGGTAGCAGGGAGGTCAAGGCTTAGGTCCACGTGGAGAGGGCTGTGTTCTCAGGTCTGCTGGCTCGGGGGGGACCTGTGAGCAGAGATATTGAGCATGTGTTCCAGGATAAAAGAAGGAGCATCAGAGTGCTTCTCTTTGAAACTGGGGTCCCTGTGCATGGATGAGAATTTCACTCCATTTGGCTGAATAGAAGGTGAGATCCTCACACCAGCCACAATATTCAAAGCTCTCCCCTAGACCAGTCCTGTAGTCTTTTCTGGACCATCTAGTTGGCTTCCTTTGCTCCCACCTCGCTGAAGTGGAGAGAAAATTTCTATTTCAAATCTCCTCCTAGACCTGAAGGTCATTTTGAACTCAGTCCAGGTCCTGTTCTTCATGTGAATCTAAGCAGAAGTCTAAAGGCATCTTTTTCCAGAATCAGGTTCCTCTGATCCTCCCCACTGCCCTCCAGTTCTTCCCACGTTGATGGGGTTGACCAGCTGGCTTCATGTAAGCAATGAGTGTTCGTCATTGAGAGGGGACGGCCCTCCTGCTGCCTAACCCCACACCTGACAGCTGGGCAGACTGAGTGGCACAGTCAGGCCCTCCTCCCACATATAGTCTCCTGGAGAGACCCCATCTTGTCACTCTGGTTCCCCAGCCTGTTCAGGGCACCCTTGAGGCTCTCAGACCTTGTTAGGACATTTGGGTTTTCACCTTGGATTATAAACTCAAGAATATGCTGTAAGTTTGGCTAATGAGGACTGCTCTCTTTGTATCTTTATAATCTTACCCAGATTTCTAAGCAATTTGCAAAGACTTCGCTAACACACCTTGGAAAGTCCTCCTCTGTGGTTGGGGAAGACAGGTCCTTTGCAAACCTTGACTGTCTTGTTGATGTCACAAAATGTGTCACCTGAGACTCAGACACAGGAGTCCCAGCTCTCTGGCCTGATCTCCATCTACTAGAATTCAGATCTCCACTGAAAGAAGTAGAACCAAGCTGAGAATGATGGCAAGCTCTTGGAGAATTCACAGGACTGTGAATCAAGAGATTATCATCTTGTTGGTTGAGCTCAGTCAGCAGATTCTTAAGCATAAAATCCAGTTTTCCTGTCTGCATGGAAGCAGACAAATCTCTCATTTCTTTAGGGAAGTGAGAGAGAGAAGTGTCCAGATAGGCAGGCAAAAGAGTTGCGAGCTTCCTTCCCAATGTTCCTTTTACCCTTCCTCAGCCTTTCTTGCTCATCTTCTCTGAAAGTGTCTGCAAGAAGCCAAGGCATATGGCCAAAATCTCACGACAGCTTTTATCTTTGCTCATCAAGGGTCTCCCGCCAGACACCAGGTTCATGATTTTTGGATGACTAGTCCCAACCAACCCAAATGATGAAATGCGGACCAGTCCTGGCAAAAGGCAAACTTTGTCCCCTGCCTTGCTTGTTGTCTCTGCTGATCTAGGAGTGCTGTCCGGCCTTGGGAGTGTGTCTCTGCCAACTACCCAGCATGAGCGATCTCAGCTCCACCCTCCTTTTCTCCTCACGCTTTTCCACAACCCCTGTCCCTGTCAGGCATGCTGGGCAGTCAGTCGCAAGAGTTGCCAAATGGACTTGGCTCTGGGCCACCAATGCCTCCTGATGCAGATGAGATGATATTCTCCAAAGCACTGAAATCAGGAGAGAAACAAGGCTGCTATCCTTTCACAGTTTCCGCATACCCCAAAGTGGCCTTATTGAATTCTAACCTCACAAGATGTTTGCAAAATAAAACTCTGTGTTAAACAACACCGGGTCCTCTACCCGTGAATGACTCATTTAGCAACATAGGCAAACCCAACCTAGTAGGCTCCTTCAGGTAGGATGTGTAAATGTTGATGACTAAAGTCCCCTTGGTAGTATCACCCGTGGATACTGGGGATGGGCTGATGACTTCTGAGTGAGCCGAAGTGAACTGCCGGTCTCATGATGGCTGGACCTAAGATAGTTTTCCAAAACTGATGCTCTTCCATGCTTGTGGGTGTGGGATGGGGGAAAAGAGCAGCATAGATAAATAAGTTTGTGAATCCTCAATCATCCAGATAATGTGACTGATAGATTTTGGTCTATCAGTGCACTAGCTGTTGAAGGAGAGGATCTGTTGGGTCTTTGGGTGAACATATTCCTGTTGAAAGTTCCAGTAAAGTCTGCAAAGCCTGAATAATAGCTAGAAAGACGTAAGCAAAGAGAATCTTCTCTTCTTATACTCTGTCCCCTTCTCAACTTCAGAGTGCATCAGTGAACTCAGTTAAGAGGGTAAGAATCAGATGAGTAGATTGCAAAAATCTTCTCCCATTCTGTAGGTTGCCTGTTCACTCTGATGCTAGTTTCTTTTGCTGTGTAGAAGCTCTTTAGTTTAATTAGATCCCATTTGTCAATTTTGGCTTTTGTTGCCATTGCTTTTGGTGTTTTTGACATGAAGTCCTTGCCCATGCCTATGTCCTGAATGGTATTGCCTAGGTTTTCTTCTAGGGTTTTTATGGTTTTAGGTCTAACATTTAAGTCTCTAATCCATCTTGAATTAATTTTCGTATAAGGAGTAAGGAAAGGATCCAGTTTCAGCTTTCTACTTATGGCTAGCCAATTTTCCCACACCATTATTTAAAAAAATAAAAAAATAATCTACTGATACATGCAACAAATGTGGGTTAATCTCAGAAACATTTTATTAAAGAATAGGGACCAGACACACAAGGTACAGATGATATGATTTCTTTTATATGAAGTTTAAGAACCGACAAAACTAATCCATGGTGACAGAAATTGGAATAGTGGTTGCCTTTGAGGGATAGGGATTGTCTGGGAGGTGGCAGGAGGCAACTTTCCAGAGTGATGGAAAGTTCTTTATTTTGGTCTGCGTGGTAGTTACACAAGTACATTGAGACAGGTACTTCAGGTTTGCACATTTGAAAATATGTAATTATACCTGGATAAATTGCTGTTACCATGAAAATGAAAAAAGAGGATGGGATCAGGAAATACAGTGGAAGGTCTCTTAGCCAATCTCCACTTGAAGCACAGTCCCCTCCTAATGCTTGGTGAGGGCTGCCACGTCCACTGTGCACTCCAGCCTACAGGGTTGCTTCCTCTAGGCTACTTCCTAGACCCCTGCAGACATCTGCTGCCTCCAGCTACGCGATGTGTCTACCAAGAGCCAGCTGTGTTTGCTGTCACGCAGGTTTATGTGGTTGTGCTTGTTTTAGAGTTTAATTTAATTTTATTTAATACTACTTCCATCAAATATATGCTTAAAGAGAATCAGTTTTTGTGAAAACCATGTTTATGCTCTGGAATGTCTCAATAAAAGTGAATTACTACAAAGAGTTATAGTCACTTAGATGTGGGATGGAAAGAAAAGTAATAAAAATCAAAGTTTCTGGATTCAGATTCTTCAGACAAGTAAGTTCTTGCTCTACTTTAAAGAAACTGAAAGTGGAAACTGTCAAGGATGCATTAAGAGTATGGTTTATGCAAAAAGCAAGAGAGATTGGAATACTCATATTCAGATCCATATTTCCAGGCCTGTGGCCTTGGCCCTACATATAAAGTTTTACAATAAATATACATTTATGTTTTGAGTTAGAATAAAATGTTTGTCATAGCTGTGTTCTGTATTTATTGATTCTCCACTTAAGCCAGCCATTCATGTTACCTACCTAGCCATGGAGAAGAAATAAGGAGGCTTCTACTCCCACTAAGAAGTAGAGATTCAAGAAAATTGCAAAGGTACAACTTTCCTGAAAGCTAGACATTCATATATCCTCTACACATTCAGAGAACAGGCCAATGCATCAACCATGTGCATTAATCTATGTGAACAAGACGACCTTGTAGCACTTCATAAATCTTATTTCTACTTAGTGTTTAAATGTGATGCCTACACATAGCTCGGTGCGTTTGCACTGCATGTCTTGTGTTGTTCCGTGTGATGCCCTGTCTGCCTCCTTCCTTGTGACTCCGGTGTGCCGGGCATGGCAGGAGACAGGGATCAAGTGGAGGTATCTGGCACCCACTTAGTTCTTATCAGTGGGCAGCCTGCTTCTAAATTGGGAGGGGCATACACTAGTGACACAGATTTGTTATTTTGAGAAAAGGAATTTATTTCCATTATATTGTTAGTACTAATACTTGCCCCCAAGGCTTCTCAATGTTATATTTAAAATCCAGTTTAGGCTAACAAAGAACCACTATTCACATATTCCTCATTCACAGTCCACGTTAGAATTTCCCTGAAAACTAGAATTCTTTGTTGGGATCAAGGGGATTAATCAGTACTAAGTATTATTAAGAGACGTTATGCCTTACTCTCACAAGTTGGGGTGAATTGCAAAGGCTTCCACTGGGCCTAACTTCACGGTGTGTCTTTTCCCCGTAGTGGCGAGCCCTGAGGAGATATGTTAGTTAACGTACTCCTCCCTTGGGACAGAACCATACTGGACTCGGTACAAATAGGCTTGCTGTACGCGCTTTCCAGCAGTGGTCTCCTTTCTTTCTTTACTGCCTTTGCTATATTAACTGCATCTTTTATCTTTTGTATTCTGATGTATTGACAACTGAGGCCTTGCTGACCCTGGAGAGACTGCCCCTCTCAGGGTTAGCCGATTCCTAGAGATAGTAAACAACCTGCCTGGGAATGCAAACCAAAAGCAAACCAGCCATTCCAGAGCCCATACCCAACCACCTCTTTTATCAGCATATACACCCTGAGCCACTATCCGCCTACCTGAATCATCTCAGGGTCTGGCATAAGTCACCTAGGGACAGCCCCTATGCCTGAGGACCTGCTGAAATTATCCAAACTAGACAATCCTAAGCCTGCTTACCCTGTGCATCCCTTCCCACAGAAACCACAATCAAGGCCCTTGTTCACAATTCCTTCCCCTCCTCTGCCTCTGCCTCTTGGAACTGTGAGTAACAAAATCTTGCTTGAATGGCAATCATCTCCTGATCTACTAGCCCTACTGTGCCTCCAATTTGCTATGAATATCATATTCCAGAACACATACCCATTGCCATAGTTTTCCTTCCCTGGCTCTGCCCACCCCCTTAAATCCTGTTGCTCACAATGCTAACAGCTCTAACTTCCTCAGCATCCACTCACTCCTATGTAAGTCTGTACTAAAGTGCCCATGTTGTCCCACCGGCCTCATTCATCAACACACTGCAGACAGGTCAGGAATCTGAGTCTAGAACTCCAAAAATGCACAGTTTTATTTTTGGTCAGATTTTGGTTTAGGACCAGAACTTTGGATGGAGTCTGTTGGGGGTGGGAACCAACCCTAGGTTGGCTATGGTGGGTGACTGTGAGCATCTAGCGAGCATGGGAGCATCTGGGGAGCCGGGCAGAAGCATGTACACAGCTCCCTCTGGCTGGTGGACACTGAGTTTGTGGCCACACATTCCAGGTGGTAGAGGGCAAGAGGCTGGAAGAGAAGGTGGGGAAGGAAGAAAGACAAGAAAGAAACACTCAGCCTTACAGGACCAGTGGGTGGAAAAGCTGGTATTTGGACAGAGATCCTACACACACACACACACACACACACACACACGCATTGTTCTTTCCACTCTATTTCAAGGCCTGAGAAGGCAGATAAAACGCAAGACACACTTTAAGGAAAGAAGCCACAAGAAGTGATGACTAGTCTTGGAAGCACAGGGAGGAGGTAGAATGAAAGCTGTTGCTCAGAGTGGCTGCGTGTGGGGAGAGGCCTGGGGAAGGGAGTGGATAAAGCACCAGGGGGGCCAACTGTAACTGGCAAAACCTGAGATGCTGCACAAATGTCTTTGTTCAGGGAGTTTCCCAATCCTAGTACTAGAGGAAGAAGTCAATCGATGTAAGCTAATGATGCCAGGAAAAAGGGAGTACAGTCCCTGCAGGGTTGCCAGGCCCCTGCTGGGAGGTAAAGCTGTTAGGCAAAGGGGCAGATTGGCTCTCTGTCAGAGGGTTTGTAATCCCCGCCCCCACACACTGCCCCGGGAGACCTGGCTTTAGTGTCCTCCTTTCTGCCAGCCGAGGAGCCCCCTCCCCTGTCTTTTGTTCTCATCTTTTCCAACCTCTGTCAATGCATACCCTGTTCAGCAGAGCCACTTCCCTGCCCTGGCTCTCAGTTCCTTCTATTTTGGAAAATTGAACCAGCCTCGTTGAGGTCGCCTGAGGATATGGACCTTTCCTTACTTCCTCCACAGGCTGCTACCCCTGTTCCTGGCCTATTCGTGTCATCATCAGAACAATGAGATCCATAGATGGGAGAGAAAACAGTCTGTTTGCCCTTGATATGAAGGATGAGGCTGTTTCTCAGGCTGGATATTCAGCTGGCCATGTCATCCATGGATTTCTAAAAGACCCTTAGGCATCCGAACAATCAGTTAGGGGCTGAGTTATCAAATCATCTTTCTACAACCCAAAGATCTGACCCTTTCCCCAGTTGGCTGTCCCCTTTTGCCTCTTCCAACTCAATAGAGCACCCCGGTGCCAAGCTCTTCCTCCTCCTTCCCTTCAACAGTGAGCTCTTCCCTTCCCATCCATGTGGGGGCCTCAACCATGCCCATACACACAATTAAGCTACGGTATGTGACACTGGACACTGCCTATGCACTGCCACGTGTCACAACTAAACTACAGTATGTGGCACTGGACACTGCCTGTGCCCTGCCACGTGGCCCCCAGACCTGCATTACACACCAGCTACTGCTGTGGCAACCAGCTTCCTGCAGGTATAACTGATGGGCCTTTATTCAGCTGCAGTGTGACTTGCTTCCTGCCCCAAAGCTCACCAGTTCCATTACATGGGTGTCTTTCAAGAAGGAGCACAGTGAGGAAGAGAGCTGGCAGACAAATGCCCCCTCTTTTGTTTCCCAGGTGGGCAACTTTGATGTGACTACTTTGTGGCTCCTCCAAAGGTCCTAGCAGAATGGAATCCTCCTTGTTCATAGCCATGGCCCCCTGGCTTGATAACATACCCTTGTCCTGGTGTTCCCTCCTTTCCTGTTTCACTATCCCCAAGACCCCATTTCTGCTACTTGGGATTACTCCCCAAAATACATTACCTGCACACAGATCATTGCTTCTGGGGTCCTTTATTATGGAACCTATTTAGAAAGGAGAACACTGGTATTTGGAGAAATTTTATAAATACCCATAGAGCTGAATTTTGAACTGGAGTCTTCTCAGCAGCATGTCTGTCTTCTGTGTCACACTATGGTGAGGCTCTTTGCCACCTCCACACGGGCATGAATCTGCCTAGATAGTCCTGGTCAAAGAAGGATGCTTCCACCTGATCAAATTTCCTTCCCTTGACCATGTATCACAATGGCAACTGGGATATAAATGAAGGCTTCTAAAATATCTAGGGGACTATGAATGGAGGGGATCAGGGAAATGGAAATAATTGGGAAATGCCAACATTGGTGGAGGGGCAGCTTTAGAAAATAGAAACCATGGCTGGATGTATGTGACAAATTCTGCAGTGCTTAACAGGGGGCTTCCAATACAGATTTGGAAACTTATTGTAGTAGACAATTCTTGTCTGTGTACACACTCCCAGCTTCTGGGTGATTTGCTACTAATGGTTTGCACCTGTGCCCTTCCTCAAAGGCCGGTCCTTGGGCTCCTGGCAAGAGTTGGAAAGAGCTAGAAGTTTACAACTGTCTCCCACATCTTCCTTCTAGGGTGGCCGCAGTTCCCTTGCCTCCAGGGAACACAAATTCTGAAATGTAATTTATACTACAGAGATTTCTACAGCATCCCAATGAAGCTAGGGTTTCCCCTGAAATCACATCCTTGCTTGGCTTCCTCTCCTCTTCTGTCTTGTTTGACATACTGTCTTAACAGTATCTCCTGGGAGCACTTCCTCAAGTCATTAGTACATGGATACTCCTCTCAGGGTTTGCTTCTGCAGGACCTGACCTAAAAGAGAGATCACTTTGCTAAGTGCCAAGGATGCAGTGACTTCAAAATGCTCATTGTCTGGCAGGGAAGAGGGACAAGCAAATAAATAATTATAGCAAGGTCTAACGCACACTGGGATGAAGGTACACATGGACTGCAAGAACACTAAGAGCTTTGAGCCTGTCTCCATGTAGCCCCAAATATTGGATCAGGAGGCAGGAGAATGGGCTTTGGAGTTAGAAAGGCGTGTGTTTGAATTCTGGTGTTGCCTTTTACAAGCTGCGTGCTCTTACATAAGCTTGGCTTCTCTGGTCGTCCGTTTCTTCATCTGTAAAATGGATATAATTCCTATCTCAATGAATTCTTATGAGGATGATCTCACTTATGGAATGTTAAGTTCTTGGCCTGGAGCAAAGCTCATAATGAGGATCAATATTGGAAGCTCATTTTTTTGGGAATGGTAACCTTCAGCATGATTTGGATGTATCAATGTAATGTCACATAGGTCGATGGTGTATGTTCCTGCAGGCCTCCCACACTTGAGCTGCAAGCATGATGTCATTCCATCTGTTCTCAGAACTATGAATTTACCAAAGGTCTTCCTTGGTGAGAGGGGTCTTCCCACTCTTTTGTTTATTGCTTGTCTCCAAAGCATTGGGGCTCACACCCCATTTACCCCAAGCTACCCTATAAACACTGCTGTTTCATTTGCTGATCCTGAGTTTCCTTCTTTGCTTATTTTTTTTTTTTTCTCTGTGAAAGAAAAACATTCTAAGCTGCCCCATATCTTTGCTGCCCCAGGCTCAAGCAAAGCTAAATCCGGTCTTGGCTCTCCAAAAGAGAATAAATCCCAGCCTGCCCCCAAAGAAGTTGCTGTCATAATTACATCTTCTTTTGGAATTAATTTTGACTTAATCGCATTACAACTAGATTGCACCATTTCCTTGGCCAAAATTGGTTCCAAACTGGCTTTGCTATTTTCCTCCTGGTCCATAGATACTTCTCTCTTTTTTTGATTTGCAAGGAAAATAGCTGGTGGCTTCAAAGGAAGATCAAACAGGATGCCACAGGATGGCACTGATAACTTCTGTACCATAACTGAGATGACTGAGCTCTCTCCTGAAGATCCCCATTGGGGCCACCATCCCTGCACCCCTGAGGGCTTCTGGAGTGTACCAAGCTGTTCTCAGCCACTGCTTTTTAATTGAAGGTACAGGAAGCACCTAAGTGCATATCTTGGGCCCCATTTCTGCTCTCTCTCTTTTGTTCCCTTCCTCCCCACTTTACATTCCTCTCTCCTAGGCCACCAATACAGAATCTGTGAAGTTTTCCTGTTAGCCATGCCCATTGTGTTGGGTCTTAGCATAATCAAGTCTTTCCTTAGTGTTGAGCTCCATGCTAGGCAAAATATGGCACATAAGGAGAGGGACAATATGGCCTCTTTTGGCTCAGGACAATATGTTATCCATGCTATGGAGACTTTTTAAAAGGAAGAATGTAAGCTAGGATAATGGGAAAGGCTCCCAGAGAAAGTAGACTGACTTCTGGTTGGCTTTCAGAGAAGTGAGAAGAAATGAAGGAATTCTAGACATAGGAAATGGCTTGAGGGAAGGCATGGAGACATCCTCTTCCCATCACCCTTCTACATGAGGGAAGGTAGAGAACTAAGGTTGGATACATATGATAAGATTGGATTGCAGAGGGCTTTGAATGCCAAGGTGAGCTCTGAATCTGATTGTGATTTGGAAGTCCATTTGGGAGACACCTAGGATTTTATTAAGCAAGAATAATTTTGTTTACTGATCCATTTTTCCTGGATTCCCGTACTCTACCACTAGTGGAATGGGAAAGCTAGTGGAAGATGGATAGTAAGATAGAAACTCTGAGAGGGCTTAGGGCTTCCCCTCCTAACGACTAGTGATTATTAAGCAGGGAATAACTCAGATAAAAACAGTGTTTAAACTGGCAAGAGCAAGTAGAATGAGGAAGATTTTATTATTGTTGGCTGACATTCTCTGAAATGTTCCAACAAGCCCAGTCATGCCTGATATCCTTCATGGGTCGGCAGATTAAGCCCCCTTCGGGGACTCTTCACTGCATACTGTCATGCAAGTCTCCCCAGGCTTTCTAAGCATAAGCATCAACAAGGCAGGGCTTGTTCCATCTTCATCCTTTTCTCCTTCCTCAGCCTCATCCCGAGAGCTGACATCACCTTTCTCAGCAACAGAAAATCTCCACCAATGAGAAAGTCATTTTTTTGTGTCTGTCTTTAATTAATTCACTCATTAATAGAGACTTATTGATGGTCCACATGTGTAGGGCAGTTGCCCCTTTTTCAGCTCACCCCACAGGACAGAGATTGTCCCCAATCATCTCGCATGGCCAAAGAGTCCAGCCCTACCCTGTGGGGAAGGCATGAGAAGGAACTGACCAGGTGGGTGCTGGAAGGGTTTGAAAGTGGTTATTAATGGAGGACAGAGCAGTGATCACATGGGAGAGGAACTAAATGTGCTGAGGCTGCCGAAATTGAAAACGCCTGTTAATAGCACAAGTGACACATCATAGATCACTCGCTGACAGGTTGAACTGTGCGCCATCTTGAAGAACGTAGGCTGCATGCTAATGACGCCCAGGAAGAGCTGTGCACTGCATTGTGGAGTCACCTCTCCTGCCACTTGCTTGTTTAACACTGCAGAGACAGTGGCCCAAAATTCTTCACCAATCCCAGAGCACTGGTAGAGAGTATGGAATCTGGAGAAAAAGGAACCTGTATTTGCATTCCCTTTCATCCACTCTATATTGGTGAGACCTGGAAACGCAATCAAATGAGAAAACAAAGCAAATCTCAAAGCGCTCAGAAACAGGGAATGGAGTAGAATTGCTATGAAAATTTCCACCTGCTTCAGACCACAAAAATCAATTTTAGACATAAGTTACGAACGCAGTAGCAAATGGAGTTTCTTTGGCTTCCATCCTTTGATGCCTCTTGCTTTTCTTTTCAAGAAACATATGCCTGGGGGATGGGAGGGTGCTTTTTAGTGCCTTTCTGCTTTGCAGAAGAACAATCATTTGAGCAATCTTTGGGGCCAAGGACTAGCTAAGACATTTGAGAAATGTTTTTGACCATTCATTGCCCTTCTTTTCCTACTCTCTTTGGTGGTTTCCAAAGGCTCTTCCCCAGGCTCTGGCTTCTATATCCACCCAGCAGGAGGTCCTTACTCTCTTAGTGCAGTGTCATCTTACAAAGGATCAAGGAGTGTCATCATGTGCTCCCATAAGACAGCCAAAGTCTGAACCTGAAAGTTGAAGCTTAAGGAGAAATTCCAGCCAAGCATTAAAAGAAATATCAAAGAGGTGCTGGAGCCTTGCTAGCCCCACTGAGAATACCTTGCAGGCAACCCCCAACTTCTCTGTGTCAGACTTCTTGCAAGGCCCTTTGACTTCCTACAGCCTTCTAATGGTAATAGCAATAACCACAATGATAATAACAATAACTACATATCATCATATCGGGCACTTTAGGCATGTTGTGATTGATATTTTAAAATGAGAAAACCAAAGAGGCCCAATAAGTCTTCTCAAGGCCAGCCAGACCTGAGCTGAGCGAGTATCAAAGCTGGGATTCAAGCCAGACCCAGCCCAATCTCCTTCCTTTCCCCACAATGCTACCCTGGCCTCACCCTCTGCCACAGCCTTTGGAGGGTACCAGGGTACCTGCTGCCCAGCCCTTCCTGGAGCTTTGTCTTCTCCAAGCTTGAAGTGTGAGTAGAGCCAGTGCCAGGTCTCAGGGGAAACTTAGCAGGAAACTCATTTGGAAGAAGCTAAAAACAGCCTCCTCAGCTGCACAGAGACAAGACCTAAATGAGATTAAGCTGGTGCTTAAGACTCTCTCCTTTCAGGCCCCAACCCCTTCCAGCCAGTCCTCTGGAAAACTCTGTCTCTGATGGCTGGCCTTTCTGCTTTCCTAAAGAGATGGGTGTGAAGTGCTGACTCAAGACTAGAGTTTTATGCATGCAAAGGCCTGGGGCTTAGATTCCAGGATGGCCTACAAGTGGATGCAACAGAGGCCTCATGAGGGATTTTGTGAAAAGTTGAGCAAAGGAATGAAGGAAGGAATGAGCAAACAGATTCATTTGTAATTCTGACTTCCAGGTGCGGTGGTGGGCTGTGTGCTTGTCTTGGTCAGCTTGGGCTGCTGTAACAAAATACCATAGATTGAGTAGCTTAAAAACAAAAGACACCTATTTCTTACAGTTCTGGAAACTGGGAAGTCCCTGATCAAGGTACCAGCAGATTTGGTGTCTGGTAAGGGCCTGTTGCCTGGTTCCTAGAAGACTGTCTTCTCACTGTCCTCACATGGCAGAAGGGGCAAGGGAGCTCTCTGGGGCCTCTTTGATGAGGACACTAATCTCATCATGTGGATTCCCATCATGGCCTCATCAACTCCTAATGCAATCATAATGGGTCCGTTGCCTGATGTGCATGCCAAGTCAACACACCAAGACACTGGGCTGCAGCAGAGAAAGAGGTTTAATCACAGGGAGGGATGAAGAGATGGAAGAAAACCTCAAATCTGTCTCCCAGGGAATTTGGAGCTAGAATTTTAAGGATTTTGGAGTGAGCCAAAGTACAGAGATGGTTGATTGGTGTATTAATCTGTTTTCACACTGCTGATAAAGACATACCTAAGACTGGACAATTTGCAAAAGAAAGAGGTTTAATTGGAGTTACAGTTCCATGTGGCTGGGGAAGCCTCACAATCATGGAGGAAGGCAAGGAGGAGCAAGTCATGTCTTACATGGGTGTCAGCAACAAAAGTGAACTCGTGCAGGAATACTCCCCCTTATAATAACCACCAGATCTCTTGAAACTTACTCACTATCATGAGAACAGCATGAGAAAAACCTGCCCCCAAGATTCAATGATTCGGTTATCTCCCACAGGGTCCCTCCCACAACATGTGGGAATTCAAGATGAGAATCATATCAATTGGTCAAAGAATAGAGGGTGAAATAATGGAAGAGGGAGACGAAGAAACTGGACTCTCATGCTGATTTCATTCTTCTGTGGAGGTCTTCAGACTGGATGGTGTCACCTGTTTTGCTGGAATTCAGGATCTACTTGCAATTCTTAAAAACCCTATGATTCTAATGTCAGAAATTCTTAAAAGCCTTATGATTCTAATGTCAGAAATCCTGTCTACAGAAACAATGGGAATGCAAATGGTCAGTATCTAGTGCTATGTGACTTTCTATCACAAGGAAGTGGGTCAGAGGGCAGCCTGATTAATGCTTAAATATATTTCTGTCCAGAATGGTTTTTTTTGTTTGTTTGTTTTTTGGTTTTTCTTTTTGAGACAGGATCTCTCTTTGTCACCCAGGCTGGAGTGCAGTGGCACCATTACAGCTCACTGCAACCTCTGCCTCCCGTTCTCATCTCAGTCTCCCAATTAGCTGAGACCTACAGGCATGCCCCACCATGCCTGACCAATTTTTGTGTTTTTTATAGAGATGCAGTTTTGTCATGTTGCCCACGCTGGTCTCAAGCTCCTGGACTCAAGTGAGTTGCCTGTCTTGGCCTTCCAAAGTGCTGGGATTACAGGCATGAGCCAATGTGCCCAGCCCTGTCCAGAATTCTTATTAACCCTGTTAGGATGGCTTCACTGAAAGTCTTAACCTCCAAATACCATCACACTGAGCATTAGGATTTAACATACGAATGGGGCAGAACATAAACAGTCTGTCTATAACAATGCTTAATGCACTTTACCTATTTTCATCCTGAACCATGTTGGGAAGTTGGGACTTTAACATTATTTCACAGAGGAGGAAATGGAGGCCCAAGTATTTAGGAGATTTTCTCAGGCCAGCCAACAAGTTAACTGCAGAGCCAGTTGAGGACCAAAGCCTCTCACTCTCACATCTGTCCTCTTCCCACCCTGTCATGCTCTTGGAGCAACCTCCTTGACCCCTGTCTCCCCAAAGAGATCACCAGCACTAGTGTGTTCTACTCAGACTTTATTTCCTATCATGGTGTAAATAGCCCTGCCAGGGGTAACCACAAAAGTTGTTGCTTACTACAAATGACCGCCTCACATACATTCCAGTGGGCAATTTGGGAGGAGCTGGGAGAGAACATGGATCCTCTATGGGATCAATAAGCAAGGTTTAATCTAAGGGAGGGAAGCATCCAGAGAGAAGGAGCTGGGGATAGCACAGGCCAACGTGGGGGCCCCTTCGGTCCAGGGTTTCTGTGTTCTACTTTCCTCAGAGGGCTGAAGGGAAACCTCTCTCCCTGATTTCGGGCTTTTTCTCCTATTTGGATGGTGTTTTCCAGGATTCCACAGTCCATTCCATGACTGCGGCTTTTCCAGGTGTCAGACACTCCTTAGATGGAGGTAGGGCAGTGTGGTGATGACCTCTCCAAACCTGTGGCACTGCGAGGTTGATTCTCTCCCGAATCCCTGGCCCTTACCGTGTTCCCAGAGCACTGCCTAACTGTCATGTGTAGATAATGCAGGCTGGGTGGTGGAACTGCTTCTACACTCAGCTCCTGGGGGACATCTCAATGGCTTTGAGCAACTTGCATAACTGCTCAGAGGCTAAGATCTTTTCACAGGTCCTCATAAGGACAAGGTCCACTGGACCAGACAGAGGGTCTGATGCACAGAGTCATCCTTATCTCCCCTTTCAAGATGTGGCTGAGCCAAAGAGAAGGGAGTAAGCTCACAAGGTCAGGGTTGGCGCTCCACCCTGGAGCAGATTGAGGATTTGCTGTTTGCATCCAGACATCAGAGGCAAGCAGTAGCATGTCTTGAGAGACAGTGGCCCTTCCCAGGCTATGCAGATGCTTTGTTCTAACTCTTCATCATTTCTTACAAAAGAATTCCTCCATTTAGAAAGAGGTTCTGTTCCTTCTCTTTGAGGTTTGGTTAGGGCCTCTTTGTTCCTTTTTAATGATATGAACCCCTGTCCAGGCAAGAATCAAAAGAGAGAAAGGGAGAGCTGTATCGGCATGAGCTCCCAATGCTTTGGGAGAGGCAGAAACAGGGTGGGAACGTCCTTGCTGCCATGGGGCACATGGCCTAAAGGGTCTTTGGAGAATGCAAGTGTCGCCTTTCCATCTCAGTGCTGACGACTGCCCTGGGCTGTGTGTGATTCCTAGTGACTTTTGTAATGGGGACAGCAGGGTCTAGAACCCAAGTTCTCTTCCTGACTCCACCTCTACTGATCTGGGCGGGCCTGGTAGGTTCTGTCTCTGAACCTGTCTCCTCCTCTGTAATACAGATGCTGGGGGTCATGCATAGCTCTCTTCTCAGCTGTTTGGAGGAACCACTGGGAGCTGGAAATGTAAAAATAGGAGAAGGCTGAATACCCAGCCTTCCTAGCCAGATGCTGGGGAGCCTATCATGTTCCCTTGGTCTTCATGCCTCCCTCGCTTCTAAGAGTAGGCACCTCTTACCTGCCTTGGCTCTCCTTTATGGAGATGAAGTTGTTTCCATTCCCACTAACAATACCAGGGCTTTGCGCCTTGTATACAGCTCACCCAGACTCTCACACAGCTTTGCCCTTGTCCTCCAGCTTACAGTTCTGCCAACAGGGTCCGAGCCCCTCGTGTGCGCCCTGCCTGGTGCCTTGGTGAGGTCTCGTTGTCTATGGACAGGAGTACAAGCGCCAGGCATGGCTACACTAGCCTTGGTGTATGATGGCTGCCCTGTCCATCATTATCTCCCATTGTTCCCACTGAGACTAGAAGGCACTGGCTCCCTCCCCTCTGCCCCACCCCAGGGTTCTACGGCACCTCTGCCTGCAGAGACCCCCCGCCCACCCTTTTAGACCCACCGCTTCCCTCCCATCCTACCATCCGTCAAGTCTGAAATCAAATGTAGCCTCCACTCTGCAACCTTCCCTGATAAGGATCCTGTGGGAGTGAACTCTCTCTGCTCTGACCCCTCCTTGTTTCTCCTGCTCATGTAGACTAAATATGATGACTTTTGCTGAACGCGTGCAATTTTTCTTCCTGTTCTAGGTGCTCAGTGAGGATGATATCTGGCCGTGGACATTGTGTCCTCAGTGTCTGGTGCAGTGCCTGGCCCTCAGGGGTGCCTGATCAGTGTTTGGGGAAGGAAGGAATAACTGGGATGAGGCACAGGCAGATACAGGTGCCATGGGGCCTAATGCTTACATAAATATTGGCACTATCTCCAAGGAAAATAATTAAAAATTACGAATATAGAGTTGGATACAGGGCCCCCGCGTCGTGAGGGGTGTAGAGCTCAGGTTTCCTCAGCTCCCGAGTCACTTCCCTGGGTGAGGATGAGGGAGGTGCCTTGGTGGGGGTGCTTCTCAAATCCAGGTCTGCGCAGCCTATGCCACCCCACAGCCCAGCAGGAGCATCCAGGGGCCGCCTCCATGATTGATAATTGGGGCTGGAGGGCAAATGAAGAAAAACGAGCAAGGTGAGAAAGAAATAGCACATCGAAGCAGAAATCCTGAGAGAGACCCCTGCCCTTTCTGCCAAGGGCGTTCTCTCTGCCCCAAGAGTTTCAACTAAGTGTCTTTATCAAGGTTTATAAATTCCACCCTCCATGCAGCAACTCTTCCCACCATCACCCCCTGCCCTGCAGCCCCTGCCATCCCTCCTCCTCCCCTCACTGCCTCCGAAATCAATTTTCAGCAAGAGCAGCAGGTTCGGAGCCATCTGGGGCTCCTGGCAGCCTCAGCAGACTCTAAGCAGCTCAGTCTGTTTCCCTTAAACCAGCCCCCGAATTTCTCTGCCATCCCCAGCCTGGTCTTCCCCCTCTTCCCTCTTGCAAGGAGGAGGAGGAAGAATTGGTTCCGGACCTACGTGCTCTTCTCCTGAGAGGTCCCCCATCCCTGCAGGGTATCCCTGGGTAGGGTGTCAGGGTCCGGCTGTGCTGGCCCCAGGCAACCAGACAGCAGTACGGGCCACTTCCCCACCTGTGGGGAAGGACGGATGCGCTAATTGGCAGGCAGAGTACCGAGTGGAGGGAGCTGGAGCCCAGCCACATTCGCAGAGATGCACTTTTCCTCACCTCAGCCTCATGGAAGCTGTGCGGCTCCATCTTGGCAAAAGTGCCATCGCATACACAAGGCCATTGTCTCTCTGTCTGAGGTCAAGGAGCAAAACGTAGAAACTCCTTGTTTTCCCTAGGCTTGAGAGAAGACATTTCCAGTCCGGAGCCCCTGGGCAGGAATATCCTGCAGCGGAGGGAGTCACACTAGAATGTTTTATGTGTGTGTTTGCTTTACATATGGGGACCAGCCCAGGAGGCTTCCTTCAGCTGAGCCTCTCGGCCACACCTCACACTTACCCTCCACACGCACACAGATGTGCTTTCAGCTTTCGCCGGCTTTCGCAGGCGTTTCTTAGTCTTCTAGTTAGAAAAGAGTGATTTTAGGTGACTTCAGTTGGGGTGAAGACTCCCCCACATTATGTCTTCACCTTCTCCCTCACACTGCCCCCCAACTCCTTCCAACCTTGTTCTTTAGTCACCTGTCCTTGGTCAGCCTGCCAGGCACTACCTCTTCCCCGCAGGCCACCAGTTGAAACAGAAAACACCCACAGTTAAATATGGCCCCAGGAAAACAAAGTTAAAGGAATATTAGGTACGCAGTCTTTGCTTCTGGAACTTTCTCCAAATGACTAGAAGAGGCAAGACCTCAGCCCATATCTCCTGAATAATGAACAGATGGTCCTCCTATTTGGAACAGCCAAGCACAATATTCTCAAGAGTATTCTCATGGGATGAAGTGTTGGGACAGAGCAGAAGTGTCACGAATGAGCACGGGAACAGGAGACAGGAGACAAGCATGCATGGGCTGGCTCTGCCACTCTGTCTCTGACCTTGGGAAATTCCCACTTTGAACCTTGACGGCCTTCCCTGTAAAACAAAGAGCTGGTCTTGACAACCATCTCAGCATCAAGCAGAGTGCCAGCTGCAATGTGGGTGCTTGATCAATGCTTGTTGAAACGGATGATCTTAGTCTGAGATTCTCGAATGGCAGAATCCCACCACAGTGCCGACTACGCAGCAGGTATTCAATCAAAGTGAATTTCTGTGAGTTAATTTTCATGTGGCTACAGAAAACTGGTGCAGCGTGCTTGAATTACGAATGTATTGTGCAATTCATAATCAGGGACTTTGGGTGGTGCAGAGGGATGATTCCAGGAGCAGAGGTTCACAGACAGCCCTCTGGTGAGAAGACCTTGGCACAGCCGGAGAGACAAACACACTCTCTTCATCCCACTCAGCCTCTGCCCTCGGCTCCCCACCCTCATGGGAGTTTCCCTAACAGACACTCCCTGGGCAGAGGAGAAAAGATCACAACATGGGCCTGGACACCAGGACTTTCAGAACCAGTGTGGGATGGGAACTCCCTTTTATGGTACAGTGGCCTCTCTCTGAGCAATGCTTCAGGGGAAAGCTGAGTGACTTCTGGATGCCCCCTTAGCTTGCCAGGACAATTGTGACATTCCCATAGTGCAGGTGGGCTGGTTTGAGAAACCCAGTACCAGCCATAGCCAAATTCCTGGAGAAACAGAAAGAGCATTCATAGAGTTCAGCCTAGAGAACCTCAAGGGTCTTTTGAGAAAGGCTTTGGAGAAGGCAGCACTTGCCTGAGGGAAGGAGAGTGGAAGGGATGAATCGGCTGGGCACATGGTCCAGGCACAGGCTCAGTAAGCGCAGGTGGATGGACACCCCGAAATCTCCATCACCCACCCGCTGTGAGAACCACAGTGCTGCTGTGCCCTGTAACTTCCAGGGGAGCAGGGCAGTCCTTAATCAAATTTCAACTTGTCTTCCCTGATCCCCCGTAGTTGATTGCTACATTTGTGCCTTTTATTATTATTATTATTGCTACTATTATTATTTTTTGAGACGGAGTCTCACTCTGTCACCCAGGCTGGAGTGCAGTGGCGTGATCTCGTCTCACTGCAAGCTCCACCTCCTGGGTTCAAGCGATTCTCCTCCCTCATCCTCCCGAGTAGCTGGGATTACAGGCAGCCACCACCATGCCCAGCTAATTTTTTTCATTTTTAGTAGAGATGGGGTTTCACTATGTTGGCCAAGCTGGTCTCAAACTCCTGACTTCAGGTGATCCACCCACCTTGGCCTCCCAAAGTGCTGGGATCACAGGAGTGAGCCACCGCACCAGGCCTAATTTTTGTATTTTTGGTAGAGATGGGATTTCGCCATGTTGGCCAGGCTGGTCTCGAACTCCTGACCTCAGGTGATCCACCCACCTCGGACTCCCAAAGTGCCGGCATTACAGGCGTGAACCACTGCACCCGGACCATTTGTGCCTTTTTAAAAATGGTTTTCCAGTATTTGTTGCTGACGACGCCATGCAATCCTGAGGACTTGAGCAGTGGAGAGGGAGCAGCAGGTCAGAATTGTGTGCTGGGCAGAGTGGAGAGTGAGGAAAGAGAAGAATCAAATGTGATGATGCTGTTCTGGTCGTAAGCTGTGGGAATATTTCAGTTTCCAGAGCCTTGTTTAGGTTTAACTAATCATCATCTTTAATAATCACAGACCACTTTATGTTTTCAGAGCAGGTTGGCACACAGAATTGTATTTCTTCCTTCACAAATTTTCTCTGCACAATAGACGAGGGGAATCTTATTATACTTCTTTAAGAGTTGAGAAACCTGAGAAAGATAGAGATCATGATTAGCCCAAGCTTACTTGGTTAGGCAGCTAGGCAGCAGAGATGCAAGGCTAGGCTAAACCCTTGTCTCCTTATTTTCCAACTTCACGACTTTTGCCATGTTGCTTTGCCCCCTACACTACTGCTTATTATGAATATATGATATATATTTAAAATACATAATTATTTTTATATAATCAATTAAATGTATTTAATATTTATATGTTTAATTAATCATTTAATATGTATATGTTTAATTAAATATATTTGATATTTATATATTTAATTAATCAATTAAATATATATTTAATATTATACACTTATATATTTAATTAATTCTCTTTAGGAAAGTCTTCTGGTTCTAGGCCAGGAATTATCTTTGCAATTCTTTACTCTATTTGGATCGTGTTTATCTCTGTACATAGCATAGGATAAAAATGATGACAGTTAGCCAGAGGTTTTGAGTGCCTACGTATGTTATAACTAATACAGCCCTCCCAGGAGACAGGCCACAGGGAAGCTTTCTGAAGTTAAACAACCAGCTCAAGGTCATACAGAGGGTATAGAGAGGAACAGCAGTTCATGGCCGGATCTTTCTGACTCCAAATACCACACTGCCTGGCCTCTGGAACTTGACTGCCCCAGCACTCCCATAGCACCTGCCATCACTGAGGGTTTGCAAACCTCAGTCCAACACAGCTGCTGAATCCCCACCTGTACCATTCCATGTCCCATTTCAAATTCAACTATGGGCCCAGAGCTTTCCCTCTCTTTAATCCCACTTGTCTGTCCTAAGAACCAGGTGGTTTTGGTAAAGGTGTTCAGAGACATAAAGTCATGGCAATTCAGTTCTCTGTCTTAGCGGATAGAGTACTAGGACAGGAAAGGGGCTCTGTAGGCCAGCATGTGGCTGTTATATATATCCAAAGACCACCTCTTCCAGCCCAAGAATCCCCTGTGTAGAAAGTCTTATGAATGCCTCTGACAGTCAAAGTGGAGGGTGAGAAGTGCATCAATACCCGGGTACCATGACTGCCTTACCTTAGGCAGGTATGTTCTCAGGACACCAGAATACCCTGTGAAGTCCTCAGGGACTTGGGACACGATTGCTACTCCTTCTTCCCAGGGAGAGTCAGAGGAGAAAGCACAGGTTACTTCAGCGACTGTTAAGTAAGACACCCAATTCTCCTTTAGAAAAAGTGCTCTACTAAGTCATATGTAGAGCTCCTTGATTAAAAAGAACAGAAAACGAATCCAATAAGTTATTTGTCATGAAGAAGGCTGCAAAGTCCATGAAAAAAGCAACAATGTTTTCCTCACCACCAATCTCCTGCTCCCACTAAAAAATAAGGGAGGAAAAACCTTCACATGAACTGGACGTGACATTGATGACCACTATAGAGAATTTAGAACATAATCAGTTAGGAAGGGCTTGAACCTAAATCTAAGTATGGATCATGCTTCTGGATCTTGAAAAAGAAACCAGACTTCAAAGCAGAGGTTAAGAAATTTCTGTCTTGGAGGGAGTACCTCCCAATCTAAGGCTGCCTTTAGTTGTTTTAAGCATCTTATATGATAGCTTTATCTTCCTGGTTTCTTAGTAAATTCCTGAAGGTCAGACACAATCTCTCGAATTTCTTTTGTGTCTCACATCTCACCAGTCAATTCAAACCACAAACACGGAAGCAGCTCCATACAGAGGCTTCTGTCTGTTTGAAAAGAAATAATGGCAATGACCAGGATGGTCTTAAACTCTCCACTGGCTGGGTCTTTGTTTTCTCACAGTAAACTGAAAATCTTTTTTCAAGCTCCCTCTGGGTCTAGGCAGGTTAGTTCTCTGGATAAAAGACAGGTGGCATCAGAAAAAGAGCACTCGACTTAGAGCCAGACAAGTCATTTGAATTCTTGCAGGGTCACCCACTACTAAGCCTTTCTGTGCCTCAGTTTCTTTGCCTGTAAAAGGGAAAGATGATACACGCCTTCCTTATTTCAAATGGTTCTTGTGAAACATAATTCAGACAGCAAATAGGAAAAAAGACCGTTGTAAACCATAGAACTAAGCTCACAGGGAAGTAGCTTTCTACAGTAGGATGAAGTAGTTGAATGGAGTTTTATATGCAGAGGATCCCACAAAGTTAAAAAAACCGCACAGAAAAAAATAAAAAAACGAGCGATTTCAGATGGCATGGCGTGGGAATGGGCAAGAAACATCTTCCACGTAAACAATGCAAGCTTTAGACTTCTTGGCTGTTAGTTCCATGAAGAGACCAAGAGACTTGTAAACCCATCTGCTGCATTGTACATGATTCCATACGGTTGAAATCTGATTCTAGCTCTTGGAGAGTGGGTTAAGTAGATGCAATCAGGCAGGAGCACTGTGAACAAAACAATAGAAAGGCACATTTGTATTGTTCTTTACCATTTTCAAAGCATTTATGCATATATTATTATCCCATTTCATCCTTATACACAAGTGAAGTGGGTATTAGGTTCTTATTTTTCAAATGAAGAAACTGAGACTCAGGAGAAATAATTTGCTAAAACTCACACAATTAATAAACAACTCCACTGAAACTCAGGTGTCCTGATCCAAAATTCTCTGCTTCTTCCAAGTTTGAGAAAAATATTATGTTATTTATCTCAGTAGATTTATTGTGGGGGAAATCAAGCCCTCTTTGCTTATTGGCAAAGTGCACTTTGGTCTTCCTATTGCACCATCAAGCTTTGTTGCCCGCACTCCAAATCTTGAAAGTGTTTTAAATATTAATGCTCATCATACATATAGATTGCACCACAGATTGTAAAGATGCCTAGAATTAGTCCATGAATATAAAAGTCATACAAGCACTATTGCCTTTGATCCTAAGCTTGTACCCTGGGGCCAGCCAAGCAGGGGAGATGTGTACAGTTTGATCTGCATCTTGGATTTCTAGAGGAATCTTGGAGCCTATGTGTAAATGCAGGATTTGTCTCTAGGTGTGGACCTAGACCTGCAGCAGACCCCAACCTATTGGCTAGGATGCCTGAACATTGCTTTCTGGTATGCTATCATATCTCCATGTGTTTGAAGATAGTCACTGACCATACTACAGAAGTTCCCTCTGTGTTCGGGGAAACATAAGGAAGAATAAATTGGTTGAACATCAAAAGCAGGTCATGAGGACAAGCCCAGCCTCATGCTTTCACTCTCCCTTGCCTCAGCACACACCTGTATCCCTCAGGAGCTAATTTTGTGGAAAGTTAGTGGTGGTTTGTCCTTTTGAACAAGAGGAATGACTCAAGATATGCCAATGTTATATTCTCTTAAATCCGTTTCTCCTTAGAAGTTGGGAACCCAGTTGCGATCAAGATGGATTTAGGCAATGAAGACTCTCTCTTCTGAAAACCACAACCACATAAATCAATTGACTTTGTTCAGTGGATTCACCTACTAGGACGCCAATCTCTATTCCTGTAAAATTTTCTCCCCCAGCTTAGGAGTTTCTATACCTGGTTTACTGAGTGATATTTGTAAAATTACTCACACTCTCTGGTCTTGATCTCAAACTCTTGATTTCAAAGTATCTGGAGAATGACAAACATGCTTAGTTTTCCACTGAGCTGTCTATGAGAACTAATCAAGTATTGAGCAACTATTTTGAACTAGCTGTTTTAATTAGTAGAAGAGACCAGTGAGGGGTATAATCCAAGAAAACATCTAATCCAGGAACAACTAAAGAAGCAACAAATCAACGAGGCATAGGATCCTATCATGTTTTCAATTTAGGACTGGACTTAACATGAGGCACAAAAATCATCTAAGACATAATTTTTTGCACCAATGAATTTATAATCAAGCTGTGAAGATAATTCCGTAAGTGAGGTCTACAAAGAATAGCACTAATTGAATTCCACATTGCAATTGTCTTGTAAAGTTATTTACTTATTCCAGTGGTGCTTCCATTGCTCCAGACATTTCTGGCATCCCCTTTAGTTTGCTAATGAACGAATTTGAAAGGGAGTGTTGGCACCCACTTCTCTATAAGGAGAATCTCCTCCCCAATTCCTCCATTGCAAAGAATTTAGGCTGGGGTTAGATCAGAAAGCCCAGGTTATCAGCTTCTGGCTTCTGAAAAGAACACCTGCTTGGTTGGAGGTATCAGGTGATCTAGGAGGAAAAACACAAAATGGAAAGGATTGGTTTCAGGAGACAATGGGAGCAGAGGATCAAAGGGTCTGGGAGGCACCGGCAGGCCTGAGAGTGGGTGAACCTCAGTGACACACACCTGGTGTCATTTTCTAACGGAGATTCCCGATTAGCGGAAAGAGTCAGAAAACAGTTGGTAAATGGAGAGTACTATCTCTTCCTGTGCAGCCTTCTGAACCATAAGCTCTGCAATTTGTTGTTCTGTGGGGGTGTCAGACCTTGCTTTGCAGATGGACGAACCCTTGGCTAAACTCTAAAATCTGGGGGCTACAGTTTATTTTGCTGATGACTTGAATCCCTCCCCCCTCCCCTTTATTTTTCCAAGAAAGGCTGATCTTTAAAGATTGACCTGATCCAGTTTCAGGAAAGTTCGGTCAACTCTTGATTCCCACTTTGGATAATAGCCTGGTTAAATGTTAATGTTAGGCTGCCCTGTATTCAATTCCATAGCCCACATATTTATTAAGTAACTACCCTGCAAAGGGACAGACGCACCGTGAAAGAGGAACCATGAATAATGCATGATGCTTACTCTCAAATACCTCAAATACCTGATTCTCTAATAGTGGAGCTAAAACAAATAACAACAACTGCAATAGAAGGCTGAACATGCTAGCTATAGATGAAAAGTTCAAAGTCCTGGGCATTTTAAACTGAGAGAGACCATATATGCACAGCGTTGGGTTAGGTAGGGAAGCCATGGCGTTATGACGTAGGAGTGACAGCTGAGATAAGTCTCAAAGGGTTCATAGAATTTTTCCAGTCAGAGATGAGTGTGGTGGCCTTGAAGAAGGTGGTGGGGAGGCATGGGATATAACAGATACAGGAAGTTTGACTACAAGTATGGAAAAAGGAATAGAGAAAGGTGGGCTTGAAAGAGTAGAGTGGGTACAGATTTTGGAGATTCTGAATGCCAGGTTAAGTTTCTGGCATAAAGTAGTGAGAAGTTGGGGAAGGCTTCTGAGCACAGGAATGGTCAGCGTTGTACCTTGGGAGAGTACTCTGATAGCAGCAAACAGGGTAAACTGAGGGAGAAGAAATAGAAGAAGACCATTGCAATGTCCTGGAAGAGGAGGTGTGAGTGCCTGCCTCAGTGAGGTGGCAATTTGGAAGGAGATGGTGCCAATGGAGACACGGCAGAGAAACCTCCTCCACACATCCTCTCCAGTGCAATCCCTGGGTTAAGTGACTCCTGACACAATGCTATGAAAAGCCAAATAGAATGGAATCTGGAGCTGTTTGTTTCTAATTTTGTGCCTTAATGACCAGTTGATAAAAACCATCTAATGCCTGACTTAAGGAAGGTCCCAAGTGCTGGGACCCTGTCTGATCAGTCATCTGGCTACTTATGCAGGATATTTTGCCTGTCCACATTTATGCGACTCTTGTTTTCTACAATATTTAATGTGCCCTTTTCTGAAAGATTATAGGAAAAGAAGCCAGATATTTGAGGTCAGAGGTTAGAGCTTGACGTACAGGAAAGGAGGGAAATTATAGAAAAACACAAAAGAATTTATAAAAGAAAACAAATTTTCATTGGTTCAAAAAGACAGCTAGGGCCAGGCACAGTGGCTCACGCCTGTAATCCCAGCATTTGTGGAGGCCAAGGCGGGTGGATCACCTGAGGTCAGGAGTTTGAGACCAACCTGGCTGACATGGTGAAACCCAATCTTTACTAAAAATACAAAAAAGTTAGTTCGGCTTGGTGGCTCGTGCCTGTAATCTGAGGCAGAGGAATTGCTTGAACCAAGGAATTGGCGGTTGCAGTGAGCCGAGATTGCGCCACTGCACTCCAACCTGGTGACAGAGTGAGACTCCATCTCAAAAATCAAACCAAAAAAGACAACTAGGGGTCCTGGACTATCCAGCAACACGGACACAACGTCCAAGATAATGGGTATACCAATTGACTTGCTCTATTAGATAATTTCCCAATGATGGACATACATTGCAAGACGATTCCACAGGGTAAAAGGGTGTGCCTGTGTGTGTCTATGTGTGTGTGTGTGCGCGTGCATATGCACGTGTGTGCGTGCACATGAATATTTGCAAAAAACCATTACCGAAGTTTGTTGCTACTTAGCTCACCATTTCTGATTACACAGCATCCCCCAAGAGGTTCCCTTCCCCCACTACCCATGAGAGAATTAAATTGTTCTAGCTCCAAGATGGTAACATAAGCATCTGCCCATCTATCTCCAGTGACTTATTTACTATGACCTCTCCTTCAACCTACAGGTCAAAGATTCTCTGAAACATAAATAATTAGGTCAAGAAAAAGAGAGGAATTTATTTAACATAGTGGACTTTTTTCATTGTGCTCGATGAATATCTCCCTAGTGCCTGTGCTATCAGAGGTTTATACGATTTAGAAAAAGCAATGTTCACTGCCACCTCAGACAAACCTTGACACATCAATGGCTTAATGTTATTGCAAACATTTATTTCTTGCTGACGTCAAAGTCCAATAACTGGTGGGTCAAGAGGGCTCTCTGTCTCAGAGCTCTACCATCTGGTGCATGTGCCATCTAAGGCCGCTTTGGTGGAGGAAGAAAGAGCTGAAGGATCTTGCAGGCTGTCTGTAAGGGGCATGCTTCACACAGCTTGTCTCACTGTGCTTATTTCATTAGCCAGAAGTCAGCAAGTCCAGGCTCCAACCTCAGACAAGGGAGGCTGGGAATCCACAAGAGCACGTGAATCTTTGGTGCTGCAGAGCTTTTGCTAAAGGGCTTCCTGGTGGTCAGGTGATGCCCAGAGGATCTATAGGCCACATTCACTCAGCTCCATCCCAACACTGCCCTTGGGATTCCAGCATTCATTGTACCCCTGACCCCCAGCCCTGCGGTTAGGAGAAAGACGGCAAATGTCCTGTTAAAACCCTTGATAGAAGATATTGCCAAGTCCTGGATGTGGGATGAAGATGAGAATTCTCACCATGGGGTCTGTGCTCTTGACTTTGGGTTGTGGGGGGAGGGGAAGCAGAGGAGAGAGAGAGAGAGACAGAGACAATGGGAGGTGAAGAATGCACAAGCAGCTGAAACATTGCCTCATTGTGTTCCCAGATTCTGAGACTGCATCACTGGCTTCCAGAGCGCCTGTGTGACCTCACTGGATTCCAGTCTCTATATTTGTTCACCATCAGTGCCTCTTACTGTAAATAATTGAAAGGAATATAATAGGGTGAGAATTATTGTTGCCTCCCCCCTTCGCCTTTCATAAAATCTTTTTATATCAGAGGGGTCTGGCCCCAGCCGCTCCTAGCTCTATAATTAGTTCTGGGAGCTGCGAGGACTGAGATTTAGCTAATGACATTTCACAGTTCAATCTTGAAGTACCTCAGGCTTTGTGATCTTTTTTGAAGCAAAGAGCTAGGGCTACAGATGAACCTGGGTAATTCGCACTAATAATAGGTCAGTCTGTCAGCAGATTCCTAAATTTAACAAATAAGCACGTGAATCCCTCAGGCTGATGTGCTAGTCAGAGGGTCCTTCGCAGCTTCCATGCTCCCCGAGCAGATGAGAAAGGGTTTGGTTTCATCAGTCACAGCTGGTGGGTTTTCATTATCTTCATTCTCTCATGTCTGCCTTGGCCATCATTGAGCCACACACATCTTAAAGCAAAGTATTCTCTGCCCTGAGACACACTAGTTCTTGAAGTGCTCTAGACTGCAGGAGAACCTGAGGGCCCTCACAGAGCCTTTGAAGCACATGGTTATGAGGCCTGGGCACACAGCGAGACATGTAGTTGTCACTATCACCCAGTACAAAAACGCTCAGAGGGGCTCATGAGAATCCTGTCTTCAGAAACTGAGGCTCCAAGACTTTCAATGACTTGCAAGTCTGTTCTTTCCTGTCCATCTTCTCTCTTCTCTAGCACACTTCCCCTCTCTCTCTCTCTCTGGAAATTACCTAGATCCTTTCTCTTGACCTCCAGATGGGTCAATATTTCCCTGCTTTTGCCCATACCCTTACCTCTGATGATGTGCCCTTCCCACCTTGTTCTGCTGAACTTCCTTGCTAAGGCCCAGTACAATCATTTCTCATCTTTGAAGTCTCCTTGACTTTGTCCCTTCGAAACCTAGTTTTCACTCCTTCTTTTGTGCCTCTTATACTTAGCTTTATTTCAGCAATAATCACACTGTGATATAATAGCATATTAACTGTCTTTCTCCATCACATTACAAGCTTGAGGGAATGCACTATCATCCTCATCTTAGTATCATCAGAGCCCCGGTGATTTAGACACATAGCAGATAATCAATACAAGTTTTGTGAGTGAATAAGTATAAAAGTGTTGACCCTTTCCCTATGCACAAAGATAACTTTAAGACTGAGAAAGACAACAAATGTAGAATGCTTGGGATGCTTTAGAAAAAGCGGGGTGGGGGGATCACTAATCAAATATTATTTTGAGACTTCAAGTCTCCATTTGTCCTTATCTCCCAGGACACACCATGAGGACAGGCAATTGCAGTTTCATGCAAGGCCCTCCACCTTTCTTCTGCTGTTTACACTGGATCAGAAGGTGGGGCAAGAGTCTGATTGCTGGGGTATTTGCAGAGCTGCTGTAAAATGAAACAGTCTCCATGGCTGAGAAGCCTTGTGGCCAGGGTGAGCCACACTTCACCTCGTCCTGAAGCTATTGTGCTTGGATATTAATAGCACCAGGCAGTGTTGTCTGTGTGGGCAAGTGCTGCTTTTTCCGAGCTGTGTAAGCCCCCCATCTCCCAGAGACAAAGTGCTCCGCAAATAACTGCAGCATGTTCTGAATTCCTCTGGGCAGGGAGCTTTGGGGATAATTAGCAAGGCAAGGAGGAGCAGGGGTTTAGACAGAGCACCTAAGACCGACAGCTCCTGGCAGCCCGCAGCTTGGGGTGGGGAGTGGGTAGGGGCTAGAGTGCAAGGAGCCCGGGTAGATACAGAGGGTCAGCTCTTCTAGATTTCAAGCCGGCCTCTAAAAGATGCCAGCTGGAGATCTCAAGCAAATCACTGAAATGTGTTCAGTCCTTTTTCTTCTGGATTGGGGTTCTGCTGATTTTATAGCTTGTTTTGATGAGCAAATTGAAGAAAATCTTGTGAGAGGCATTTACAGATTGCAAAATGATATCTCAGTTTCAGGGAAAATGATGATAATGGTGATGATGATGGTAGTGGCTTGTTAGGAGAGCAGGTCCTAGGAAAAATAGTGGGTCCTCTTCATGGTGACCATCTCTGGAAATCTGTAAGGAATAGGAACTAGGAATGGGGTTTGCACTCTGTTTTCACACGCCTCTCTCCAGGCCCAATGTCTTAGACTTCCCTGAACACAGTGACCCCACCCACACTCGGCAGAAACTTCATACCTTCTCTAGAGGGAGTGTTTCTTTCACCCCTACACACATTTTTTTAAAATAGGGCCTCACTCTGTTGCCCAGGTTGAAGAGCAGTGATGTTATCATAGCTCACTGCAGCCTCAACCTCCCTGGCTTAAGCGATTCTCCCATTCTCCCATCTCAGCCTCCCGAGTAGCTGGGTCCACTGGTGTGTGCCACTATGCTAGGCACATTTTTTAAAATTAAAAATGTTTTAAATATTTTAAAATATTTTTGTAGAGACAGGGTTTCCCTATGTTGCCCAGGCTGGTCGCAAACTTCTGGGCTCAAGCTGTCGTCTTGCCTCTGCCTCCCAAAGGGCTGGGATTACAGGTATGAGCTACTTAGCCCAGCCCACAACCTTTTGTTTTTTTGTTTTTTGACTAGTAGGAACATTTTTCACTAACAACTAGTTCAAAAGAAACCTGATTAAATGGATCTCTCTGTGCTTCATACCATTCTTTTCCTCTGTGTCTCCTGGACCAGACTGACATTTGCTCACTTACTAGGTGTGTAATCTTGGGAAGTGACTTCATGTCTTTGTCCCTCAGTTTCCTCATCTATGAAATATCCCGATAACAACAATATCTATACATGGCAGTGAGAAGAGTGCCTGGTTTTTGGTAAGAGCTCAATTGATGTTAACTGACAGTGTACACCTTCCCCCCATCACCTGAGTTGATACAGTCCTATTGCCTTTTAGGAGGTCTGGTGCTGATTTTTGCAGTGGGGTAACTCAGAGTGACATGGATCTCCCGACTACTTCACTTGGAGGAACTAAAAAGAACGGAAGGGAATCAGGCGCTCTACCAAGCCCTGCTTAGTGGAGTCTTCACTCTGACAAACAAGAAGCAGAAGTAGCTCAATGACCCATGGCTTTTCCTCTATCAGCAGTCTCTGTGGACCTGCCTGACTTCAGAGTGAGAGACTACAGCACACTCACACATCTCAGTGAGGAAGACTCCTCGGGTTCCTGTGCCTGGGGAACAAAGAGCGTTAGGCCTGTGTGAGTTTCCTAAGTTTTCCTTAACAAAGGGCCTCTGACAGGGCAGCCTAAACAATGGAAATTTACTGTCTCACAGTTTTGGAGGCTGAAACCTGAGATCAAGGTGTAGGTAGAATCTCTGAAGGGACTGGGAAGGGTTTGTTCCAGACCTCTCTCCCAGCTTCTGGGAGTTCCTTGGCTTTTAGCTGCATAACTCCAACCTTCACATCATTCTCCCTGACTGCACACACTTCCCCATGTCTACATTTCCCCATTTGATAAGGACCCCTGTCATGTTGAATTAGGATCCATCCTAATGAACTCATTTTAACTTGATTACCTCTGTCAAGACCCCATCTCCAAATAACGTCACATTCTGAGGTAGCGGGAATTAGGACTCCAACGTACTGGTTTTGGGAGTCACAGTTTAAACCGTTACAGGGATGCCATCCCCTGGACCCCCATTTTGGCGGAAAGATGGACTCTCTCTCCCGTGTTATAGACAAAGAAACTGAATCCTGAGAGGTTAATGAAAAAGAAACAAGTATGAAGTCTCAGGTCTCCAGACTAGAATTCCCAGACAGAAAGAGCCCCCACTTCTGCTGTGGACCTCAGCAAGCACTCCACACCTGAGTGCGTTTGATCACCTGAGGAGCTGGACAGAATTCAGATTTCTCCTGTTGTACATCACCCCTAGTGAGTCAGGAACTCTGGGGATAGGACGCAGATACGTATTAAACAGGCCCACCAGGTAACCTCCTGCTCACTATGGTTCCAGAAACTTCTTCCTGGTATATAGATAGTGGTTCAGGGTGTTATCGGTGGCGTACATTGGAAATCAGAGTGAAACAGGGGAGATTAGAGGCAGCTGTGGCTCCCAGGGCTGTCTGATGGATTCCAGCATCTGGTTGCATGAGAAGCCGAATTCAGGCCTGCAGCAAAGCCCTAGATATTTTCCACTGCCACATTTTCCTGGTGGCTTAAGAATGACAACTATGTGCAGTGACTGTGACCACAGATTTGAACTGAGGTTGGAAGAGTGTGGGAATTTTAGAACTAGACACCCCCTGCGTATGAACCCTTTTGGCCACAGCTTTTGTGGGTCCCCTCCTCAGAGCTAAGCTAAGACTATAGGGGAACTTGGGTGTATCACAGGAGAGCCTATTGTTCCACTACTAGGTATTTACTCTGAAATTACCCTTTGTATTCGTATGAGTACCTGTATAACGGGTACAAACTGACTCGTTGGATCTGAAGAAGAACCAATCCAAGTGCATCATTCTGGGAAAGAGAAATAAGGATGCTCAGGCATGTTCAGACACCTGCATCTGGAAAAGTAAACAATGAGGATGATCACTTGGCTCTGGACAAAAAAGGACGAGGGCTACTTTAACCTGATCCTCCAGGATCTCTAACTCCAAAGCAACAACGCTGCCTTGGGGAACTCCCCTGTCTAGCGCCTTTTATGGCTAGGCTTCCATACTTCAGGATCAAAGCAGGCAGAAAGGAGAGAGCCAGCTGATGCATCGCACACTGATATAGCTCTTTTCTGTGGTTGCAGAAGCTTACAATTCCCTACAGGGAGATTAGCTCCATTCTACTGAGAAACAATCTGCTAGGTATACAAGGCAAATAGTAGGATGCTCCCTCCACTAATGGAATCAGGTGGAACTCTACTGACACAGTCAGAACTTTGGTGTGGAGAATCCAAGGCAAAGGAGAGACCAAATTGCACTGGCCTTGGGAAGCCGCATCCCTTTGCTTTTGTGTCTATCTTCCTTTCACTTCGGAGGATGTGGTAAAAACATTTAACCTTTGTAATGATGTGTGACTTTTCAATGCAGGATTAGTAGGAGGAAATGAGTATGGGACTCAAAATTTCTTTGGAGGAATAATAGAGTGGATAACCCATGCATGAGTGGCAAGGGGGAGCTGCCCACATCTGTGCCAGCCTGGCTGTGGAGGGTACGGAGAAATGCCAGCATCTAAGAGAAACTGCCTCACTGTGTCATCTCTGGATTGGTCTGCTTCATGATACCAGACATTTGCTATGTTTTCTATTGTCAAAGGAATGCATTAATAACAATGGTTAACCAGGATTGTTTTTGTTTAGGTGTGAATGGTCCGTTCATTTTCTGACATGCACAGTCAGAGTGACTTTTTTAGAAGTACCAGAAGAAAGCCCAGAATAATCTCTGATTTACATACACAGAGCTGTTTGCTCAAAGACATACTATGGATTTCCCATGCAATTTCAACTGCAACAGAACAGTGGGGAAAGAGACAATAATTGGTATCATTTCTGTCTTATAGGCAGAAAAATCAAGGTTCCATTTCTTGCTGTGAAGGTCCATAGAAATGGAAATAGAATTGTACTCTCTAGTATCTGTATCCACCCTTGTAGGTTCTGGGCTCCAATCAAGGATAAAGTGCAACAAAAATGAGGTACATTGGTCACCAGGAAGCAGTTTCCAAAAACGATCACTCTGGGACTCTGATTAAAGAAGGGTTACTGTTGTTGCAGTTGTTGCTTTTAAAAATGTGATTATCAGAAGAGAGGATGCTCATGTTTCTAGGTTAGATGAGGCAGAGTCCAGAGGTGGGTTGTAGGGGAGGATGGGATTAGATGACTTCCCGCAGTCTCTGGATCCTCTTCCTCCACCATTCAGAATACAGAAGTATCGAAACCTCAGTGACCGCAGCCCCCCGAACGCTGGTCATTAACATGATTAATCTGCGGGAATGCCTGTAGTCTTGTTTAGAACAGGGCCAAGCAAAGTGACTGATTGTTATCATTATCAGTAGCACTATTTGCAATTAGTAGTGATTGCATGCTCATCTTTGGAGATCTTTTGGAGGTAATTGAATCACACTACTTAAGAATTCAGTCCCTTCTGTCCACCTCTTTCTTTTTTTCACTCCATCCTCACCCCATGCCTGGAAAGGAAAGGCGAGCAGTTAATATTAATCAGGCCATTATGCTTCATTGAGATTTATGAAATAAAGTGTTCGAATACACGATCACATGTTAGCTCTTCAGCATCTTTGCTATTCAGTAGCCGGTGTATGCTTAACTCTTAGGGTTCCAGGTCAATTACTGGTTATGAGCTTCCTACTTCTAGGAATATACTAGGTCTTTAATCGAGAACCATACGCTGAAAAGACTTAGCCCACAAAGGTAACATGGAACTCACCTACGTGTGTGGATGTGTAGATGAACCAGACTTGAAATTCTGAACTCTGGGCTCTTGGGTCAATGCTCTTCCTGGAGCACCTTGCGACTTTTGCAAAATGATGCTCCAAGTCATCCACAGCACGTCGGCACAATCCTTGAACCTGTCCCTCTGTCACCAGCACCCTGGATGGCACACAGGACGTATTAACAGTGTCTGTATTAACAACTCGAGCACCTTTCCCATCAGGCATAGTCTGCTTTGAGGACCAACGTCTTCCTTACTAGCTCACTGATTAGTAAGTACTCACTGAACACCTACTGTTTGCTTCAGCCTGGAAACCTGTTCGGCACACCCACAGGGCATCAGGCATGATGCTGTGTCCTAGGGTTATGAAGTTAATAAGACTCGGTCTCTTCCCACGCCAAGAATCCAAGGAGACCAGGACAAGTACACAGGTATGAACAAAGGCAAGTGCAATATTCATGGATGTGCCTGAAGATGAGCTACTTTAATACTGTTAGATCAGAAACAGCTAAGTCTACAAAAGTAGACGGTTTAATTAATTCATGCCGCAGATATATTTATTAGTGTCAGCTGCGTCCCAGCACGGCACTAATTACTGGTAGTATAATACAACAAATATAGTCTCTGCTGTTTCCCTCATGTATGTTACATTCTAGTAAAGAGACAGATCTCTTTACGAGTCCTTGAGAGAGGGCTACAGAAGCCAACTCCTGGAACTGATGAAAAATGAACAGCTAATGACCCGATTACTTAAGAATTTACTACAAAATAGGACTTACATAAGTCATAATAAACAAATTTATTTTGAAGAAAGGTGAAACTACACAACATTTCAGTAAATGTGAACATCAAGATAGAGATTGTGTTTGTCCTTCTTTTCTTTTCTTTTTTTTTTTTTCTGAGATGGAGTCTTGCTCTGTCGCCCAGGCTGGAGTGCAGTGGCACCATCTCAGCTCACTGCAAGCTCCGCCTCCCAGGTTCACGCCATTCTCCTGTCTCAGCCTCCCAGGTAGCTGGGACTACAGGCGCCCACCACCAGGCCCGGCTAATTTTTTTGTATTTTTAGGACAGACGGGGCTTCACCATGTTCGCCAGGATGATCTCGATCTCCTGACCTCGTGATCCACCCACCTCGGCCTTCCAAAGTGTTGGGATTACAGGCGTGAGCCACCGCGCCCGGCCTATTTGTCCCTCTTAATGTTATCTTTTATTTATTTGTTTGTTTATTTGTTTGAGATAGAGTGGTGGCATGATCACGGCTCTCTGCAACCTCTGCCTCTTGAGTTAGTGCGATTCTCATGCCTTAGCCTCTTGAGTAGCTGGGATTACAGGCGTGTGCCACCACACCCAGATAATTTTTGTATTTTTTAGTAGAGACAAGGTTTCACCATGTTGACTAGTCTGGTCTTGAACTCCTGGCCAAGTAATCTACCCCATTCTACCCCCCAAAGTGCTGGGTTTACAGGCATGAGCCAATGTGCCCAGTCAACGCTATCTATTAATAACTTTTACTATTAACATTTGTTGAATATATGAGAGAGTGATATAAGATTTAGTCTTACATCTAAGTACTGTTTATCTGAGTGTCTGTCATGGTACCTGTTCCCAGGAAGTTTGCAGTCTCGTAGGAGAGGTGTATACACACAAAAAGTAACAAAGCAATGAAATAACTGCAGCCTGTATTGAATATATTAGGGAAACAAATAGAATGCTGTGATATGAGAGAGAACAGAGTGCCGTTATTAAAAAGTGCTGGCACCAGAGCTAGGCTGCCACGGTTTGAATCCCACCTCTATTACTTGCCAGCTGTGTGACCTTGAGCAAGTTATCTAACTTCTCTGTGCCTCCATTACTTCAGTAAATAGAGAATACAGTTTCTCTGAGAACTAAATGAGTTAATATTTGTGATGGGCTTAAAATAGTGTCTGGCCCAAAATAAGTATGATGTACTAGCAGAGCTGATAATGCAGGGACCCCTGAGAGTGAATTTCTCTCTTATCAAATTAATTCCAAATCGGAGAATTTCGCAACAAGGGGTGTATACTTTCAGGGACAGTGATGTGCTGGAGCCAGCTTGTTCTAGTCCACAAAAACCAGTTTTTCTCCCCTCTTCTCCAAACACTGCATTCAGCGACTTCAAACACGTCCCCCAGACTATGCATTCATTGATAGCTTGAGATTGGCCACGGCAGGAGCATTCATACCACGAAATTGATAAACGCTACCTGCCAGTCAGGGCTTTTCTTTTTTCCTCAAAGAATTGATTGTTAAATATTTACCAGCACACCACTAGTACATCTGTTTAGTAGAGGGTAATGGGGAGCTGGAGTTCTTCCCAGTAGTTCCAGGCTGATTACATCTATCATGATGTATTTGTGAAATACGTATTTGTTAAGAAATTTTAGAACACCCCATGTATATGTGTCTATTACACCAGACCCAAAGGCACTAGGACTCATTTGCCCGGAAACTGGCAATGCCATGGAAAGACAAGGCTGTGATGACTGCCATTCATCATGGGCCACAAAAATAAGCTGTTCATCAGCTGAATACTCTCTCTTGACAAAGCATGTGCAATTTGGGTAACTTCTGCTCAGAGCGAGCGCGTCTTGGGACAGGGCTGCAGGAGCCAACCTCTGCACCTGATGGAAAATGAAGCACACATTGATCCAATTACTTAAGCGATCACTGTCAAAATAGAACTTAACATAAGAATAAACCTGTTTAATCATCAAGTACTCAAATTTATTTTAAAGAAAGGTAAAACTACAATAAATATTAAAATAACATTTCCATAAATGTAAATATCTAATGAAGTATTAAAATCATATTTAAATGAATGTAAACACCAAGGTACAGATTGTGCTTTTTCCCGCTTAACATGATCTATTAAAAACTATTACTATTTCACATTTATTGAATATTTATTAAATGTCCATCTTTTGAGTGTTTTATTATGTGTTAACTCATTTAATGCTGAAAAAACCCATAAGGGAGTTATTATTATTGTTATTATATTTTTATATTATTTATATAATAATTTATATTA
>NW_012112030.1:646376-659921 GCF_000951035.1 Colobus angolensis palliatus
GCTATGTGATCAGGCAATGACAAAAACTTCAGTTAAAAATGCATTGTTTGCCTGATGAAATTCCAGGAACTTTTAATGAATTAAAGCTGCATTTGCCTGCAGAAGCCAGCAAAGTTACTGACAGGTTTGAAAATAATTATATGCATGGTAGAATAAGAAGTCGCTTACCCAAGGCTGTTGCTGTTCCATCACCAGTATTGTTTCTGCCATATTTGTGGTATGTACAGGAGTGCATGCAGAATGAATTTCCACATACTGAAAACAACACAGAAACATGGCATAAAAGATGCGTAAATTTAATAGAAAATGCTTATGTCAGTGTATACTGAATCACAGAAGAATTTCAAAAAGAGTAGCACCATGTAGACAATAAATGTGAACCTATTTCCCAAGGGGACCCCTGCTATAAAAGATAAAAAGCAACTATTAAAGCAATGCAAGGCTTCAAAATGTAGTTAATAATTGTGAAAAGCAATGAGCTCTTACAGACCACCTCCGTGCAATTGCCATAATCTATCCCTGTAAGACTTTTTCATATGTTGAATTTTCATTTAATTTTTCTTTGAGGGGGAGGGATTTTTTTTTCTTTTTGTAGTTTTTTTCTCCACTATTTTAAATTGTTAGCATTACTTTTTACATTCACTTTTTACATACTTCTTACATTACGTTACATTTTACATTCACTATGTATTTCACTTTCGCATTGTTTCCAGCACTGGAGGTATAAACGGTGTAAAGACATTTGGAGAGTTCTAATTCGTTTTATGCATTTTTGGCAAATTTGACTCCATGAAAATACATTATCATAATGTTAACTTTGTGTGCAAACATTATGCATACACATAAGAATGTTGAAATTTCCTCTATAAATGAAGAGATATCCTTTCTGTATATCTCCATTTCGGAGAGAGAACATTTTGTGATATCTGCCCTTTGGGCAACTGCGTATGCTGTTTATGACCCATTGCAGTTTTTGATGGGTCTTGTCAAAAGGCTTAGGCTGTCCATTACAGGATTTCAGATGGATCACATTTATATAAGCAATTTCTTTATGAATATGGTTCATCTGTTATAGCCATTATATCCATGCAACTGTCATTAGTATACCTGAGAGTTTATGCTTGCAAAAAATATGTATGTTATCATTACATATTTTATTGTATACAATGGTCTATGAAATGTTCTGCCATGCTTTTATGTTTCTCAAATAAATTCCCCATTAAAATGTAAATATATGTCTTTTAAAGAATTTTTATGGTTACATTTTACAGAGTTATATTTTTGAGATTTTGATCTTTCCAGATTTCAACATTCAGGATTACGGCATTTGGGATGGTATCTTTCTGCATTATGGCCCAAACTCTCACTATGCAATGCCACCTCTCAAATGTTTTTCTCCAATGCAAACAAGAGAACAAATGTCATTTCTATTATTGTGATACAACTGGTACTGGCGAAATTATATCTGCAGGCAAGAGTACTTCCTAACACTGAATCACGGAACACGGCACTCTTACCCAGACACAGGCAGTGCTGAGCAGGGCCTGGGCCACCTAGGGAGTAAGAATCAAGATGGCCCCCACCCTCAGGGTTGTGCTAGTGCAGAGCTGGCCCCAAAAGTGGGTGCCTCCTTAAATTTTGCTCCCAAGTCCTGGTCCTAGTGCTGGGCCACCACAGGCCTATGGGCCTCCTTGGTTTCATAAGCCAAACCAAGTAGACTACAAAAGCCAGAGAATGAAAGAAGTAAAAGCCAATGGGCTGGAAAATCCACAAGCAACATTCCTGATAGCCAACTGCACTCCCAGAGGCCAGGGGCAGACAGAGGAGCCTGGAGGTGGGGCCTGCCCTGCTTCCCAGCTATTAAGCAACTCAGGCTATTCTTTCGCTTTGTTTTATTCCTTTCCAGCTTTATTGAGGTATAATTGACAAACAAGAATTGTACATATTTAAGGTGTACACCTCGATGTTTTGATATACCTATAAGTCGTGAAATCATCACCACAATCAAGCTAATTCACATATCCATTACCTTACATAGTTACTATTTTTTTCGTAGTGAAAACACTTACGATCTAATTTTTTTTTATCAAATTTCAAGTGTTCAGTATAGTATGATTAACTGCAGTCCCCATGCACTGTACATTAGGTCTCCAGAATTTATTCATCTTATAACAAACTGCAAGTCTGTACCTTTTGACCAACATCTCTGTATTTCCTCTCCCCCCTTGCCCCTCGCTGCCATCATCCTACTACTGTGTCTACGAGTCTGACTTTTTTAGATTCCAAATATGAGTGAGATCACACAGTATTTATCTTTCTGTGCCTGACTTATTTCACTTAGCATTGTATCCTCCTGGTTCATCTGTGTTGTTGTGAATGGCAAAATTTCCTTTATTTTAAGGCTCAACAGTATTCCATTGTATAGATAATCTACACGTCCACTATCCGTTCATCCACTAATGGACATCTAGGTTGATTACACTTCTTGGTTATTGCGAATAATGCTGCAATGAACATGGGAGTGCAGATAATTCTTTGACATACTAATTTCATATCCTTTGGATATATACCCAGAAATGGGAATCCTGGGTCATCCAACAGTTCTATTTTCAATTTTTTGAGGAGCCGCCATACTGCTTTTCATAATGGCTGAACCAACTTACATTCCCACCAACAGGGTGCAAGGGTTCCCTTTTCTCCACATCTTCACCAACACTTGTCATCTCTTGTCTTTTTGATCATAGGGATTCTAACAGGTGTGATGATATCTCATTGTGGTTTTAATTTGCATTTCCCTGATGATGAGCAATGCTGAGCATCTTTTTATAATCTGTTGGCCATTCTTAATGAGCCCAGGAAAGGCACACACACCCCCACCACCGCTTACATGTACAGCTGCCCTCTTGTCATTGTCAGGCACCATTCCCACTGTCTCCTACTGCCAGCCTTCATCTCAGCACCAGCACTTCCTCTTCAAACCTTGTTCTCATAGCTCCAAAGAAGGAGCTCTCTCTCTTCCTTCTCCCCCTCAGGCCTTTGCAATGCTCATTCCATTTCTATAAATTGTTCATTACTCACAATGGTCCCTGGGTTCGTTCTAAGGTCACAAAAAGATTAAAGGCTACTGAAGAGGGTGCATGAAGGCTGGAAAAGACCATGGTGCCATCTGTGAAAAATTCTTGCTCTTGGATGTAGTTTATTCAGCTTTTGGATAAAACACCAATGCTACACAGATATCAAAATAACACAGGAGAATGGGGTCACAGAAACCAAGGGCAATCAGCTGTATGGTCTTTAATAAGTCACCTTCCCTTTCTGGGCCACAGTTTCTTCCTCCTTAACATAAGCAAGACACAGATGTAGCAGAAACTAAATAACCTCCAATCTTCCCTATAATTCTAAAATTTTGAATCCTTGAGCCTAGATACTCTCGAATGGATCTTTTAACTCCAAAATTTTGTAATTCTATGACTATTCTTTCTAAGAGAAGTTTAAATGAGCCTGTGGGTCTGCAGAGACAGCTGCCCTGGAGATTCGTAGACTCCTGGGGAGAATTCTAAATGCTCATCCTATCTGTCCATCATCAGATCTGTCTTAAGGACCCATAATGGATGGATGGTGAAGCTCTAGGTAAAGCTGTCTCCTCCTTCTTTGGCATCCATGGCAAGATATTTTCCTGCTACTGCAACTTCCCCACTAACTGCTCCTTCCTTCTTTCCTACACCAATTCTATATTGAATGCCCACCATGTGCCAGACACAGGGGAACAAGTGGACAATGAAGGAAGAAGGTACTCTGTCTAGACCCTAGGCAAAGAAGCACATTCAGGGAAGAGCTGTCTCCCTCTGTCCCTCTCTGGTTCCTTATCTCCTAAACACAGCTGCTCCTCAAAGAGCTGGCCCTACTCTCACTCACTTCACAAACTCTTATCGAGCGTTTACTACACTGTGGGCATTGTGCTAGGCTCAGGGGACTCAGAGATAAATAAGGCTCCATTTTAATACTCTCAATTAACCAATCAACCTCCTGTAAAGAGGTGTTTGTTAGATATGGAACCAACCTAAGTGCCAATCAGCCAAAGAATGGATAAAAAAAAATGTAGTATATACACCATAGCATACTACTCAGCCATAAAAAGCTAAAATAATGTGTTTTGCCGCAACTTGAATGGAGCCGGAAGCCATTATTCTAAGGGAAGTAACTCAGGAATGGAAAACCAAATACCGTATGTTCTCACTTATAAGTGGAAGCTAAGCTATGGGTATGCAAAGGCATACAGAGTGGCATAATGGACATTGGAGACTCAGAACGGGGAGGGGGAGGAATAGAAAACTCTATGTTGAGTAGGATGTACGCTACTCAGGTGACGGGTGCACTAAAATCTCAGACCTCACCACCACACAATTCATCTGTGTAACAGAAAACCACTTCTACCCCTAAAGATATTGAAATTAAATATATATGTGTGTGTGTGTGTGTGTGTGTGTGTGTGTGTGTGTGTGTGTGTGTTTGTTGAAAGCCTATGGGGAAGTCAGGCAATTGAACAAGACAGGTATATATAGTTGCTATTCAGTGCAATGAGAGCTATAACGGAAGAGTGTTTAAGCACGGAAAAGACAAGTCAGCACAGAGATGGAACAATAGGCTCTGCTCTGGGTAGACTGAGGAAGGCTCCTAAGAGGACATGGTTGATTTTCCATAAGGACAAGGACGGGAAGAGAATTTCAGCAGAGCATGTGCAAAGGGGCAAGGTAATTTGGCACCTTCAGGCAAATGACAGAATAAGCTGTGTGTGTGTTGTGGGCTGTGCAGCAGTAGGTGACACAGGAGATTGAGCTGGAGAAGTGTGCAGGGCACAGCCCATAGGGCTGCCTGGTGGGGCTGCCAGGGAGTTTGGACCTAAGCCTGTAGGCAACAGGGAACCTTATTCCCAGGGGAAGGGAGGTGAGATATGTGTCTTGCCTCAGCACGTACATCAGTTTCCTAGGGCTGCCAAGACAAAATACCCCAAGCCACATGGCTTAAAACCATAGAAATTTATTTTCTCCCGGCTCTGGAGGTCAGACATCTGAAATCAAGGTGTGTGCAGGGTTGGTTCCTTTTTGGAAGTTTTGAGGGAAAATCTGTTTCTTACCTCCCTACTAGCTTCTGGTTTCTGACAGCAATCTTCAACATTCCCGAGCTCAGGGGAAAATACCTCATGGAAAGGGAGATATGCTGACAGTATGATCTGGGCAAGCCAAAGATATGAGGACTTACAAGGGGCAGACAAGTCAAGAAAGCCTGTCTGTTGTTCTCTGTGGTTGTTCATTTTATGGGTAAACCTCCCTGGGCCGCAGGGTCCCCAGATATCTGGTCAAACATGATTCTGGGTGTGACTATGAGCATGTTTCTGGATGAGATGAGCATTTGAACAGTGGACTGAGTAGAGCCGATTGCCCTCCCCAATGTGGGAGGCCTCATCCAATCAACTGAAGGCCTGAATAGAACAAAAAGTCCAACCCACCTGTGAGGAAGAGGGACCTCCTCCTGCCTGGATGCTTGAGCTGGGATGTCAGCCTTTTCCCGCCTTGGGACTCAAACTGAAGCATTGGCTCTTCCTGGGTGTTGAAACCAGGTTTTCAGACTGGAACTTACACTATTGGCTCTTCTGACAGTCCAGCTTGCCAGCTGCAGATATGGAGACTACTCAACCTCCATAACCACATGAGTAAATCCCTTATACTTATAATAAATATCTTAACACACACGCACACATACACCCTGTTAGTTCTGTGTCTCTAGAGAATCCTAACTAATACGGTTTTACAGAAAGAGAATAAAGAGGAAACACAGGACTTTTAAGACACGGTTGAACCCCGTGAACCTCCTTGAGATTCCTTACTTTTGGGGGCAGGGAAGATTCTGGATGAGAAAGCATTGGCATTGCCCCACTCCATTTTCTCCATCCAATTATCACGCTGGACTGACTGATCCATTCCCATATCAACCTCCTCCTCCCCAACTCCTATCTTCCTCTGAAGATGCTGTGAGCAGATGCAGGCTCTAGCAGAATCCTCAGTGGGCAGAGACAAAAAAGTGTGTCCCCTCCAAATCCCAAGCGACTGTCCATCACCACACTCTAAATGCTGGCCAATGAACCATGCCATAAAGCAGCTACTGGCCCTCAGGATGAATCAAAAGGAAGGCTACTCCCTTCCTCGTGCCTGGGCCTTTGTCCTGCCCTAAGTGGAGCTGGCAGAATGGTTAAACCCAGCAGATTTCCTAAGACAGCAATGCTTTAAGGCGACTTTCGTGTGCCCTTTCCTTTACATTTTAATGGCACTCTAATGTTGAATTAAAATGGAATTCCTATGGAAATGTACAATGTCTAAATCAATACTTGCTGATTAGTGTCACGAGGATGAATATCAAAAGATGTAATAGCAATGGCGAGGCCCAAACCGGGGTGAATAAAGCTGCCTGTGTCCATTAACTCAAGCCTGACTAATGCTAAATTACAATAAAATATCTAGGAAATTCTGGCCAGAGCCACTTTAAAGCCCACAAAATGTAGCCTAATTAGCACTACGATGATAAATGCAGGAAGAATTCATTATACCCAAAGACTCCTTATAAAGTCCAATTTTACAAACTCTTCCTTTTTTTTTTTTTTTACCAACACAATGCCTAGAAGGCTACGGGTGGCTTAAATACCACTATGCAACTGCTTTTCCAGGTGCTGAGCTAAGTCAGGCTCCACGTGGGCATCCGGGAGTGAGTAACAGAGGGAGGAGCGGGTTTGTAACTCCCCTTCTCTCTTAGTCATAGCAATCAATCTGTCTGTGCATCTCTGAATCTATATGTCTATCTATGTATTATAGTTTAATTGTTATGAGTGCAGATTCTCATGCCAGACATTCAGGCCTGCACTCTGCCTTTTTCTACTCATGTAACCTTAGTAAGGTTACCCTGTACCTCAGTTTCCCCAAATGAAAAGGAGGATAACAATAATACCCACTCATATGGTAGGTTTGAATATCAAATAAGTTATTACATTCAAAAGGTCTTCAACAGTGCCTACACCAAGCGACACATGGCAAGTGTCAGCTATTTTGTAATCTATTTTTAAATCTGTGTTTTAAAAAATTTACTACAGAGACCGTGGGCTAAAAAAGAAGGCATTTGGACAACTCTGCCCTGCCAACACTTCCCTGCTCAGAATCACACAAAACCACAGGATGTTATAGAAGAAAGAAACCTTTTCATGGAGAACATGTAATTCAACCCTTCTCATTTACAGATGAAGAATCGGGGGCCTGGGCAGGGGAGGAGACTGTCCAAGGGTCGTTCAGATAGTTCTGTCCCATTTAAACATTTATCAAGTGACTCCTGTGCCTAGACCATATGCTCATTACTAGACTACAATGATGAATTAGTCCCTGTTCTTAAGCAGCCTATCATATTGTGAGAGAGACAAACACATCCACAAAACATGTAGCTATAAGGTGGCAGGGAAAGTAAGTGAGAGAGAGAGGCAGATGTTAACACTGAGAGACTGTTAGGGCAGAGGAGACCACTGAGTCCAACCTGCAGATTTGAAGGAAATGTCTCAGAGAAGATGAAGCTTGAATTTGCTTCTGGAGGAGAATGAATTAGCCAGGCAGTCAAAGGGAGAGAGATCTCATACTGTGTAAAAGCACAGGTGTGCAAGACAAAGGTGAGGATGAGGGAACCACCAGCAGTCTGATCACATGGGAACATATCGCACAAGAATGGGGAGTGTCAGGAAATGAGATTAGATAAGGCTTTTATGCCTTGGAAAAGAGATTGGAGTTATTTTTACAGATAACAGAGAGTCATTGAAGGTTGAGCAGGGGAATAACATGTTTACATTTAATTGGAACATTCTGCTTTCATTTGGGGAGTGGATTTTGAAGGACTAATATGGAAAGAAGGATTTCAAAAGGTAGCTGATGTCAATAAGCTGTGTAAGACCTCATAAGGATCTGAATGAGGGCAGCAGAAGCAGAAATGGAGAAGAGAGGGACAGATTTGAAAGCCATTTAAGAGGCAAAGTAAGCTGGTCTTGATGACTGATTAGATGTGGAGGGTGGAGGAGAAAAAGGAATATAGGATGATTTCAAGTTTCTCACATGGGCAACAAGATGGATGGTAGAATCATGGGTTGAGAAAGTGGGATGATAGAGGAACAAGAAGCAGGATGAGAAAATCAGGGAAAAAGGATAGTTCTGCTATGACCAGAGGCAGCTGGAGGGGCAAGAGTGCTCTCAGAAAAGAGATTTGGGCTGGAGATAATGATCTCAACATGCATGGAGTCCTTCATACAGTGAGTTACCAAGACCATTCAAAACACATTTACCAAAAGAATAATAATGGATCAAGGCCTTATTTTTGAGGAGAGTGTATTTAAGGGGGAGGTTGAGGTATCTTCTATGAACAAATCAAACAGAGATCACTGGAGAGGTACAAGCCAAACCAAAAGAGACAAGTCCCACAGACACCAAGTGAGCAGATATCCTTGATCACAATGTTAAATGCCGAAACGATTTCTAAGAACAAAGGGCTGACAAACGTAATGGGTATGGCTGAATGAGCCTGGCTCCATATTGACCTTGACAAGGGCCACCTAAATGGACCAGTGAGGAAGACCAGACTGAAAGTGGGTTGAGGAGTCATTAGGTTGTGAAGTGTTAGAGACAATGAGTGTAGACATCTATTCCAGAAACACAAGAATTTTTCAGGAAGACGAGAGACTGGTTGTTGGTTGGAAGAGGATTTAGAGTCAAGAGAGGGATTTTATAAAGAGGGGAGAGACTTAGGCAGTTTATTAGCAGAGGGCAAAGAGCCAGGAGAGAATAAAAGGTTGAAGACACAGCAAAGAAGGAGGCAGTTGTTGAAATAAATTTCTGCGGGAGCAGAGAAGGATGGCATCAAGAGTCACAAGCATTAATGGGAACTGGGAACCAAAAAGGGACACCTCATCTACCGACCCCAAAGGTAAGAAGCTGAAAATAAAGAAAGAGCTGATAAATTTGAAGGAGTATGGTAGTGGACGGGGCAGGAAGTTGAAGATTTTATTCTCAAGGGCTTCATTTTTAAGAAAGTAGAATCAAGTTTGTGGTGCTGCAAGTGTGGAGTGGGGTCTAGCAATGGGCTTAAGGAAGAAATCACTGGGTATAAAGGAATCATCAAGAAATGCAGAGAGTCCAGCTGAGGTTAGTGGCCAAGCTGGGATTCAAGCCCGGGTCTACAGATTCTCAGAGGATGACCACTGTGTTGCAGCATTAATCTTCAGTCTTGGTGATATTTTCATACCACTGGTTTCTAGTTCCTCTATTTCTCATCAAATTCCAAAAGAAGTAATTCTGTGTCTGCACAGCTTAGGAAAAATTCTCAGAATTGTTGCTGCCTGGCTCCTTGTTTGAACTTTAGTTTATGTCAAGTAAGGCTATTTTCAACACTGTGTATAATGTAGATATTAAGTCTGAGAAACAGAAGCCCTCCACCGCCTCTGCGTCCCAAGACAAAATAAGCAGGCCACTCAACGTATCTGCTGTTCTGAAACCTACAACAACCCAAACTTCTTCACATCACCCTTTTCCCCCACTCTTGCCATGGAATAGATCCCACCATGGAAAATCAGAGCCTGTATTAGGTCTCAGCAATCTGGGAGACCAGTGCACTTAAGGGCACAATGCCTGACAGTTGATTTATTAGAGGCAACCACAGAGGTTAAAGGCAACCCAACATTCATCTGTAAGCAGAGAGCCATAATTAGTGACCTTTCTCAAAGCCAAGAGACAGCTGGTGGTCTGCTTTCTTCCCTGTGGGTTGAGATCCTGGGGATTCCCACAGTTTCCACAGCACACTGCAAGCAGAAGCAGGCAGGACACAGATGATGGTGGCCAAGTCAGGGAGTAATTTCTGGGATTGAGGGGGATGTGGTGGAAGAATAAGAGTGAGTCCCCCAAAATTGCTGTGACTTAACATTTTCCTGATAGAGAGTAGAGCAGAGAGAGAAGGGTCCTAAGCCCTGGAGGTCTACAGCGGTAGCTCCCATGCCTGTCTGAGTCTACTCTAGGCTATAGGTCTTTGGTTGTATTTGTCTGCTCAATTTTGGTTGTTGCATTAGTAGGATCAGGGTGTCTCTTCGTGTCATTGTTTCTGGTATTTATGCCATTGTTTTAGCAATGGAATAGGCTATACTTTGCTTTGAAGTTGCAAGTTTCAAGCACTTCTTTAAAATATTCAGGGAGAAAGGGAAATGTGTAAAACATTTTTAAAAAGGCACATTGGGGTCAGGTGCAGTGGCTCACACCTGTAATCTCAGCACTTTGGAAGGCTGAGGTGGAAGGATTACTTGAAGTCAATCTGGGCAGCATAGCAAGACCCCTTCTCTACAAAAACATTAGCTGGGTGCAGTGGTGTGTGCCTGTGGTCCCAGCTGCTTGGGAGGCTGAGGCAAGAAGACTGCTTGAGCCCAGGAGTTCAAGGTTACAGTGAGCTATGATGGTGTCACTGCACTCCAGCCTGGGTGACAGAATGAGACCTTGTCTCTAAAACTTTTTTTAAAAATAAATAAAGAAAAGGAATATCGTGGGAATGGGAAGTATTTCAAGGATTTTTTCTTTCTTTTTTATGTAACAAACTGTCCCAAAATATGTTGGCTTAACATAATAATCTTTTAATCTGCTCATGCTTTTGCAGCTCGGCAGTTGGGACAAGGCTCAGCCGGAATGTCCTAACTCTGTCCTGCTTGGAGTGGACTGGCTGTCACTGGGATTAGAGGATCCAAGATGTCCTTAGTCACATATGTGGACACATGATGCTGGCAGTCTGCCAGAACATCTTTATGCTCTTCCATTCAGTCTCTTTTCCCAGTAGGTTAGGCCAGACTTCCTCACTTGGTGGTCGAGGTTCTAAAAGCACAAAAGTGAAAGCTGTCAGACCTCATAAGTTCTAGGTAGAGAAGTCACGTGGCACAATTTCCACCATATTCTGTTGGTCAAAACAACCACTAGACTGGCCCAGATTCAAGGGGAAGGGGAAAGAGACCTCACCTGCTGATGGGACTTCTGGCAGGTCCAAATGTGGATGAGAGTCCGATAGAGATCTGTGAACTAAAAGGACAAATTGCCTGCCCACCACACCCAACATGCAAGGGTATGACAGGGATACTCCCTTCAAGGGGATGTTGAGAAGCACAAAGCATTCACTGATCCAGAGCAGTCCTGAAATCCAGGCCCGTCCTGCCAGCTCCCCCGCCTCCAGGACCAACCACCATTCCTTAATTAGAGTCCACTTCCGCTCTCTGGAAATGGTTCCCCAATTTATTGTTTTCCTCAGGTCTGAGATCCACTCTCTGGACTCTGTTCTTTGAAATACTTTTCATTTTCTAGAAGAAATGGACTGCGTCTTCAGCATAGCAGCTTTCTTAGCCTGTTTTCTTCGCAAAGAAAGTTGGAGACCCAGAGACCTCTTTATTTTAGATGGCCTCTGTCCTAAAATACAAACTGGTGGGGCTCTCTTGAATACACATCTCTTAAAAACGTCATAGATTTTTCTATGAATCTTACAGAGATTATTTTGTGCCACTACGGTACATCGTCTCCAATGGCCACAATATTCCCTCCAATCTCACATGCACTTTTGAAATGTGACTTTGCCAGTATTTCCATCATGATTTGAGGTGTGTTACTCCTGTCACTGAATCCAAGCTGAACCAGTGACTTGCTGTGATTAACAGCATGCAACTGAAGTGATTGCATATCACTTCCAGACCAAGGAAGGCCTTAAGAAACTTGGAAGCTTCTACTTTTGTACTCTTAGAGCCATGCAGTACCTCAGAAGTCAGACTATCCGGTTAGAGATAGAGACCAAGTGGAAGAGCACCAAACACCCCAGGTTCCAGCAGCAATGTGGTTCCAGATATGAGTGAATCCAGTGATATCATGTGTCCCCCTGAGCCCTGCCAGAATTTCTCATCTAGAGAATTGGGAATAGCAAAATGATTGTTGACTTAAGCCACTAAGTTCTGGAATGGTGTGATATACAATGGTAGTAGGTAACCAGAAGAAGAGGGCTGGTTGGCTTCTAAGAGCTTTCATAGGTATGTTGTCATCTTGTTAAACTCATTAAATTTTGAAGACTCAGAACTTCATTCTTCATTGAGATCCCAGCATAGGTCAGAGTAGGTGATAATGACTTATGCTAACCAAGCTCACAGTAAATGATAGAGAAATTACAATGTCAATTCCCTCTTATACAAAGAAAAATGTTGCTGTTAGGTGGACAAGATGTATATTCCCATCTTCTAGCCAGTGAAGCATCTCGTAGTGGAAAAGCTATTTGGGGCAACAGTGGATCATTAGAGGGTTATTTGGCGAAAAAAAATCAAGAACAAGGGGAGTCAGGAACATAGAATGCCCAAATGCATGCAGCTATGGCCTTGCCTTCCAGAGGGATTTTACCTTCTTACTGTTTAAAGGAACAAAAAGGAACCCTGGCAAGTATTTGGATGGGCACTTCACAAGTTGTCCCCTCTGCCATCCCTCTCTTTCTTTTTAGACAGGTTTAGATATTTAGTTAAAGTAAAGATTTGTAAGTTCTAAAGTCTTTCTTTTTAAGTTGACGTTTCTCTATTCTAGTGATTCTCAACAGAGGACAATTTTTCCCCCAGAAGAACGTTGGCAGGGTCTAGAGACACTTTTTGTTGTCACAGTTTGCAGGGATTGTTGATGGGAGTGCTGCTTTCTGCGAGTGAGTACAGGCCAGGGATGCTACTAACCATTCTGCAATACACAGGACAGACCCACAACAAAAAAAATTACCCAGCCTAAAATGTCAATAGCACTGAGGATGAGAAATCTGCTCAGTTCTCATTCATTTTCTACTGGTTAGTGATTGAACTCTTAGAGCACCATCTTATTTTTAACTTCTTCAAGTGATAAAAGCTATCGTTGTCTCCCTTTTACTGCTACTTACAAGAAACGTTTTGCGCATTATTGGTCATTTGTTTTCTTAAATTTTGCTGATTTCTTTGTATCTTTTATTTTTAATTTATTATCCTTGTATAGGATACATTATACCCTAGTGCAGAGTAATGAGTCACTTGACCTAAATTTGCATTTAAGTATTTTTCTTTAGTAAAATTACAGAATTATGTGTCATGCCTTTGTAAATTCTAAACACATAGCATCATTTTTTGCCTAATTGTGGAGATGATATTTTCAACATTGACTCCGAACACGTTTTTTTGGAGACCAAGATGGGGGTTCTTTAAGACAAAATCTAACCTTGTATTTCTACGCAGAGTAGCATAGCAACGAAGAGGTTTGCCAGACTTTTGCAGAAGCATGCCTTACATCGCTGCATGGTGATAATCAGTTTCCCAGGACCTTGGTAAGATGCTGACATGAGCATTCTGTGTCTTTGGGAGGGGGCCTCAAAAGACCAGGTGACCAGGTGCTAGGATGATGGAGGCCTTCAGGAGGTTCTAAATATAGTTGCAAGGTGCTGCATGGTGACCCCACTTCATTATAA
>NW_012112030.1:661476-663436 GCF_000951035.1 Colobus angolensis palliatus
AGATCCCACTCGTGAACCCACGCCACCCAGGCCTAGTGTCCCAACCCTGGAAGGTGCAGATTCTCTCAGATGGAATCTGCCTAAGCCATTTGAACTCCTTGGACGAGGGGCAGCAACCAGCACTGAAATTGCCTAACATGCTAAGCTCCCTGGGAGGGAGAAGCACGACACCCATTTCTATAGTTCCAGGCTGCGCTTTTCGCCTGCTGGAGCTAGGGAGGCTGGATGACTTGGTCCCAAGACTTATCCCCACAGCCCAATACACAGGCTGTGGCAGTCTGCAGCCAGAGTGCCTCTTCAGCTCTAACCCTGACCGGTCCTTCCTCAGTGGATGGGGCTTCCCTGCAGGATCTCCAATAACTCCAGCCAGAGGCTCAGGGACAGAATTCAAATCTCCCTGGACCTGAGTCCCTAGGGGGAGGGGTGGCTGCAATCTCTTGGGACCAGCAGACTTAGCCTCTCCTCCTCGTAATTCTGAGGAATCTGGGCAGCCCAGATGAGTGGGTTTCCCCTCAGTGAAACACACCCTCTCCACCAACAGACAAAGTGCTCTGTTAAACGGGTCCTGCTCCCTGTGCCACCCAAATGGGTGAGCCCCTCCAACAGAGGTTGTCAGACACCCTTTAGAGAGGCGATCCTACTGGCATCAGGTTGGTGCCCCTCAAGATCAGATGTCCCAGGAGAAGGAGTAGGCACCCATCTTTGCTCCTTTCCAGACTCCTTGAGTGACATCTCCAAGCACGGGAGCAAATCACATGAATAAGGCCTGAAGTGAACCCCCAGCAAACTACAACACAGAAGAGGAACCTGACTATTGAAAGAAAAACAAGCAGAAAGTGACAACAACAGCATCAACATCAAAAAGACCCCCACAAAAACCCCATCAAGGGTCAGCAGCCTCAAAGACCAAAACTAGAGAAACTCACAAAGATGAGAAAGAATCAGCAAAAAAATGCTGAAAACCCAAAGGGCCAGATTGCCTCTTCTCCAAATGATCACAATGACTCTCCATCAAGAGCGCAGAACTGGGTGGAGGATCAGATAGACGAATTGACAGAAGTAGCCTTCAGAAGATGGGTAATAAAGGACAATGAGCTAAAGGAGCATGTTCTAAACCAACGCAAATAAGCTAAGAACCTTGATAAAAGGTTAAATTGCTAACTAGAATAACCAGGTTAGAGAGGAATATAAATGACCTGATGGAGCTGAAAATCACAGCATGAGAACTTCATAAAATATACACAAGTATTAACTGGCAAATAGACAAGCAGAAGAAAGGATATCAGAGTTTGAAGACCACTGTATAGAAATAAGACATGCAGACAAGAATAGAGCAAAAGGAATGGAAAGGAAAGAACAAAACCTCCAAGAAATATGGGACTTCATAAAAAGAATGAATCTACGAGAGACTGGAGTACCAGAGGAGACAGAGAGAATGGAAACAAGCTGGAAAACACACTTCAGGGTATTATCCAGGAGAACTTCCCCAACCTAGCGAGACAGGCCAACGTGCAAATTCAGGAAATAGAGAACACGATTGAGACACTCCACGAGAAGATCAACCCCAAGACACATAATCATCAGATTCTCCAAGGTCAAAATGAAAAAAAAAAAACTGTTGAGGGCAACCAAAGAGAAGGACCAGGTCACCTACAAAGGGAAGCCTATCAGACTAACAGCAGACCTCACAGCAGAAACTCTACAAGCCAGAAGAGATTGGGGGCCAATATTCAATATTCTTAAAGAAAAGAATTTTCAACCCAGAATTTCATGTCTAGCCAAGCTAAGCTTCATAAGTGAAGGAGAAATAAAATCCTTTAGAGACAAGCAAATGCTAAGTGATTTCGTTACCACCAGGCCTGCCCTGTAAGAGCTCCTGAAAGAAGTACTAAATATGGAAAGGAAAAACCAGTACCAGCCACTGAAAAAACATATCAAATTATAAAGACCAATGACACTA
>NW_012112030.1:664641-666099 GCF_000951035.1 Colobus angolensis palliatus
AGATGCAATAAAAAATGATAAAGGGGATATCACTACTGACCCCACAGAAATACAAACTACCATCAGAGAATACTATAAACACATCCACACAAATAAACTAGAAAATCTAGAAGAAATGGATAAATTCCTGGAAGCATACACCATACCAAGACTAAACCAAGAAGAAGTTGAATCCCTGAATAGGCCAATAAGAAGCTCTGAAATTGAGGTAGTAATTAATAGCCTACCAACCAAAAAAAGCCCAGGATCAGACAGATTCACAAGTAAATTCTACCAGAAACACAAAGAGGAGCTGGTGCCATTCCTTCTGAAACTATTCCAAACAATTGGAAAGAAAGGACTCCTTCCTAACTCATTTTATGAAACCAGCATCATCCTGATACTAAAACCAGGAAGAAGCACAACAAAAAAAGAAAACTTCAGGCCAATATCCCAGGTGAACATTGATGCAAAAATCCTCAACAAAATACTGACAAACTGAATCCAGTAGCACATCAAAAAGCTTATCCACCACGATCAAGTTGGCTTCATCCCTGGGATGCAAGGCTGGTTCAATATACCCAAATCAATAAACGTAATCCATCATGTAAACAGAACCAATGACAAAAAACACATGATTATCTCAATAGATGCAGAAAATGCCCTCAATAAAATTCAACTAACTTAGCCCTTCATGCTAAAAACTCTCAATAAAGTAGATATTGATGGTATGTATCTCCAAATAATAAGAGCTATTTATGACAAACCCACAGCCAATGTCATACTGAATGGGCAAAAGCTGGAAGCATTACCTTTGAAAACTGGCACAAGACAAGGATGTCCTCTCTCACCACTCCTATTCAACCTAGTATTGGAAGTTCTGGCCAGGGCAATCAGGCAAGAGAAATAAATAAAGGTATTCAAATAGGAAGAGAGGAAGTCAAATTATCTCTGTTTGCAGATGACATGATTGTATATTTAGAAAATCCCATCATCTCAACCCAAAATCTCCCTAAGTTGATAAGCAACTTCAACAAAGTCTCAGGACACAAGATCAATGTGCAAAAATCACAAGCATTCCTATACACCAATAATAGACAAACAGAGAGCCAAATCATGAGTGAATTCCCATTCACAATTGCTACAAAGAGAATAAAATACCTAGGAATACAACTTATAAGAGATGTGAAGGACCTCTTCAAGAACTACAAACCACTGCTCACAAAAATAAGAGAGGGCACAAACAAATGGAAAAACATTCTATGCTCATGGATAGGAAGAATCAATATTGTGAAAATGGCCATACTGCCCAAAGTAATTTATAGATTCGATGCTATCTCCATCAAGCTACCGTTGACTTTCTTCACAGAATTAGAAAAAAACTACTTTAAATTTCATATGGAGCCAAAGAAGAGCCCGTATAGCCAAGAAAATCCTAAGCAAAAAGAACAAAGCTGGAGGCATCACACTACCTGACTT
>NW_012112030.1:667774-747799 GCF_000951035.1 Colobus angolensis palliatus
CTAAAAGGATTTTAAGGGGATATTATTAATAACTTTATGCCAATAACTTAGACAACTTATGTGAAATGAACAAATTTCCAAAAAGTCACAATTAATATATTTGACCCAGGAAGAAACAGAAAATGTGAGTAGACATATAACAAATAAATAAAGTAAATTAGTTATTACAAATCTTCCCACAAAGACAAATCCAGGCCCAGATAGTTTCACTGGTGAATTCTGTCTGATATTTAAAGAAGCATTGCTAGTCCTTTACAAAGTTGTTTAGGAAGTAAAGGAGGGAACACTTCCCAATTCATTCTATGAGACCAGTATTACCTTAATACCAAAGCCAAACAAAGACATCACAAGAAAAGGAAATTATAGACAAATAGCCTTCATGAACACAGATGTAGTAATTACTAACACAATATTATCAAATTCAATCCAGCAACATATAAAATGAATTATACACCAAGATGAAGTATCCCAGATTTATCAAAAATGTATCCCAGGAAAGCAAAATTAGTTTCAGATCTGAAAATCAGCCCAAAACAGGAAGGATAAATATCACATGATCATCTCAGTAGATATGGAAAAAGCGTTAGACAAAATCTAACATCCACTTGAGATTAAAAATTATCAGCAAAGTAAGAATAAACAAGAAAAAAACAAAAAACCCCATTAAAAACAAAACAATCCCATTAAAAAGTGAGCAAAGAACATAAATAGATACTTCTCAAAAGAAGACATTCATACGGCCAACAAACATGATAAAAAACTCAACATCACTGATCATTAGGGAAACGCAAATCAAAACCACAATGAGATACCATCTCGCACCAGTGGGAATGGTAATTATTAAAAAGTCAAGAAACAACAGATGCTGGTGAGGTTGTGGAGAAATAGGAATGCTTTTATACTGTTGGTGGGAATATAAATTAGTTCAACCATTGTGGAAGATGGTGTGGCAATTCCTCAAAGATCCAGAACCAGAAATAACATTTGGCCCAGCAATCCCTTTTCTGGGTATATACCCAAAGGAATATAAATCATTCTATTACAAAGATATACACATGCATTTGTTCATTGCAGTACTATCCACAATAGCAAAGACATGGAATCAACCCAAATGCCCATCAATAATAGACTGGATAAAAAAATGTGGTACATATACACCATGGAATACTATGCAGCCATAAAAAAGAATGAGATCGTGTTCTCTGCAGGGACATGGATGGAGCTGGAAGCCGTCATCCCCAGCAAACTAATGCATGAACAGAAAACAAGACACTGCCTGTTCTCACTTATAAGTGGGAGCTGAACAATGAGAACACATGGATATGGGGAGGGGAACAACATACACTGGGGCCTGTTGGGGAGTGGGTTTGGGGGAAGGAGAGCATTAAGAAAAATAACTGCTGCAGGCTGGGCTTAATACATAGGTGACAGGTTGATAAGTGTAGCAAACCACCATGGCACACGTTTAGGTATGTAACAAACCTGCACATTCTGCACATGTGCCCCAGAACTTAAAATAAAAATAAAAATTTAAAAAAAAAAAACTAATGACAAAAACCGCAATTATTTTGCACCAACCTGATAGAATCTCAAAAAGCCAACAATCGAAAAATTGTTTCTATTTGGGTCAGGAATGTATCCAGTGTGGAGTGAAAGGGTCTTAATGAGTCTGATGACTTAAGGCTAAGTCATGGCTAATCACTGAGTGAGTATGTAAACATCGGGAAATTATTTGAACTTTTCTGGATTGAGTTTCTTCATCTGTAAAATGAGAATACTGTTTTCTTTCTGGGCTTTCCATGGCTCCAATGAGATAATACATGAAAATTCCTTATAAGTTGTAAAACACTATTAAAATATGTGGGGCTATTTTACTATTGTGAAGGTCCTATTTGTGCACTGGACCTTCTGGCATGTGTAGGATTTGTTTTGAATCATTACACTTGACACTGAGCCTACCCAGCCCAGGAAAGCAGTTGAGTTCTTTCATCATCCCCTACTGGTGGGCTCCTGGGCCGGCCCCACTGGAAAAGCAGAACTTTCCCGTCCTCATTAACTCACTGTGGTGGCGAGTTCATACCTCTAAACCACATCTTAGAGGAGGCTAGGGTGTTCTAATTAAGTGTTCTGGTGGAAAAGGGAGGCCTTATGCTGTCTCTTGCTACTCACTCTGGGCCACAAGTTGCGGCTTGGAACAAACATAAACAAGTAAACCACTGCCCCTCCCCAAGATCTCCACGAGATAAATTGAAATGTGAGTAATGAAAGGCCCACTGTTTTTCCCTTTGTAACCAAGGGATCACTTTGGTTTGTGTACTAGGTTGAGAGAAACCCAATCTTAGCCCTCTAGAGTCACATAATGTGAAAGTATTAGTTTGTTATTATGGGGACCTATATGATAGGACATTTCCGAGCACCCGTTCAACTTTCACAATTTGACTTTTAATGAGTTACAGTCTCCTGGCAATTCTGGGAAACCACTTATGCTTCTAGAGACCCCAAATAGAGCACAGTGCACCTTCCTGTGCACCCCACCCCCATCTCCAGCCAGTCTCACAACACGGAGCCCTCCATAGCCACACCTAACTGGCTGCAGAGCGAAGGGAAGGGAAAGGTCCTCACCATCCTGGCCACAGGGGGACCTGTTATTGGAGAGCCTCCCCTGGCTCTAATATAGCACTTAACCACTAAGCACAAGCAAGCCCTACAAACAGCTGACTCTGAGAGGCAAAGCGTGTATGACACTAGGTGCCCAAACTTACTGCTTGAGGCAGAGGGAGAGTGAGACATGAATGAGGTCAGGAGCCAGGAACAATGACAACAGGACTCATCCCCCCTGGGCCGCCAGAACCAGACCCATACACAAATCTGCCATCAAAGTGAACCAAAGAGAATGCGCCACCCGAGGGGAGGCTCCGCAGTGGGGTGTGCTCAGGGCAGGTGGGTTCTCTGAACAACTATGGTGCTGGCCAAGAACAGACTCCCCTGTGGACACTTGCAGCTGGCCTGAGGATGGGTCCTCTGAGCAGAGTTGAGCAGGGACCTCTCTGATTTATCTTCATATGCTCAGAGTCCTGTTGTCACGTGAAACAGTGTTTGTGCTTAGTGAATGTTGAATAGATAAATGAGAGGGAATTGGGAAACGTGGGCTCTGCTTCCTGGATATCCTTTTCCTCTTCAAAATGGGTTCTTTCTATCACTCCCTCCCAGCTCATAATACAGCACAGTGGTAAACACATAGAAGGTACTCAAAGGATATTTTACGTCAATCTAGCAGATCCTATGCCAGTGTTGGAGAAAAATTCCTCCAAGGAAGAATTATTTTCTCCTTGCTGTCTTCCCACAGTACTTTTAAATAGCTATATTCTATCTTGTCTTCCCACAGTACTTTTATATAGCTATATTCTAGGAGGACATTGATCATACTGGATTATAGTTTGTTTTTTGGTTTTTTTTGTTTTTTTTGTTTTTTTTTGAGGGAGAGTTTGTCTCCTGCCACCCAGGCTAGAGTCCAGCGGTGTAATCTCAGCTCACTAAAACCTCTGCCTCCCAGGTTCAAGCGATTCTCCTGCCTCAGCCTCTTAAGTAGCTGGGATTTCAGGTGCGTGCCACCATACCTGGCTAATTTTTGTATTTTCAGTAGAGATGGGGTTTCACCATGTTCGGATTATACGTCTTAAAAAATGTGCTTGTTGTCCCTGTTACATATGGACTGTGCAACAGTGAAAGCCATGCCTTATTTATTATCTTGGTGCCCCAAAACCTAACACAACTCTGCCTCTCACACGGTTAATAGGGAGTAAACGCATGCGAGGACATAGTCCAGATTACAGTCAAGGAAGATCCCACGTTCTTGCTTGTGGCACTGCTTTGCCCAGGTGTGGCACTGCAGCACAGAGACAGGTCTATGAGATGTGGTTACAAAGTTTTCCCAAAACTCTCGCCCCCTGCAAGCTCCATCTTTGAGGACTTATATTGCTTCTCTCATTTCCACCCATAGGATAATCATCAAGAATCAAACGGCTTGGATCTGGTCTCTTCTCTTTGAGGAAGCAAGCAGGTATGTACTTTTAGAGAACTAGAAGTTTTCAGTAATTCCTCACTCAACACAAAATCACAAACTATAACTCTTAAGGCAAGACAGCACCCAAAATAGTCCTCGGGTCCAGAGCCCTGCCTTTGGGAAGATGAGCAAATCTTACAGCCATTGCCGTGCTATGAGATCCACAAACTCACACCATCTTCCACAGGCATCATGTGCACACACATACATCCTGAGTAAGTACATGTGTGCACATGTGTGTATATGTGTGTATGAACAGAGGCACTTAAGAAGATATGTATTCAGGCTATAGCTTCCCAACAAATATAAAGAGAGTACAGTACACATTGTTGGAGAGTCTAATCAGATAACTAACCCAGACTATTGAAATGACCCTGCCACGCTTTAAGAATTAAGTAAGTGTAGACATAGGCCAGTTGGCCTTCATTTCATGATGGAAAGGAGCTAACCAGAGAAATGGATTTGCTAATGACAACGAAATACAGTGTAACGCTGTACTGAATGTTTCTCAGATCTTGCTTCTTCTTTCAAAATGGAAAGAGGCCACCTTCTCTTGGGAAACAGCTAAAGGGAGAGAGAAAGTAGAAACAGGCAGGCCTGAGTTCCAGAAACACTCTTCATCATCAGGTGACCTTAGGCACATCGCTTCCTCTCTCAGGGCCTCAGTAAAAAGGGCATAGAACTGAATGAAAGCAAAGGCCTTCCTCTCCTCTTACATTTCATCCTCCCCCCTGTGGATTTTTTTCACCTCCTTGAAGACCCTGGAACTTTTGGAGCGTCATCCAAGATACAATGTGCGTTTCGCCATAGTTTCTCCTTCAATTGGTTAGTCCTTGGATTTACTAACTTTCTCCGCTTTCCCATTCCCTATCAGTATGTAAAATCTTTCTTGGTTCTTTTTTTTTTTTTTTTTTGAGATGGAGTCTCGCTCTGTTGCCCAGGCTGGAGTACAGTGGCATGATCTCGGCTCACTGCAAGCTCTGCCTCCCAGGTTCTCGCCATTCTCCTGCCTCAGTCTCCCTAGTAGCTGAGACTACAGGTGCCTGCCACCACGCCCAGCTAATTTTGTGTGTGTGTGTGTGTGTGTTTTTAGTAGAGATGGGGTTTCACCGTGTTAGACAGGATGGTCTCGATCTCCTGACCTTGTAATCCACCCGCCTTGGCCTCCCAATGTGCTGGGATTACAGGCATGAGCCACCACACCAGACTGGTTCTTGGTTCTTGAAGGAGGGTGGTGGTGACCCACAGGCATGGAGGTGAGTCAGGCCATTGGAAGATTTCCTGTGGCTTACGGAGAATCCAACTCCAGGTTTCTCTTCTTTGAAGAAGTTTCCAGAAATGCTCAAGGTACATAGACCCAGGAGAATAAGGCATATCAACGAATTGTATCATTTTAATTAATAACAAATGTATTTTACTATTTTGAGTAAATTGACAAAATATTATATATCTGTCAATCAAATGACAGAAATATACAATTCAATAATGGGATATTTTAGTGGGCAGGGACCTTAGAGATTTCTTAATACAAGCTCTTGTTTTACAGAGAAGAAAAATTGAACTCAAAGAAAGAAAAGTGACTTGCCCAAGGCTAAATGAATTAACGGTATAGATTGAGTCAGGATCCAGTGTCCAGTGCCATATCCGATAAATCACAACAGGAGCCCATCAGTGTGACTGAGAAGTTGAGTGGTAGGTGTCTGCTCTCTTTTCTACATGTCCCTGGTGGCCCATTTCGCCCCAATAGCCATAGAGCTGAATAGGGAGTTTGAAAAAAGGAGCAAAGAGTATCTTTGGCCTCTTGGTGCTCATTAATCTTCTTTATGCTCCAGATGACAGAAAGCCATTGACTATTGTGTCACAGACCAGAGACCTAGATGCAGAAAGACAGAAGGGCATATGCAAGGTCAGGGCAGCAATACCTTCCCATGACTGTCACTTATTTACAAAACTCATCCATATCCTTCTAATCACCCCGAGGCATGAGTAGGATGACTCTGAGGCTGTCCATGGGGAAATTGAGGTTTGGAGGCAATGTAAACAATTGGCCCCAGCAGGATATGGAAGCAGAGTCCAGTTCTACATGAGTGAGAAGGAATGTACCTGCAGGAACAGACACACAGGGTGAGCCCACCTATGGGCTAGGTCAACCACAGAGCCTGGTATAAACTAGGAACCCAGTGGTATAAACTAGGAACCCAGTAGTTGAGGAACAAATTGAACAAGCAGAGGGGCTGCTGCTGTGTTTGGCAGCCTTCTATGTGGGGCATGCCATGTACATCTGTCTGGAGCATGGATTAATCAGGCCTCAAGACACATAGTTGGCAACCAGCGAGTGCTGTTTTACAGTACATGCTGACTGCTGCTGGAGTGTGTTCTCGGCACTGCAAATCTCGGAGCTTCTCAGATATTTCTTTTGTCTTTTTAAAAATTCATTTTGACACATGCCCACATGTTTTCTATGCTCAGTCTGAACTCACGCCATTTGTAAACCAACAGCTCACACACACACCCTGAGTTCCTGGGAGATGTGGCGCCTGACTCCATGGCAATCACAGCCCACTTTGCATGAAGAAAACTCAGTAATGCAACAACAACAACCCAACGTACCAACTCAGAAAATGTGGAGGTATTTTTTATTCTGTCAAAAAATTAACTGCAATTTTTTCCTTGACACTATTTAATATACGTCAAGCAAGCTTCCACTTCCAAAAAACACTTGATATTTTGGGTGCATGCAGATGCTCCTGTATACTAACATAGAGAACATGTGACATTCTGATATGAGGGGCAGGGGACAGGTTTGGGAACTTCATAAGGTCAAGGCAGTCATAATAAAACCATGTCATGTGTTTAAAGAGCAACAGCATTCAGAAGCACTTTTATGTATTCCCTATATAGGAATAACAGCTGATATTGTTTGAGAACCTAGTATGTGCCATTCTATGTTACACATTTGTATTTGTTTCTCTTAATTCTCACAACCACCATATAAGGTATATACTGTTATAATCTCCAGGTTGAAATGTGGGAAGTGAGACACAGAGGTTTTGAGTAATTTATATGAAATCAGACAGGTAGAAAACGAAAAGTCACAATTCCAACCCACGGACCCAGGGCATGAAGCACAGCTCCAACCACCCCGAGAATGTGTTGGATTAACCCTATTCCACAGAGGAGGAAAAAAACCCAAGAAAGTAAGTAACTTTGTCAAGGCCACCTGACTAACTAGTGCTAGGCCTGAAACCCAAGTCTGTGACCTCAACCACAAGCCTTCTTTCAATGAGGCGGGCCTTCCAGGAGCCCCCTGGGAGGGTGGCAGGGGTGAGTCCCTACTCTTTGTGCAAAGGGGTTTTAATTCTGCCCGCAGCAAGGGAGTCTCCACTGTCCCGGCAGTGTCAGGCACTTGGCCTCAGGCCCTCCGTTTGAGGTAGATGAGCAAGAAACAAAAAGCGACAATGGAGAAAATTGTGCTGCCTTTTGTCTCCAGCAGGCAGCTGGCAAAGTGCTGACCTTTAAGACTTCAAAAGAGGCATTTGCCCAGCCACACATAGACTCCCCCTTTGGGAGCCTGGAAAAGGTTGACTGCGGCTCTTTGCCGCTGCCCAGGTCCTGAGATGAGAAAGAGCCATGGCACCATTTACTTAATCCCATTATGTACCAGATGCTTCGCTAATCTCCTCAGGGCTTTGCACCCTCGTAATACTCCTTTGAAGCAGGTAGCGTTGATGTCACCTCCTTGTTGCAGAAGAAGAGATGGAGGGTCTGAGGGGGAAGTGACTTGCCCAGGGTCATTGAGCTGCACCATGCGGTCTCTCAAAACTCAAGTGCAAACTGGAACTCCGGTTCTGCTTCCCTAATACATTCATTCACAGCCTTCCCTATCTCAGGGGTGGCCGTTCTCTTTGTAACTGCTCGGCGTAAAAACCTTGGGATCACCTTGACCTCACTCTTTCTCTCCCATTCCACATCCACTCTTACAGGAAAGTTCATTGACTCTACCTTCAAAATACACCCATTCTGATACACCTCCCTGCTCACACTGCCACCTCCCTGATCAAAGTCCCCATTACCCTGGGCCTGGAGTACTGACAAAGTTCTAACTGGTCGCCCTGCTTTCACCATTGCTTCCCAATGCCATATTTCCAGTGCAGCCTCCAAAGCAATCTGTTCAGACAGAAGTTAGGTCAGGGGGCCCCCCCAACAATTCCTTATCTTCCTGGAAAGAAAGCCAAAGTCCTGACAATGGTCCACCTGACCCAAAGGACTCAGCCTCCCCCAAGACCTCTGACCTCCTTTCATCTCTCTTGTTCCCTCCTGCCCACCCTACTCCACCACACCAACCTTCTTACCAAGACCTTGGCACCAGCTGTCCTTTCTGCATCCAACATTCTCACCCCAGACACCTGCTGGGTTAACGCCCCTGCTTTCTTCCAGTGTTTACTCAAATGTTACCTTCTTTGTAAGGCCTAACCTAGCCGCTTCCACTGAAAATTAAAATCCTCTTCTCTGAAAGGCCCCAAGGTCTCCCACACCATTTAACTCTCTGTATCATGTAACTTACTGTTGCCTTACTTATATTCAGACACTAAATACTCCACCAAAGACTCACCCAATAGGATGTAAGTCCCACAGGGAGGGGTGTTTATCTGTTTGATTCATTGTGGTACTCCTGATATCTACAACAATTCCTGGTACCTCGAAGGTACTCACAGAATATGTAGAGTGAATGAATGAGCGTAAGTCAAATGAATGAATGAGTGAGGAAGGCCCTATTTCCACTCCAGGGAGAGGAGAAGCTGAAGGAGAAGCAGTACCAATATGTAGAGAGGTGGCCTTAGACAGGGTCCCCAGCATAGACTGCTCGGGCCCTGCTCCATCCCGTGGCAAAGGCCCGCCCTGGCTTCTCAGCCAGCCTCCAGGTCTGGGAGGCCTAAGGCCAAGGAGAACATGAGGTTCTGTGGGTGACACAGGTCTTGAGCATGTGAAGGCAGCAAGGGGAGCTCACACAGGTGCCAGCCAAGGCCAGGTCCTGCCCTGGCTGTGGATCCCAAAGTCTTCCCATTGTCACCTGGCAGCTAGTCAGAGGGACCGACATACAGGTCCTCGCAGCACTTACTCTGGGAAAGGGATGGTTTCCCAGGGACCAGAGCTTTCCTTAAGGCTTCTGTGTAATCTCCTAGAGGGTGGGAGCCAGGCCAGGCTGCCTGCCTTCACACATGCTAAGCACTGCCCAAGTGCCAATCAGTATCTTGAAAACAATTTTGAAAATTATTCCACAATTGATTTCACTACCTCTATTAATACGTGCAAACCAGGGATATTTACATTCCATCAAAAGTTTGCTGAAGGTTCCAAATTTTACTCTGTAATACAACTTCCGTAAAGCTGTGGGGACCCCCTCTTTTACAAGTGGCTCCCAGAACTTCAGGAAGGGCTTGGACGGGAGCTGTTCCTTTGCTCCAAGCCATTCGGACATTACTGAGACTGTTGGCAATCTCACAGAGGCATCAAAATCCCTGCCAAGAGCTCCTTTCCCAAACCCCTTCTGCACAGCTGTAAATTGACATGAAGAGTAATGCTTATTTCGGAGACTATCCAATTTCAACCACTATTCACCTGAGAAAATAGGAAACAAACATTTACTGCTATGGTGGACTGTGGTAAGAAGAATGCACCTTACCGATATGTTCTGGAGGTCCTGTTAAGGGAGACAGCTATGGAAAAACAGGAAGAGCCATGGACCTGGAGGCAGGAGACAGGCATTTGGGTCCAGGTTGGGCCTCTTACTTGCTGTGTGTCCCCTTAGGCAAGTTACTTCTTCTCTCTGAGCCTTAGTTCACTGGTCCAGAAAGGGAGATTTGTAATATATACTCTCTTCGGCTGCCTCGTTAGATTGCTCAGAAGTTCCCTGTAAATTACAAAGTTCTGTTACAACGTGAGGGTTTTTAAATGCTTTTAATAAAAATAGACCCAGCTCCATAAGTTGTTGGGAGGATGACGTGTGGTGCTACAGAGGGGAAAGGAGGAGAATTGTGCAGTGCCAGTGTTCATCAAGGCCTGGCACTAGACACTACTTGAAGGTACTTGCGTTTGGGGAACCTCCCTCCCTCTGGCCCCGGCACTGCACTGGGGTATTATGTGGCCAGTGGAGATTAGTCATGGTCTCCAGGTCCTTCTATCATCAAAGCCGCTAAAAGGTTCACACCTCTTAACAACTCAGCTGGAATCACCCAGGCACAGCCTAAGGCAGGACTTGGCTTTGTTTCGATGGCATCTCTCATTTCTTTATCAGCTTCCCTAAGGAAGGAGCGCTGATGTTGTTTGGCACTGACAAGGAGAACAATGCAGAACATATTTATAGCTCTGCCCTCGCACCTGCAGGGGCTGCTGGTTTGGATTGTAGGAGCTTAGCCGAGCACCGAACACCAGCAGGATTCAGAGAACGACGGTTTCCATCCTCTGCGCACAGTAGCAAGGAAGGTACGTTCACCTTCAACTTAATTCCGAGGGTGCGTCATAAGCTACGGACTGAGCCTGGCCCCTCTGGGGAGGAAGGGCTGCCCCAGGAAGGTGGAAGAGGGTCAAACCCTGCCATACCCTCAAAAAGCCTGTAACTAAGTGCACATGGGCTCTGTTCCTCTCGGTCCAAATTCTGGCTTTGTCCTATATCAGTTACGTGAACTTCCACCAGACTCTGAAGCTCAATTGCTCATCTGAAAAGCTGTAGTAACAACAGTAAAACCCACCACACAGGGCTTTGTGAGTTTTAAATGTAACTATGTGGAAGCACCTAGCACACAATGGGTGCAGACACGGTTAATGTTCGTTGTTGAATCTTGTTAGAGTGAAAAGACAGCCACACGTGACACAATTAAAGAACAATGCCAGGCGGTCTACCTGAGATAAGGTGCTGAATTAAATATCACCAGGTGCCAACCTGTGTGGCACTGACAGCTGCCCTCAGCCCCCCAGCCGAGCTAGAGGGCACTGACAATAGAGTATCTGTCTGATTTCAGGGGAGGAGGAGGGCCCGCCACCCACTGTGGAGCCATTCTGTCTGCGCAGTAGAAAACTCCATCTTTCCATGTGCCTGCCCTTGTCTACACCCTCTCAGCTGAGTCTGGGGTTGGACTTTTTTTTCCTTTTTGCAATTCAATTCAAGTTTATTAAGTGCTTAGGATATAGACCTGTAGTAGGTTTACAAGGATACAAAATAGGTAAGGCACAAACTCGCCCTCAAATAGCTCATAGAGCAATAGTAAGGCTGTGTGTGTGCGTATGTGTACGTGTGTGTGTGTACGTGTGTGCAGTGGGTGTTTGTGGATATAAAGACGATATATGTATGTGTATTTTATACATAGAAAGAGACAGAGAATATAGTAAGTTCTGTTTACTTGTTATAAACAAAACATTATAAAGTGTTTTCAAGCAACAAGAAGTTGGAAATCCAGGAGGTCTGTATGGTGGAGAGGGCATTTACATATGGTCTTGGGGGAGCTCTGGCTTGCATGTAGGACAAATATGGGCTCACCCTCTAACTAAAAGATGCAGCCTTTCCTGTAGCATGCCCCAACACAAAACGGAGATGCCTATTCTGAAAAAAAGATGAAGCATTACGTCTTGGGACAGAAACCAATTCCTGAAGTTCAGTTTCAGTCACAGGAAGAGAAAAAAGGAAACGTGAAACAAGCAAACAAGAAGAGAGTGACTTTGGAGGGTAGTTCAGCCAGAAATCAAGGCAAAGTGCTGGATGGCTCCCCCAGGGGAAGAGCAGGTAGAGGGAAAGGGGAGGGAAGCGACGGACATGCCCAGGCAGGGGACGGCCCAGTGGAATTGAAGCCTAAGATGGGGACCCATGCATGGAGAATCTTGCGTTATTGGGGGAGTATTTGGGCTTAATTTTGTCTCTGACCATGGAAGCAAGGATCAGAAAAGAGCCTGGAGAAGACTTTTTTCCCAGCAAGAAGGAAGCAATAGAGTGAAGAGATATGGAAGATAAAAAGCCTGTGGTTGCTCTGGAGTCAAGGCAAGAGGTGATGGCTGCTGGAATAGAAAAGAGACAACGAGATGTCATCTGCAGCTAGACTTGACCTGGTTTGGCAAGGGTTTGGATGTGCAGTGAGGGGAGGGCCAGCCTCCTCTTGTGTACTGGGATCACAGCCCCACCAGCTCCCTCCCTCCTCACCCTGCCAAATTCCCTGGAGAACGGGCGGCACCTGCCACCTCCGCTTCCTCCCGCCCACTCTCTCCCTCACATCCGGCAGTGCCCCACCCCACTCCTCTGCCCAGAAAGGGCTCTCTTGAAGGTCACCAAGGCCCTCCATGGCCAAGTCCAGCAGCCTCTTTCCAGCCCCATTTTCTACACAGAATTTGATACTGTTGACCTTTTACTCTTTGCAATTCATCCCTCTTGGCTTGTACAGCAAGACACTCTTCTGGTTCATGCCTACTTTCTCGTCCCTTCTCCCCTGCATTCTCTGTGTCCGTATTTTCTTCCTTCTGCTCCCCCAGCAGAGCAATTTTCCAGAGAATCTATTTTTTCCTGTCTCTGTACTCTCTTACATATTAACACCTCCTGTCTCTCACCACAGTGTCAACTACCGCATTTCCCTAGTTGGTGTGAAATCCACATTCCCAGTACAGGAGCCTCACTTTACAGTCCTGTGGGACTTTGCCATCGTATATCCTGGATGACTTCAAACCCAATATGGCTTTCCTTCCAGGTCACTGCCTCTCCTTTCCCTGCTTTTGTTGCTAGACCGCCATTCCCCTAGGCACCTATACTCAACATTCCAGAGACATTGTAAATGCTTCTCTTCTCTCACTGTTCCTATCCACCATCCTCTTTAGTCTTTCTACCCCTGGATCTGACTTCCATGGTTTCTATCCTCGCCCCAGCTCCAGCCCTACCTAGATCATGGTCAGGGCATAGCAATTGCCTCTGGGGACTCTCTATCCAGTCTTTCATCATGAGCCATCCTGCATATGACCATCAAATCAATCTTCCTAAATATCACTCGTGTTATACAAACTCTTTTCAGCATGTATTAAGTCCCTGTCACTAAAATGATTTCTTGGAAAAGAAAAATTAAGACATACGTATACTAGTTGAACAGACACACTTGAAAACCAATTATGATCAAAAAGTAATGTGAGGCCGAGCACGGTGGCTCACGCCTGTAATCCCAGCACTTTGGGAGGCCAAGATGGGTGGATCACAAGGTCAGGAGATCGAGACCATCCTGGCTAACATGGTGAAACCCCGTCTCTACTAAAAATACAAAAAATTAAAATTAGCCAGGCGTGGCGGCAGGTGCCTGCAGTCGCAGCTACTCGGGAGGCTGAGGCAGGAGAATGGGGTGAACCCGGGAGGCAGAGCTTGCAGTGAGCCGAGATCGCGCCACTGCACTCCAGCATCTCAAAAAAAAATAAAAGTAATATGAGACAATAATTCAAATGTAAACACCCAGCTGTTAAGAGCATAAAGGAAGGAATTAGTAACCACCCAAGTCACATGGGGGAAGTTTCAGAAGAGCTGACTTTTAAACTGGTTCTTTAAGGATACATAGGGGCTTAAAAAATAAAGAAAGAAGAAGAAAGTTGCATTCAACAGAAAGGGAATAGCAAGGACAGACAAAGGGACATGAGGGTGCATGGCTTGCAAGAATGGCAGCTGATGAGGTGTCCATGGGATACTGTCCATGGCTGGGGAGATGCTGGTGAGGTAGACCGTGGCCTTATATGTCACAATGAGGAATGATGGCTTTTTCTTATATACAATGGAGGGTTCAAGAGGCTTAGCAGCAGAGAATGCTAGGGGAGTTTAGCCATGGATGAAAAGAAGACCAGAAGTAGATTGTGGTCTGGTCTGGAAGAGCAGCAAGAGGCAGATGAAGGAGAACCCCAAATCCTATTATGGAGTAGTAAGTGGACCAAGTGTCAAAGTGAGGTTGGTGAACAGGTCACACCTGAAGGTGCCAGGGACCCTACAGCAGATGCCTGAGATCAAGTCCAGAGAAAAGGTAAAGTCAGGATCCCAAGGCAGCAAGAATGATGACAGCGATGAGGAGGTACTCATGACATGCAGGAGAGGGGCTAACTTAACTCCGACGACACTGTTCTCTCAGCAGCAGATCTGCGTCTAAGGGGCTGGTGCTTCCATTACACAGATGTGATATTCCAGAGTGAGTCATGATGTGAGTCGGGAGGCATCAGATTGCTCTTCAGTCCGTTACTCTGGTGACAGGGTGGAGAACACACTAAAAGAGAAAGCAGGGAGCCAGGGAAGTCAGAGGCTTGTCCCATAGTCTTGGTTGGGGATAATGGGGCCATATGGACACAGATGATGGGATGGAATTGACTAGTCTTCAGAAATCCACAAGACTTAGTGACCTCCTGCACCTGGAGCCAGAGAGAGAAATAATCCAGGGCAATCTTTATCACTTTGATTATGTCACTTGTTTGTTCAAAGTACTCTTAAAAGTACCCAGTTTCTAGAAATATTCCCAAAATGTGGGGCACAGAAGATTTTAAATAACATACAGACATAGTACTGAATTCACCTTGACTCTCATTGTCAGCAAACTGCCTATTTGATTCTCTATTGATCCTTCTGATATAATCACCGGGAGAAACTATAAAATCCTGGTATGCTCATAGCTCCTCTTTCCCTCTTGTCAACATTCTTTCCAACAATAGGAGAGCAGGCCCATGGCTTCCTACAAGCCATGGTATCTACCCACAACTTCAACTCATTGTTCATCACCTAACCATTTTTCTTTCTTTCTTTCTTTCTTTTTTTTTTTTTTTTTTTGAGACGTAGTCTTGCTCTGTCACCCAGGCTGGAGTGCAGTGTTGGGATCTCAGCTCACTGCAAGCTCCTCCTCCCGGGTTCACGCCGTTCTCCTGCCTCAGCCTCCCGAGTAGCTGGGACTACAGGAGCCCGCCACCTCGCCCAGCTAGTTTTTTGTATTTTTTAGTAGAGACAGGCTTTCACCGTGTTAGCCAGGATGGTCTCGATCTCCTGACCTCGTGACCCGCCCGTCTCGGTCTCCCAAAGTGCTGGAATTACAGGCTTGAGCCACTGTGCCCAGCCTTTTCTTTCTTTTTTAAGATTACATTTCTAAAATGTCTTATAAGTGTTTGGGGTTTGTTCTTTTTACTTGTTAGAGAAGTTTTAGAGACATTCCCTTTACAGACAAGAAGATGATAAAGACATGTTTATTATTGCAATTGTTCATTCAGCAGAGTACTAGCAGTCCTGATCAATGGATGAGTGACAAGAAAAAGAAATGAGGCATTTCCTTCCAATAAGAATCAGAAGGAAAGAGAAAAATCATAATAGATAAAATGATAATTTACATAGCCCAAGAAAATCAACAAAGTACTATAACAGCAATAAGCCACCAGAAAATGTCTTTGAAAATCACATTTTCAAGATAAAAAACTCAGAGAATCTGAAAATGCAAATATCATTGAAACTGGGAATTAATAATTTTTTTTTTTTTTTTTTGAGACGGAGTCTCGCTCTGTGGCCCAGGCTGGAGTGCAGTGGCCCGGATCTCAGCTCACTGCAAGCTCCGCCTCCCGGGTTTACACCATTCTCCTGCCTCAGCCTCCAGAGTAGCTGGGACTACAGGCGCCCGCCACCTCGCCCGGCTAGTTTTTTTGTATTTTTTTAGTAGAGACGGGGTTTCACCGTGTTAGCCAGGATGGTCTCAATCTCCTGACCCCGTGATCCGCCCGTCTCGGCCTCCCAAAGTGCTGGGATTACAGGCTTGAGCCACCACGTCAGGCCGGGAATTAATAATTTTAAGTAAACTAGAAATTAATTTTAAAAATATATAAGATCTATATGGAGAGAAATGACAAACTAACTGATCAGATATAAGAGAGCACCTAGAGAACTGCACTGCATTCGTGAATGAGAAAACCCGTGATAATTCCAATGCTTCCCACAATAATATATAAAATTTAGACCATTTTAATGTAAATCCTTGCTGAATAAGATAAAGTAACACTAAAATTTATGTAGAACAATAAAGGTCTTTGAAAGGCTCATGAATTTTTAGAAAGAAGAACAAAAATAGGATGCTCTTTTTAGCTATCAGATAGTACAACATGTTACAAAGACCCGTTAAAACCAGCACATTACTAGTATAAGAACACAGATATATCAATTAAACAGAACAGAGGATTCAGAAGCAGAACTCATGTCTATAAAGGAGACTGGTTTATCATGGAAGACAGCTCACAAATCAATAGTAAACCAAAACTATAAAACTATTAGAAGAAAATTTGGAAACTATCTCTGTGTTCTTATATTGGATAAAGGCTTTTTAAGCAAAATGCAAAAGAATATAGCATAAAGGAGAAAAACTCTTTTGGATCTGACCACACAAAAATGAAATATTTTGTTCTGCAAAGCCTTCTACACTAATTTAACAGTTACCAGGCAAGGAAGTATATGGCAAAATACATAACTGATTGTAATCTAGAATATAAGGAAAGGTATGCAAGACACAGACAGAAAACCCGAAGTGAAAAATAAGTCAAGAAAATATACGGGCAATTTATAGAAGGTAAAAGCTGACAAAATAACATAACTTTATTACTAATCAGAAAAACATGAATTCAAACAATAATTTGAGATATCTGTTTACATCTTCAAAATTGGCAAAAACAAGAAAATAAATCAAGTGTTGAGATAATAGCAATTACTGAAAAAATGGAAGCTCTCACACCTCTGTAGGTAGGAGGGTAAGCCAGTGCAACTATTTTTGATACAAAATGTACAGTATTTGGTCAAGTTTCCAGGTACTCAATGCCCAGCAATTTTACTCTGGGTATAAACCCCACAGAGACTCTCAAACAGACGTACAAAAAGACATGCACCCAAAACTTTAATAGTAAAGAGTTGGAAATAACCTATACATTCCCCCGAAAAGGAACATAGTCTTTACTCAGATGCCTTTCCTGGTGTCTTCTATCCTGATCACTTTCACAGCAGTTGCAATTTGACTGTCACCCCAGTACTCCTGATTTCCCATCCCTGCTCTGTTTTTCTCCATGGCATTTTCCACCATCTAACTCGGTATATACGGTGTCTTATGTATTTATTTTGTCTATGATCTGTTTCTCCTCTTTAGATTTATAGCCCCATAAAAGTGGGGTTTTAAGTTCTTTCTTCACAGCTGTACTGCTAGGATTTCCAAAATGAACCCACAGTGCTGATGTGGAATTCTAAAGGCCTTTTTTAGAATTTCTCCAAAAAGAGTCCATGAAGCCAACCTGTCAGAGCCGTGGCTTTACTGGAGAGAATTTCACCTATAATATCTGCTTAACTGCCTTCTATATGGCAGGAGAAGAGAGAATTTGTCCCGGCCATGAGATCAACACTCACCTCCTGTCAAAGATCCACAAGTGCCACTCCAGGGGCTTCTCAGGCGGATCTTCCAGGTCTGCCCCTTCCCAGGTGTCAAGGGGAGGGCTAGAGAGAAAGTCAGCGTTCTGGTCCTCCTGGCCTTGTGACCTTTTCACCCTAACTGGCCCCTGCTTTCCTACTTCCATACCTTACCCTCCAGCTACACTAGACAATGTAGTTTGTGAAGTATGCCCTCCCTCTCTTTGCCTGTCCAATTTCTATGTATTTTTCAAAGCCCACCTTTTCTGCATATTTTATTAAACTAATTAAATACAATCAGATATAATGAGAGTAACTTATCTCTAGGGACAGAGAGAGACTGGAGACCAATCTTCTGCTGCACTCCCAGAACTACAGGGACTTCAGTTACAACGACTCTTAACCATCCATTAGTATTGGTATATTTTTTTAGGAAGATGTTGATCTCAGTCTGGCCTCTTACTCCTGAAAATGCTTCTATGTCACCTATCCTATGATCAATTTGTTTATGCTTTACAAATAAACACACAGGGCCGTTGGCAAGACATAATCAATCAACAAATCTCCATTGAATGACATGCTAGAATCAGAAGAGATCATAAAGATCTTACTAACACTGGGTCTTGCTATGAAGACATGTAAGTTTAGTGAAGGATACAAGATCTCTAACACAAATAGCAATAAACGATATGAAAGCATCCAACTGATCACTACATTTTTCAGCAAAAGTTCAGAGAAAGGGCTTGAAATGGCCCAGACGTTTTTGTTGCTTTTTTTTTTTTTTTTAAGATCATTAGGCTCCATCAATGAGCAACATAATGAGAAAACACTTAATCCAGGTCCTAGCACAAGCAATAACTTACAGGCAGGCATGAACATGAGTAACCGGGAGTTTGCAGAGCATATTAATGCGTGGCCCCTCACATACTCACACGCCAGTGTCTCCTTCCTCATCCCCATCCTCTCCCAGACTTCCCCACTAAAGAAGCATTTGACCCTCCTGGATGACGTTCACAATTTACATGCACTGGGTGGGGGAAATTTGAAGGGATTGCTAATGTGGAAATGGTCTGGAAGGTGGAAAGACAAAAGACGACTTAGAGAAGAGAGAATGAGAGGCTGGAGGAAAAGCAATGGGAGAGAGACTGGGGAGAACCTGAATAGGCTGATGCCGGGACAGAATTTTCAGGAGGTTGGAAATAGAGTCTATGTGTCTTTGGAGGCAGCTATAAAGTCTTAAGAGAGTGATGTGAAAAATACATGGTTTAAATTTTTGTTTTGGGAGTGAATAGGATTTTACTTCAGACTATTTGAAAAGAAGTCAGTGAAGATTAGTGTGCTTTACAAAAAATGTTCTGGTTGTTAAACAGTGTTTTTGGTGAGTAGGAGTATTATTTTGGTCTGGGCTTTGAGGGACTCAAGATAAGAAAAATGTGCTTTTGAATTGTCATGCATGGTTTGGGTGGTGGGGCAGGAAGTAAATCAGCCAGGTTAAAAGAGGGTGGATATGTGGGGCAGTGGGGGACACAACTATTTAGAAAAGAGGGAAAATTAGAGTGGGCTTGGGAAACCAGACCAGAAAGTTAATTTTCAAATTCAACCTAATGCAAAATGAGAGAAAAATAAAAATACTTTCGAAGGCTGAACACAAGTGGCCTCCTGGTCACGGCTAAATTGAATCGTTTTGGTATCCTGTGTCTAGAATAAGTAATGGTGAATTGACTCTAGCTTGGTTTTAAAACTAGCCTTCTTATTTCCATGTTTTTCATTACAAAAACTGGGTTTGAAGAGTATCACAGACTGAATAATGTCCCAAAAATTCAGAGGTTGAAGTCCTAGTTCCTAATGTGCATGCATTTGAAGATAGAGCCTTTAAGGAGATAATTAAGGTTGAATGAGGTCATAGGGTAGGGCTCTAATCTAATAGGACAGGTATCTTAATAAGAAGAGGAGGAGACACCAGGAGCGCACACTCTAAGAAAAGGCCATGTGAGGACATAGAGAAGGTGGCTTCTGCAAGCCAAGAGGGACCGACCTCCAGAGAACCACTGAATGTTAGACTTCTAGCCTCTAGAACTGTGAGAAAATACATTTCCATTGTTGATGCCACCCAGTCTGTGGTATATTGTTATGGCAACCTGAGCAAACTAATACAAAGAACATCTGTAATTGGCAGAAAAATACCAAAGATGGTTCTAACTAATGATTTAACTTAATTTTCAATTCATCTTAGTAAAGACCACCATGTCAAATACATGCAGGTCCAATGCGAATTAGTGTTTGGATCTGAAAAACCTGTGCTTTGCTGCCTTCTCCTCCATACTCTTATAATAAATGGAACTAAATCAATCTTCTCTATTTTTCAAGTATATTGTTGTTTATAATTGCACTCCTGTGTCCTTACAGGCCACTTACTCTTTCTCCCTCTCTGTGACCTCAGGTAGGACACTTTATTTATTCCAATGCAAAGCTTTTTGACAAAACTGTAATGTTGATTTGGAGTCAGGGTACAAGGGCAGGATTCCAAAGTAATAAACAATAATCACTTTGAACAAGAACTTCACAAATTAGTTGGGGTGACAGAAAGTGGCATACACTTGTGCAGAGTAGAATCCCAACAAAGACATTTGTAAATACGTACAGCCTTACCTGTTCCTCCCCACCTCACTCCCACCTCCTAATAAAATCCAAGGAGGACGAGGGCTGGATTGGGTATGCTAATATCCATACAGAAAGCTTGAGCAGAAAGCTGCGATCAAAAGCTCATTTACTATTATGAATAGCATTTTTCTTCAGCATCTGAAAGGATTAGCATTTTGCACTAAGGCCAAGTTGCTCTTGTGTGAGAGATCACCTTACATTTGGGTTCAGGCTCAGAAAAGAGATTTACACAGGCACCACTAGGCTGGTGGGGTTGGTGCCAATGATTTTAATTAATTCATCTGGGAACCTAGAAGATCATAAAGAGTCATAAAAGGAGTATTTGAGGTGGCATTTGACAGCACCAGCTCTTTATGGATGAGAAAACTGAAGTTCATGAAAGAGAAGTGCCTAAGGTCCCCATGATCACACATGAGGGAGCTGGCACTGCAGGCTGGTAGCCACATTCCTTCTGCCAGTGAGTGCCATCATGCACAGAGTAGTGCCACTTAATGGGGGAAATGGAATGCTTTGTGGCACTGATGAGTGACAGATATTTCTTGGGAATTACAAGCTCTAACTTTTGCCTCCTAATTGTGCATTAAGTAGTTTTCCTTAAGGTGTATTTAATGAGCACTTGACAGGTGCAAATCAGAAGCAGTGGGATGGGGAGGAGCAGAGATTAGATACGAAGATGATCAGTGTGGTTCCTGCCCTCCAAAGAGCACCCAGACTAGTTGGGAAGACAGACAGCTTTCCAGATAGCACAGCAGGCATTTGAAAGGAAGAGCGAGGGTAAGAACTGAGGAGGGCTTTCCAATGAATGGAGTAGCCAGAGGTGCAATGAGGGTGTGAACACGCAGCTTTAAAAAGCCCATCCTGTCAGTTTGTTAATTAGTTTAGAGTACTTCTAGGTCATATCCAAATATACATACAATGGCCAATGGCCCATGATTAACTATCATACTATACACTTAGGTGGGGAGAAGGGTTTAAGGAGAGGAGAGAATAGAGTGATGATACTGAGCCAAGAACTGTGTTGATAGCTTGTGCAATGGGTAGAGTTGATGAAGGAAGGCTTCCCAGAGAAAGTTGGTCATTTACTAAAATTCCAAGAAGGGGGATGAAGCTATTTGGTTGGCACTACATAAAGAGCCCAACTTTGGTTTTGTGGCTCCCAGGAATCTGGCCCAGCCATCATAAGCCCGATGTGTGTTTGTATTTTTTCCTGCTCCAGGAAGACTGTGGTACAGGTGCCTGGGGAGCAGGCTGCTAGGAGAGGTTTGGTAGAAGTGTCCTGGGTTAAGGTGACGAATAGCATCCTCTTCCTTCTGTTCTTGCTTTCAAGCTGTGTGGACTCAGCTAGTTTACAAGATGTGGAAGACAGCTAGAAGGAGACAACCCAGCCCAGGAAGGCAGGTTGGACTTGAAGGCGTTATGCGTGATGATAAGCAGTATTATATAAACCTGCTCTGACCCACTCTTGCCAAGAGGGACTTTACAAATAGATAACATTTTTTGAGGAAGGCTCCAGAGGGAGACTGAAAAGTAAGCCTTGGCTGACTGGGGTGGGAAAATCCCCAGCAATTGTCAGGACATGTAGGTGACTCCTCAGATGGGCTGAGCAGTGGGAGGAGTGGTAGGGGAGAGGAGGAAGGGCAGGTGGCTAGAAGCAAAGGCATCCCTTTTATTTTTTCAATCAGAACCGAGTGCTTATGGATCAGAGACTCCATCTGTCTGTCAGTCTCTTTTTCCATAAGAGAGAGCCTGGTTAGATTGTGTCTCTGGCCAGGTTCTCCGTGAAACAGGCTCTCAGATGGACATTTGTGTTCAATAAGTTTAATGGGGAGTGAGGGGAGCAGTACTGAACAGAGAGAAGTTGAGCAGTGAAATAGTAGCATCAGAGGCTCCAGCCAGCCCTGCAGGGCACTCTGCAGTTGGGATGAGCCTTCAGGGATGTGTGAACATGTGCAAAGAGCAGGACTGTGTTTTTCCACTAACCAAGCATTGGATACAGGCTGTCCCCGGGGCCCGGGTAACCCTGGGCAGGGCAGCTCCAGGGATTGCTCCCTTCAGTCAAGAGCAATGTCCAGCAAAGGACTGGGCTGTGAGCCACCAGCACCCAATACTCCACCCCTCACCTCAGTTCTGAAGGGGGCATCTGGGCTTCAGGAAATCAGGGTTGGAGTCCTAGACTGCCACTTAGTAGCTATGTGGCTCTGTAGAAATCACTTCACCTCCCTGGGCCACCACTTTCTCATCTGTAAATGAGAGTTGGACTGAGTGATGTTCAATGTCTCTTCTGACCCTGAGGCTCTTGGATGTTAACGGTTGCAGGATGTGTGCTGGCAGCAACAAACACCCTTCCCTAATTTCTATATTCGTCTTTTGTCATCCGAATTTCCACGCAATTTTGTCTGAAACCTTTCATGGCCTCTCCATCTTGGGAATTACATCTGTCCTTCATCTCCAAATTACTCAATCATAAGTGATAAGTAGAGTGCTAAGTACTGTGGAGGGCTAGAGGAAAGAATACATAATCCAAGGACTGTGCTGTCCCGAGACAGATGATCTTCAACTGGGAGACTAATAGAATGCTCCAAATAATTGGTGGATGCAGGATGGGAGACTGGGTGAGAGCAATGTGCCAATCATTATACAAGAGTGAGAGCTGGAGGCAAAAACAAGAAGAAAGTCATTGAAGAGGGAGTTTTTAGAAAGAGGGTTGCCGAAGACTAATTCTAAAGAACATGCATGTTGAGGAAGGCGCACCTTGACATTTACAGAGCCGGAGGCAGGAGTGCCTACGGAGGCCCACAGGCTGTGTAACTGGCGGGTGCCTGTAGTCCCAGCTACTCCAGAGGCTGAGGCAGGAGAATGGCGTGTACCCGGGAGGCGGAGCTTGCAGTGAGCCGAGATTGAGCCACTGACTCCAGCCTGGGCTACAGAGCAAGACTCCATTTCAAAAAAAAAAAAAAAAGTTAAAATCAAAATAACACATAGTTACATTAAAAAGGTTTAATCCTCCCTTCCTAAGGCCAAAAAGAAAAAATACGAGTACCTACTGTTTTTGTGTGACTGAAACACCAAAGATGACTCAATTTAATTTAATTATTATTGTACATTCTGGAATGTTCTAGCAATGAACTGGCCATATTTAGATGAGTAATAAAATAAAAACAATGATTCACACATAATAATATGCTTTATTATTAATATTTAACAAAACATACATAATTCATAAAAAACTATATTTTATTCCATAACAGTGATTGACACATAATAATATGCATTATTAATATTTAACAAAACATACATAATTCATAAAAAACTATACTTTTATTCAATAACAATGATTCACATATTAATATACATTATTATTAATATTTAACGAAACATACATAATTCATAAAAACTATATTTGTATTCAGTAACAGTCTTTTTTAAACTTTTTATTGACTTTCTGTCAGGAAAATCGCTAATTATGTTCTTACAATCAAGATTTGTACTTAATTTGTGTTTTACTCATAGTGCAAATCACACAACATTTCTTGAGTCGTTTTAGTTTCAGGATACTTATTAATTTAAATTTAAAGGAACTGTTTTATAGATGCACTATTGATTATAATGTTAATAAAATGTTCTTCAGATACTACTTATATTTGGAACTTTATACATCCTCTTCAAATATTATAATGAAATGGCATGTGGTAAACTATTATTATAAAATATGATACAAAATATTTTTATTTTATCATTGTGACTTACATTATAATACCATCACCACTATATAGATCTTTACAGTAATGTCATACTTCGCATGTGCTATGTCTAGGCCTACAGATACACAAATTTAAGGGTAATATAAAGTGTTTGCAACTGCAAAAAATAAATCCTCGGTTGCCAAGTACAACTGTGGGGAATGTCATGCTCTTTTATGAGCACTGGTGGAACAAAGAATTGGAACATGAAGATAAACAATAGCACAAATTTTTGACATTATTGAGAAACAACAACTCGTTTTGCAAGCGTCTATTACATTCGGGCCAGCATGGCTCACTTGGCAGACTGAGGCAGGAGAATCAGTTGAGCCCAGGAGTTGGCGTCCAGCCTGTGCAACATAGAGAGACACCATCTCTACAAAGAAAGAGAATTTATTACATTCACACTGAGAAGAAAGATATTATCATTGATTTGTCTTTTCTTTTACTCAAGAGTTTCCACTGGTTTACTTCTCCCACCTCTAAAGCAGTGTTGCTGTCTAATACTGGCGTGACCCACAGAATTTTACCCAAATTGGTCACACTTGCTTTTTAGCCAGAGATGGAGAAGAAAAATGTTTTCCTGAAGCCTAAACAACGTTGATCCCCATAGACAATGATAGGGTTACCATCTATGTTCAGACAGCGCTAAAAACAAGTGACAGAGATACCCAAATATTCTGTAATACTTTGATTTATCTTGTGTTTATGATACTTGGAGCTCTCTAAAGCATAGGGCCTAGCACAAGAGCTCTTCTCTCCCAGGTCTAATGGCAATGCTGTATGAGCATATGAGGAAGACATAAATGAAAAGATAACAACATAAACTTACTCAGGGAATCTTCTAATTTAAGAGACACAGCTCGATAATGAATGAAAACTATAGCCTTCAAAGTGATCTCTGTGTCCACTTTTTCCTGGCTTCAAATTCTCCATTATAATCCATTATAATCAGAGTTATCCCTGTAAAGAATAGGTCTAAAGTCACAGCTTGGTTTAAAACCCATTGATATGAAAAAACAAAAAGAAAAGAAAAATATCCACTGATAGCTTCCTGCTGTTTTCAGGGCAATGCCCCAAACTCTTATCATGACAAGGCCGTCTGCGTCCTGGCCCCTATATAACTTTCCAGCTTCATCTCTGAACCTCCTCTGCCCAGCACCTTATGGTCCAAGCATCACAGCAGATTTTTTTTTTTTCTCCTTGAATATGATGTGTGCTGTCAGTACGGGGCTTTCATATGCAAGCTATTCCTCTGGCCCAGCACTTTTCTCTCCATACTCTTCAGATGAGTCTCAGCCTGGGGGCCTTTTCTGAGCTCATCCCCTTGTGAGAGGTGCTCCATCACACTGTACTACCTCTGTGAAGGTTAGTTATTACTTAGCTGTCTGTCCTGCAAACTATACTGTATCTTCCGTGAGCATGTTCCCAGTGCCACGTACAGACAGATACTTAACAATGAACCACTGAATGAATAAGGTTCAAAGACATGGATACCTGAGAAAATTGTGTCAGAGTTCTGAGGCCAAGAGCCTTGAGACCCTGGGAAGAAGTTTATGATTATTAGGCAAAGCCCAGGGGTTAGGCATTTGTGTTCAAGCTCACATTAGAAGTACCGGCCTTGTGACAGTATGGAAAGGTTGCAGACACAGACATACAAGACCTGCAGTGAAGTCCCAATTCTGCTAACTCATAGCTGTGTAACTTTGGTCTAGTAAACTCCTTGAGTGTCTATTTTTCATTGGTGAAAGGAACAATATATGTTCTACCTAAGTGTCTTCAGGGTTATGGTACCAAGTAAAGAAAAAAGATTTATGCAAAATCCTATTGTAATGTGTAAAAGGCAACATAAAATTTACAGACCGGGCACGGTGGTTCATGCCTGTAATCCCAGCACTTTGGGAGGCTGAGATAGGTGGATCACTTCAGGCCAGGAGTTCAAGACCAGCCTGGCCAACACGGCAAAACCCTGTCTTTACTAAAAGTACACACAAAAATTAGGCAGGCATGATGGCGCGTGCCTGTAATTCCCGCTGAGGCACACAAGAATCACTCAAACCTGGGAGGTGGAGGTTGCAGTGAGCCAAGATAGCACCACTGCACTCCAGCCTGGATGACAGAATGAGTCTCTGACTTAAAAACAATAAAAATAAAAGTAAATAAATAAATAAAATTGACATATTATTAGACTTCATCTATTAAGGAATGATGGCATGGACATCATGGATGGCACAGGAAGTTAAAGATTATCGGTGGCTTTAAATCAATTGGCCTCAGTGTTCTGGAAGTTTCAGTGGGTAAGTACCTAAAAGACAGGAGGTAGCTTTGTGCTGTTGCTTTGTGTTGAGCTCAGTCAATTACTAAAATACATCTTAGTAATTACTGTGTGACAGTAATCATAAAACCCTATACAATGACACTGGATAATATAGACATAGTACCTTCTCCAGTGTGAATTCTAAACACAAACCACCTGTGGCCAAGCCAGTTCCTAGTGAGTCATCACCATGAAGCTTTCCTGCACATGGGATTATCTTCTGGCTCTTACTGTCAGGTTTCAAAGGCTTTGACGATGCATCTTCACCTTCCCAACCCTATCCTTGCAGGGACAGCGGTTGTCTGCTTACTGAGTAGTTTTGTGGGCTGGGTATTGTTGGTGCTATCTTTTTTTTTTTTTTTTTGAGACGGAGTCTTGCTCTGTCGCCCAGGCTGGAGTGCAGTGGCCGGATCTCAGCTCACTGCAAGCTCCGCCCCCCGGGTTCACGCCATTCTCCTGCCTCAGCCTCCCGAGTAGCTTGGACTACAGGCGCCCGCCACCTCACCCGGCTATTTTTTTTGTATTTTTTAGTAGAGATGGGGTTTCACCGTGTTAGCCAGGATGGTCTCGATCTCCTGACCTCGTGATCCACCCGTCTCGGCCTCCCAAAGTGCTGGGATTACAGGCTTGAGGTGCTATCTTTTTGATCGCAAGACAACGGACTGAGCTTAACCTGATTTCTAGGTTCTTCTCCAGTATTGATATTCCATGACTATTGGAATATAGCCTAAGAATGAAAAATACAATGAGAAATTGAATATTATGAGCCTTGATGTTATTACTTGTGTTTAGCTGCTCCTAAAAGATATGTTGCAGTCTGCACTCCACAGAACAAAATTGTATAGCCATGGGAAGAAACAGAGGGACTTACTGAAAACTCTCTGAGGGTGTTGTGGTATGTAGACCTGGTATACCGCTCAAAAGCAGCATTATAGAACTGTGCCTGATCTGACTGCATGAGAATCACCCAGCTTATGGTGACCACAGCTTAGGGTCCCAGAGTCAATAGAAAGAACATATCTTTAGATTAAGATTGCCCTAAATTTGTGGTCTTGTTCTACCCCTTCCTGGATATATAAGTTTGAACAAGTTATTCAGTCTTTCTGACCACCAGTTTTCTAATCTATTATACAAAGTTGTCTTGTAGGGATGTGGTAAGGACGCTTAAGTTATTACTTGCTTAGTTATTAAATGAGGTAACATATGTATAAACAAAGCACATTCATATAATAATGAGAGACAAGCTGGTAATCAGAAAAAAAATGTAGTGAGGCAATAGTGGATGCAGTTTTAACTGCACACATTGCTGTAGGGCTGGGGTTGGGTTGAGGTATGACATAGAATAAAGTAAAATAGAAAACAACTAGTGAAGTCAGAGGAAATAATGATTTTGAGCAGAGATAGATATTTTCAGGAATTTCTCAGACTTCTGATTAAAGTTAAAGACGTTTATAGAACTTTCTTCCGGATCAAGCAGGGAATAAAAGCATTCCCAGGTAAGAACAGCAGACATACTTGTCTACTTGGAAGGGATTCTCAAGGTTTTGTATGGATTTATTCGCTAGCAGTAGGAGCAAAAATAGCCAAAACTATAGACCTATAGTTGTTGAGGGCTGTGTAAGACATGCAGAAAGAGAGAGGGGTGTTGAGATCACTTTGCATTTATGCAAGTAGCTTTATAAAAGGAAACAACCAATAGACAAGCCCCAATATGGACCAATCTGAGATGCAGAAACAGATTGAACTAAGCACTCAAAAAGAAGACAAGACTGGAGCCAGGAGACCCCCAATAGTCTTAGCCATACCAAAAGGGCAGATTTGGTAAGTATTGCCATAAACTTGCTAGATTTCATACTGTGTCTTGCTACACATAAGCATGAGCCCTGTTTGAAAAGTACCTTGCAAAAGGCAGATGCAGAGTCAAAATTAGACAAGTATTTCTTCCCTTTTCCCTAGTTCCTTTTTGGGAATGAAATTGTTAAGGGTAGTAAAAAGAGAAATAAAACAAACAACAACAACCCTTGAAGACCCAGCGGTGAAGTGGGAACCAATTCAGAGAGTGGCTCAAAATTGGCGATGCATAGTGAGTGTGTGAGCTATTTTCTCTATCCAAATGTAGCTGATAACATGTGTTTCCAGGACTCTGCATATCTTCTAAAGCCGGAGTCTGGCAGACGAGCGAGCTTGAAGAATCGTCTTTATGCAGAATGACATTGCTTTGTTCTCCTTCCACGTTTTTTGTCTAATTCATCAACCATAACAAGCTGTGCAAATGCAGACTAATGTGAACCCTTAGCTTGCTTGCCGTTATGCAGGCACATGATTGGCTTTCCATTTCAGTGCTTTGAGTGGTTCCAAGAGAAAGCTGCCTGAGCTGCTACCTCATCAGGAAGAGACTCCGGACCATCAACACTGTTAGGGAGTTTGGAGGAACTCCGTCTTAGGCGTGTGTGTGAACTGGGAAGCTTGCTCCTACAACCACAGGCTTGCAAACATCAGCTTCATTTGCTGCAAGTGTAAATTATTCTCAAGCCACTTCTTTGATCCGACCTTGTTTCCCAAGTCCCACAAATTAAATTGTGGAAAAAGCTATTTGTCAACAATACCAGAGACTCTGTGGTGATCAATTAATTGTCTTTTCCTTCCAAGTGCTACAAATTCTGTAACAACAACCGCCATAACAAAGACAACGATGATGACAGTGAGTGATGGTAACATCATCTGCAGAAACCCACAATCAGCTTGGACTGATGAAAGACAAACAAACACCAAGTGCCATAATTTCAGAGGAAGAGGAGGAAAATACTGAAAGGGTGTTGAAAATGAGCCAGGAAATTTCCTGTTCGTTATTTTCACTACTATCGCCAAAGCACAGCAAGGTAGCTGTTATCGATCTCATTTTACAGTGGAGAAAACTGAAAACGAGAATGTTCGCTAAATTGCTGAAGATACTACAGCTAATCATTGGCACATCCAGGGATTCAGACCCAAGCCATCACTGTTAGATCTTTTTACCTGTGTGCCAGTTTCTGTCTTGTTCATCTGCCTCGCACCTTAGCTGCCCTGTAGACTTGAACCATAGCTTGCATTTGGCCATTCCTTCCCAGAAAGCAGAGTGACTGAGGAGTCACTAATTGGGGGCTGGAGTTTTATTGGCTGTAGTCAGGCTACCCCTAACAGCAGCTGCCTGCAGCAGGCTAACCTGGACAACACACTGCTGGGGTGATGTGGATTACAACATGCTATGATTTGCTAATTACCTCCTGGGCTAGATTGCAGAGTTGTTACTGTATTGTTGAGACTTTGGGCTGGGTCTGTCAATAACTTGGTCTTCAATGCCTGCTTTATCCAAAATAGTAGACCTATTTCTCTGTAATAGTAGACCTAATTCTCTGTAATATTGTAGGCAAGACTGATATCGGCAGGTAGGCACTGGTATGTACATCAACATATAGATGGTATATAAAGCCATAAGACTGGATGATTCCATTCATCAGGGGAGTGAATACTACAAATTTATGTTTTATTTTTGCCTGTAATCAAATATGCACAAATAATGTGCAGAAATACTAAGGGGAATATATGAGAAGAATAAAAATGTTAGATTGAGGCATTTATACAGAGCTTCCTGGAAGAGACTTTAGCGATAGGAGGGTCAATGACCTGGATGAACTCTGAGAGAGAGCAAAAGTAGGTGTTAGGCAGAGTGAGTTCATGGAACCAAACCTGTTAGCCAATCACCAGGCTCATTCCCTAGGCCCTTCTCACCACAGTCCAGGTGAGTGAATTCTAAACCTCACTCACTAAAGCACACGTTTTCCATAAGACTTCCCGGGGGAGGGAGCATATCCTATCTCTTAGAAGACAGTGTGGGTTGCAAGTACTTAACTGGAGTGAGATTATGGAAGAAAGGGAATCTTGGGGAAGATAAAGAATGAGTGAGACTCCACATGATCCCCACATAAGCATTGGCCTGGTAAAGCAAATTGTTCCAGCCTGCAAAGACCTTAGAACGTTTATTGAATGCAGGGATCTGTGTTTTGGTTTCTCTGTGGCCCTTGCTTTAGCCACAGTGGAACACAGCCATTTTTTAGTGTGAACTTTAGAGGATGAACAAGAAGACTGTATGTGGGACTGTGTCCTGTCAGACATAGAAAGTGACAAGAGACTGAGATCCCATCCTAACAATGAGAACAAGCCTAATAAGGTGAAAAACATAGCTATTTGAGTACACCATCAGAGAGCTGAAATGCAAATTGTCTAAATGAACTAATTCCAGAAAGGATGAAGACTTCCTAGGAAAGAAGAGATCCATGGCTGATCTTACCCCTGGCAGAGCAATGGGAGAAAGAGGAATGTACCATAGATGGGGTAAGAAGAAATCAGCCAAGCTTGCAATGAACTTTCAGTGGCCATGGACTGGATCAAGGGATGAGAACGTAAAGGAGCCCCAGCCACAAAACGAGTCTACCTACCCCCTAACTCTTTTGCGTAGACCTTTACCAAGTGCTTTGGGGTAATTCTCTGCAGGCTGTGGATAAGGAAGAAGAGTTGAGAGAGATTCCTCCAAAGTATTTCAGACATCCACTGAGTATAATGCAGAGACCGTCCAAATGTTGAGGGTAGGGCATGAGAACTGAGAGACATCTCCGGAAGTTTCTCATGGCCATTACCAAGTGAAAATTGCAGTTGCCAAAGCCTGGAGGTAAGATGAGATAATTGAGAGAAATCCTAAGGCACCAGACCTTCACCAAATGTACTGCACTAGCCCTCCAAAAGCTAGAATGGGGACAGATCTCAGTCATCAGAATGGGGACAGATCTCCTGAGGTGCAGAAAGCTGGTAGAGAGACTAGAAAACTGAGAAAACATCTCGCCAGCCTGAAAAAATTGGCAGCTGAACTGTAAAGCAAAAGAAGCACGCCAGAAACTTGTAGGATCTCAGATCCCAGCCCTGATAAGGGAAAAGTCTGCATCCCATTCCCAGAAAATTGCAGAAAGACAAGCTTTTTAAAAAGTAAAACTATAACATAATATTTTGAAATGAACTAAGAGACGTTAATGTGATACAAGATATGAGACAGCAACGTAAATCGGACTTCAAAAAACTCAAGAAAAAGGTGACAGAAAAAAATGGAAATAAATTTAAAAAATCATTTTAGAAATGAAGACTAAACTAGAAGATACATAAGAGCAAATCAATACAACAAATGATGACTTAAAAGAAATATACAGTAAAAAGGAAAAAAAGTTTAAATCAGAAATAAATGAAGAGATTAAAAGTGTTTGAGAGAAAGTGACAAATATTAAAGATAGCTAAAGAAGACCCAACACACCAATGTTAGGTGTTTCTGAGGAAGAAAACCAAAGCAAGAGAAAAGAACAAATATTTTCTTGAAAATTCCTAAAATAAAAAAGCATTTGAAACCATATATTGAAAAAATACACAATGCACCTGAGAATATCAACACAGAATGATGATCACAAAGATGTATTCTAATAATATTACTAAATTTTTTTTTTTAATTATACGAGCATCTAGGCAAAAAGCATATTACTGAGAGGGATTAAAATATCATCAGACTTTTTATCAGACTTATACACCAGAAAAAAAGAGTCATTTTACTCAGTGAAAGAAAATTGTTTTCTATTTTTATAAACTAACCTTTAAGTATAAACGCGCAAATACACTATTGTCAACAAAAAGAATCAGAGATTTCTGTTCCTATGGCCCCTTCTTAAGGAAGTTACTAGAGAATAAGCTTCAGGCCATCAAAATGACTAGAGAGAAATAGGAGAATTGGTAGTGATCATTAAATATATTTGCACTTGTAGAAAAGAGGTTAAATAAGCATAAAGCAGGAGAGATCTTAGTATGGAATGCACATATGCTTTGACAATGTAAATATAGTACATTAATAAAAAAGTGGGACACTGAGGACAACATATGTAAAAAATTTTTATCTACCTTGAGTAATAACAATCCGTGGAGGTAGTATAATACTATTATTCTGAGACTCTTGTATGTGTAGTAAGCAAATAAATAATTAAGGGATATTCTAATTCCACCATTCCTGGTATCCTTGAGAACCAAGACTGTAAATATAAATGGGAGGAGACACATATGTAATTTAGAAGAAGTTAAGAGAATACCATGTAGTTATGAGTTTGAACTGAAAATATCAGTATGAATACAAAAATTCATTATATGTGTTTATAGGAGATTACAGCTATCTATCATCTATCTATTTACCTATAACACATGTATATGCACATATTCTGTATATACAACCCAGTAGCAATCAGTATCTCTGATGCCCTTGTGGTTTTGACAATACAGTTTCTCATTTTAAAATAAGCAAACAAGAGCAGGGATTCTCAAGAAAATATGCAAAATGGGTCTGAAATATCTTGCTGTACCAGACACTATGAGAGATTACTAGAGACACGTGAAAAGGACTTGGGGACCAACTTGAAAAGGTTCTCAGTTACCAAAGAGGGGACAATTTGAGATTCAATAAGGCAAAGGATTGCAATGAATTAAAACCCATCAAATATTTGTAAATCCACAGATGTATAATGATATTTGCAATTGATCACCTTCAGAGGGTGACAGGAAACCAATTCATAATCTTGATTCAAGCATTTATCCTGTCTTTCCTATATGAGCTGTACTACTGAGTAACAAAATATTGGATGAGGAAAAGTGTTTCCTTACACAATTAGTGCAGCTATTAGATGAAACATGAAATAATAGATTAAGATGTCACCAACTCCCTATGGATTGATGAATCTAAGAACTGAGCATCAATAGCTACTGACACCAAAAAAAGAAGAGTGAAAAACCAGACATAATGCTTTGAAAAAAGAACACACCACCACTGTCTTGCCAGGGGGATCACATCTGAGTCTGGTCAAGATTCACATTCTAGCTGCTAATTTGCAGGAAACACAGAGGACAAAGGAGCATTCAGCAAAAGCTAGATGGCAGGTCAAATGCAAGGTGCATCAACAGGTAAGTTGCAAGAAAAAGAGCGAGACAGAAAGAATCTTAATGTAAAAGACAAGTCATGCTTTTAAAATGTGCAAGATTAAACTACAACATACAGGAATGCACACTTGGGTGATAAAACTATAAAGAAACACAAGGGCTAGAGTGAGAAATGGTGCTGTGACTGCAATGAGGTGTGTGGAGGGGGCCCCTCAGGTGGCTGCCAAGGCTCTCTTTCTTGATCTGGGTGGATTTAGGAGTGTTTGCGTTACAATAATTCACTAAGCTACACATTTGTCTTGCACTGTGCTGTTTCTCTGCTTTATTTTACAGTAAAATGTGTATCTAGGTAGGTGTATATATAGTAAACTGTATGCTTATTTTTCTGTATTTGTATTTGTGCGTATATCTGTATGTGTTACATATCTATCATCTATCTGTCTGTTTATTATGCTTTAAGTGAGATGTCTTGCAAGAAAAATATCTCCAACATTGAGAAATGGTCCCTAAATGATCAAAATAAACTTTTACATGCTGGGGTACAATGGCAGCCTCTACATCGATAAAATGAGAATGAAAACAAAGGCAGCCTAGAAGCTTAGACCAGAACTCTTGATAGTAATCTGTGACCATAGAAGCCATGCCTTGCTTTTGGTACTCCACCCTAATGTATTCCACTGGGGCCTGGCTCTCCCTTTGTCCCCAGCAATTAGCACAGTTTACACTTGAGTGATCATTGTTTTGACCCGCCCTAAGTCTCGGCATCCGGACTCCATCACCCACCATCTGTGCCCTGGCCAGGAGGACTTCTCAGCAGCTCTCCAGCAAGCACCGGAAGTGGGGCTTGGCTACAGGCCTATGGTGTGACGGGCGGCCAAGGACAGAGTCTTCTGTCACTCCTGGTCTCGAGGACCAGAGCAGACCAAAACCAGGCACAGATTTAGTTGTCTGAATACTCCCTTTTATAATGAGAGAAGGGGAGACAGATTAGAAGAAAAGGAAAGAAGAGGAGAGAGACAAGAGGATGGTGAGAGGACAAATAAGAGAGAGAAAATGTAAAGAGGAAAAGAACAAAGGAAAAATAAGAGAAAGTAATTGGGAAGGAGGAGGGAAGGAAAGGAGAAGTTAGGAATGGAGAGTGGATGGCAAAGGAACATACATGGTCGGAGAGAAAGAACATTCCTTCTGGAGAGGCGTGGCCATTGCCGGTTAGCTTGTACTCTGTACTATAGCTAAAGACTTTCGGCACTAAATAAAATACACACAGTTTTTGAGGGGTTTGTTCCTCATCCTTATCTAAATATTTATTTGTGGAAGTGGTTTCCATAATAACCAAGAAACAACAGAAATTCCTACCAGCTCCACAAAAGACCAGAACAGAGTCACACTATCATTTTGAGATTCTGGGGAGCCAGCGGTCAGACTGAGGCAGCAGTGACATCACCATGCTGAGAAGGCAGCTCCAAACTTGGGCAGAAAAGCGCTCGGTCAGCACCTGGGCAGATGGGCTGGCTTTGGGCCTCTCAGCACAGGCACCAGCCATGGGGAAAAGCTGCTTTGGAATGAGTCTTCGGTCAGTGCCCAGGATGGGGAGAAGAGATACCTCAAACCTCCACAATTCTGCAGGGCCCTTAACTTCTCCAAAGCTAAATGCAGGGTCTCTATCACCTGAGATATCTTTACCGGGTCTCTAATCTTTCAGAATCTGCCAAGAGCAGTGAGAAGCTACATCAAAAGACCTAAGACCCTGCCTCCAAACTCACCCCCTAGTGGGAGGAGATTGGAGACGGGTGAAGATAAAATTCTGTTACTACTGAGAAAGCACTCATCTTTACAAGTGAGTTGTTTACTTCAGGTATAATTTGGAGATGATCCAAGATTATGCCTAAAATAATGTCCCATTCCAATATTTAGTCTTGGGTGAGACAGAATACATTGACTGGGGTGAAGGTGTGCGGCAGAGGTAAATTAAACATTAACCCACTGCCTTTCTTCTTTAGAATTCAGCCTTTATTCAGAGTTTACCCTTGGAAATTTATCTGACATGTGTGAGTAACTTATTTTAAAAATTGACTGGAATATAAACTCCATGAGAACAAGGAGTTTTGCCTTCTTGACCCACTGCTAAATGTCCTGTCCTTAGAACAGTGCCCGGCTCATAGCAAGTGCTAAGCATGTATTTATTAGAAAACACGAATGCATAAGCTCCGTCTCTTATGCATGGATACAGAGCTGCGTTTTGGGACCTTGCCCTGGAAAATCTCTAAAAACAGAACTTGCCCAAAAACGCTTTCTTCCTTGGGTGGCTATGCCTCAGTCTCAAGGTTTTCAGATGTCCTGCCTGGTGTGTCTGCTTTTGTCCCCTTGAGTGTTTATCTGAAACCTCTCTTGACTTCTGGGTGTTGCCTCATCCTGCATTCTGACTCTGCCTTGACCCCTGGCTTCTGCGTGTTGCATGGATCTGAGACAGTGTCCTTTATACTCTTTCCATCCTTCCTGACCTTTGCCGTGGCTGATGGATAGGTCTTCTCAGTACACAGAGGTTAATAGCAGGAGCCTGCGAAGACGAGAAGCACACTTTGGAGGAAGATTCTCTGGTGTTTCAGAAAGTGAGAGAAAATGAGAATTAGCTAACATTTACTTGGGTAGAGAGGGAGACTACTGTGTGTCAAGCATGGCCCCTAAGTTTTATGTGTGCTGATTAATCTTATCCTTATGTAAGAGTGTGAAGTAGATTTTTCTATCCTACCTATCTTTAGTTAAGGAAACTGAGGCACAGAGAAGGTAAATGAATTGCCCAAGGCCTCATAGTAAACTCTGGTGGTTTGCTGTAGAGTTGAGACTCATACCTACTACACTATGCCAATGCAGATTGCAAGAGTGAGTTTTGCCTAGTTAAGGTGGGTAGAGGAGCAAAAGCACACTAGGATGGGATGTAGGTAGAGCAATGAGAAAGAACAGAAAACCTGACCTCTCTTCCATCATTAAAAACTACCACCAGTATAACACCCATCATGGACTGTTCACTCTATGCCAGGTATAGACTAGGATTTTAATTTATTTTCAAAATAAGCCCATGAGATATTAGATTGGGCTTTACAGTTGTTCAACAATTTTTCCAAAGTCATAGGTCTAGAACTGGCAAAAGTAAGATTTGACTCTGGTCTTGCTCCAGGCCTGTGTTATAAAGCACCATGTTTTACCACATCCCTGACCTCCAAGCCTCCATACTTATTCTGAGGGGTGTCGGTATATCCCTCAGCCCTCACCCACACTCTCCATGGCTGACTGTTGTCCAGAAACAGGGCACTAAGCTCTGAGGTCTGCATGTTTTAGCATTTGTGTAATAGCGGCCAAGGAATAGGATGACTTCATTTCATGTTGCAAATATGGTTGATCTTGATCCGAGAGAATTTTTCTCAAATTGACCTAAAATACAATAAATGTGGTCTGAGCTCAAAATAAGCCACATATAAAATTACTGAAAGTGGAAATACAGTGCAATGCTACAAACTCTCATCGTTCAGTCATATTATAGCTTCCAAAATGTTGCCTCTTATACTCATCCCTTGAGACTTAACAGAGTTTAACTAGATTTTCCTTGACATTTCTGATTTTCCCTGTAAGGCAAGTGTTTCCAACTGTGTCTATCTCACACCACTGGCTTTTCTGAGTTCTTTCCACATATTGTGACTGATGCCATTCAAGTATATAAAATTTTATTAAGTACCTGCTGTGTGCAAGACCTGGGCTCAAAGCCTAGCAAAGGTAGGCAGCCACATAGAGTGAGAAGTTTTGTAAAAGCGATGTTGAGGTGGGGTTTGTGGTGGAATCTACAAAGTTCATATTGCTCTGTTCTTTGCACAATGAGAAGATGTTATGGAAGAGAAAAAGTACAGTTTGTTGCAAAATTAGAGGGCTTCATGATGAGGTCTCCCCTGGGCTATTGGGGAAACTCCCATGCTGAGAGCCTTGGCCCTGGCACCAACAAACATGCAATTCTGGGTAAGCCATTCTCTGGGCCTTTATTTTCTCATCTATACAATGAGGAGGTTACTGAATTGCCTTCCGTGTCCCATATAACTTAACATCCTCTGAATGCGGTCTGAAGTAGCACTTTCTAAATCAGTTGGCCCATCCAGCCCATTATTCTGCCTCTAAATGTGTCATCCAGGAATCATTTGTGGTGATGACCAATTCATGGCATGGACCCCAGAAGGAAAGGACCTTGGGATGGAAGTTTACCCTGTTGTCTCCGCAGAGACGTTAGACCAGTGACCAAAGTCTGGCAGCCGTCAGCAGGCAAATGAGGTCGGTCACTCCTGTGCTGCCTTTTCAGTTCCTGGATTAATGGATGGTTTCTTTAGCTCATGACTCGTTCCCATTTCAGGTTGTCTTACCACATCCAGCTGTGAATCCTGGCCTAATCACAGACATTTGCTTAAGGCTAAAGTAAAGACAGGTAGATGTAGGGTCATGGTGGCAACCGAAGGACATGATGATTCCCTACAGTTTCCTATGCTTTGTAAATTCAAGAAGGGGGTGGTGGTTTCTTAAAATGTTCTGACTATTCAGCAACACCTCCAGTTTGAAATTTGTTGATGAGTTTCTGCTGAATGACAGGCACATGGAATAGGCAGAGCCCAACAGGAACTTGCTGACAGCTCAGGTACACCAGAGAAGTCCACCATAAGCCAGAGAGGCTGAGTCAGGAAGTTGTGCTCACTTAGCTCCCAGGCTTGGCTGGGGTCTGACCCATCTTCTCACCCTTTGACTCCTCCTTGCCCCCTCCAGTCTCTAAATTCCACTAATGGGGGCCATCCCCATGCAAAGTGCCAAGGGAGTCTCGAAAGTCAGGGATCTGAATCAGGAAGAAGTGTTTTTCCCTTGTTCAGGCCTCATGGGCCATTGCCATGGACGTGTCTCTGCACTGCAAACAAATACCAGGCAGCAGAGCGAGACAGCACCATGGAGGCTGCCAACGCTCAGGGCAGTGCATCCTTGGCTGTGCGTCTGTGGTAGTATAATGGATGAAATATTAATTACGATTTATCACCAGGAGAAAGGAAACTCGTAGGCGATTCTCTCCAAAGACAAGAGTACAAAAGACTGTGCCTGAGGCTCAGGCTTTTATTAGTGGCAGATGAACATTGGACTACAGTAATAGAGATGATGTTTGATAGTTTTCACATCACCTTTCAGTCAAGCACTTAATAAGCACTAATTCATTAATTTTCAAAACAACCTGTAAGGAAGGAAATATTATTTTTACTTCTTTTCCTTCCCACTATTTTAAAGGTTGAGAAGGGTAGACATTAAAGATCTATCTATCCCATTTCTTTAAAAAAAAATTCTAAATAAAATGTCTGCTGTCTCAAGTGCTGTTTAATTTAAGCACAATGTCACAGTTCAAACTATTTCATCTTCTAAATAAAAGGAAATGTTCATCATACCAGGAAATGTTTAAGACATCGAAGCATTTGTTTTGCTTCTGATTGTCAGAGCAAGAATGTTTGGTGACTCTTAGGAACTTGAGTACTCCAACAGCTTCCCGTTTATCATTTTTCTAAAAACCCAACTTGTTAGAGATAATTTCATCATCTTCACAGCCCCAAATGTTGGTAAATGTTATCAATATGCTTTTTCTGGGAACTACCTACTGTATTTCCTAGAATTGAAAATTAATGAGCATTTGAACCCTGTAGAGATACTCAAGTTTTAGCTATTTCATTTTAAAGGCATTCGCCACTTACCTGACATCATGTTGGCTGGTGTAGAGTTGTGGAGGAGATGAGAGGAATTAAGGACCAAGATGAGAAGTTCATATTTCAGTTTATAGTTATCATCATCATCATCATCAGTATTACTTGTTTACATCAGTTTATTACATCATAATTTAGAACTACCTTCATAAAAATTGATTAATTAAATCTTTGAGAACCCTACAAGGTAAGTTTTGTGACCGTATCACAGACCTTGCCTCCAGAGAGGCAATGTAAAAAACAATGACTTACTCAGGGACTTGAGGGGGTCAATCTGTAACACTCTTCTTTTCTCAGCCTGAATCCTGAACAAATCAAGATTTTAAAAAATATTTATGGGATAAAATGTTTTCATTGTTATTGATAAGTTGTTAAGGAACATGGCTTAAAAGTGTGGCAATGGTGGGGTTCCTAACACTGAACTCCTAGTCGGGCATTCACCTTCACCTAGGCACACACAGGATGGGACAGTCACAGTCCACCACATCAGGGTAGGGACTTTACTGCACGGCTCGGAATAGCTCAAGACGTAAACTGCAAGCATATCCCAAAGACGGACGAGATGAGCCACACAGGTTCAATTCTCCATCTTAAGCTCACCAACCAGAAAAGTCACTTCTCTTCTCTCAGGGAGGAATGAATGAGGAGTTGGAAGAAAACCAGATGTGTTCTGCTAATGGATGTCTTTCCAGATGGAAGGACATTTCAAGAGGAGGGAACACCACCACCTTCCGCCAATCATGTGACTCCATCCATCTGAATTTTCCACCCTTTTGTTTTAGTGATGATGCTTAGAGATAGTTTTGTTTTCTGTGTGTGTGTGTGTGTTTTTATTTTTATTTTTGCCTACGCTCTGTTACGTTGACTGTTGTATTGGCTGGTGGGAAATAATTGGTCAGCCTGGGTCAGTAGAGACTGATGCAAGAAACTCTACCAATGCAAGGGGTTCTGGAAGGTTGTCCTGTAGTTTCACCCATGAAGCACACTGCTGTCCTTCTGTTACCAACAAAGTCACCTTTCCATGCCTCATTTTTAGAAATAACTAGTTAGATCTCAAAGCAGTTATCACTTGTCCTATCTCAGAGCAGTTCTCCATTCAAGTCAGTTGTTCATAGTAAAGAAGATAAAAACTGACTCTTTTTTTGGTCTCTATTCCTCCAAATCACCCTCCCCTGATATCAGGAGGAACCCCATGCTGAATAACTCCTCTGTGGACAAATTTTCTTTATCTGTGTCTCAACCTTGACATTTAGATGTCTTTTCATCCCCATGTCCTCCTTTCTTAGGATCAACCATTCACATTCTTTTTCTCCTAGGAACATGAAGCTGAACCTTTTATATTCTAACGAGGTAGGGGGAAATTGGGGTTCCTTTCTAATATCAGGGATCTGGGTATCCTAAAAGTCTGGAAGTCCACCACACTAGGAATTCCAAGTCAGGTAAGCAGTGGACCAACTGCAGAGAGGTAAATAGGCTGGAAGGAGCAGATGGTGTCAAAGCCAACTGGAAAGGTGTCAAAAAGGTAGGGTCAACACGTGGGCAGAAGATGGAAGTCAGGCTAGCCCACATGATGTCAAGATGGACACTGATACCATGCTGCAGGTGCTTGCTTCCTGTCTTCATTTAAGGTCTCGGTTACCTCTGGATATATCATGAACTGAAAGGAATGTTAAAAGGCCAATAGGGTAGCTAAGCCCAGTTTGTAGGCAGAGAAGATTCTTTTTCTTATATTTGAAATAAATAAATTATAAAAGCCAATCTTGGGTTTTTCTTGTTTTGCTTCTTTGAGTGAAGCCTAATCTCATAGGTAGTGTTTTGCTAAAAATATTGTCCTTTGGGTCATGAAAAATAGCAAAACATGCATTACAAGGCGAGGGCAGGTGAGGCATGAGATAGTCTACCTTAGGAAGGATGTAGGAGGAGGGTAATGCTGCCTGGTGGTAGTGCTGACACGTGGTCCATCCACCAACTCTGTGCTCCCTATCTAAAGTGAAATAACTACAGAATTTTCTGTGGTAAACTGTTGGAAGCCTTCTGAGAGTAAGTGCTTTAAATCCTTGTCAGAATATTGACAGATTGATTTTATGACTGTTGACTCTAATGACAAAATATTTGGTTCATATTTTTGTGAGACTTTTTTTCATTTTTCTAGTAACTTATTTTTATAGTATTTTTATTAATAAATAGAGGTATCAGCCCATGAAATGTTGTACATTTTAAAAAGGCTTTCTCTTGCTAGAAATAAATAATGACTCTTCTACGGCACACTTTTCCAAACTGTTTTCTGATGAACAGCAGCATTTATTGACATGCTGAAAAACGTGTTGGTCAAATAACTATATGCACTAACTTTTACAAAGTTAAGTTTCTTTACTGCAGGGCATCACTTAGCCTTGAATATATTATAGTTATTATTAATCTCCAAGAGTATACTACACTAAATTTTCTCAATTTTATTTGATGGGCTCTTGGGTTTTAAAAGACCAGAAAGTCATCTAGGCAAAAACAGTATTTTGCTGAATATCTTAATTCTCTTACTCCAAAACCACTGACTAGGGAGTATAAAAGGATGTCTTAACTAGTTCTTGAAACAAGGCCTTCTTGCAACTTGAGAGTAAGATTTTGTTTTTAGCACAGGATTTGTTTCCATTTTGGATCCTGGACCATCATTGATATTGTTCCCAGTTGATGGCCATCCTTTTGTGCAGTCTGTGTCTTTACCCTATGCCAACTTTGATGTTGATCTCAGTATCTCTTTACTCTTCCACCACCAGCTATCCGATCATATAATGGGAGAGACTGCCAATTGCCTACCCAGATATCCATTATTTCCTTCTTCCTGTTGTCCCCAGTTGTAAGCTGAGCCTAAGGCCTCTTATATTAAAACCGACAGTTTTCATCCCCCCCTGTAGCTAGATGTAGTCATGTGAGTTAGCTCTGTTCAATGACAAGTAAATGTCACTTCTGGGAAACCTTAAAAGATAGCTAGGGCCGAGGTAGGCAGATCACAAGGTCAAGAGATTGAGACCATCCTGGCTGACATGGTGAAATCCCATCTCTACTAAAAATACAAAAATTAGCTGGGCATGGTGGCACATGCCTGTAGTCCAGCTACTTGGGAGGCTGAGGCAGGGCTTGAACCCAGGAGGCGGGGGTTGCAGCGAGCTGAGATCATGCCACTGCACTCCAGACTGGTGACAGAGCAAGGCTCTGTCTCAAAAAATAAAAATTAAAAAAAAAAAAATAGCGATGTGCATCATTTGTTCCTTTCTTATTTGCTCCTTAGTCCATCCTGCCCTTGGAATGCCAATATAATAGCTGAAGTCTAGCAGCCATCTTAAGCTCAGAGGACATGGGCTACCCTAGGTATGTTACATGGAAAACTAGAAGGAGCCTGGATCTTATGTCCAGAGCTGTAATTCCAGTCCTGAAGTGTTTACCTCTGGCTTTCATTACATTGGAGAGAAATAAGCTATCTTGTTTAAGTCACTGTGTTGTTGGTTTTCTTTTGTTTTGTTTTCTATTGTTTGCTTTATTTTATTTAGATTTTCTGTCAGTTGCAGCAAAATGTAATTCTTTTCGATAAATCTACCAACAAGACTTTGCCAAGACTGGGATGTTGTATGTTTTAGGGCAATCTTTAACACCCAACCAGGCATTTTACAGCTCTGTCTTAGCCTTCACTTCCTGCTTATGTAGAGCCTCAAAGTCAGTCAGAGGTTAAAGCTTAAAGACTTCTCACATTTTCTCTATGCATGTACAGAAGCCTGTGCATGCATATGACCTTTTAGATTTTCAGGAGTATCTTTTGAAAGCCCTATTGATATTTCATTTCCCAGCTCCTCCCTTTAAGCTTCTGGTTAGTCTATACTTTATCCTACCTGTTAGCCATCACCTCATGCAGCTACAAAGTTAAAACACTTGCCTATAATTGTTCCAACAAGTGCTTTCTCTCTGTCCTGGCAAGGAAAAGGCTTTGCACATTCTGAATGAGCTCTGAGTCAGTCTCATAAGTGGAATGTCCTAAGGAACCACCAAACAGGTAAAATAATAACAATTATTTGGGAGTGAATTGAAAAAGTTCTAGGTGTCTTCTGCTCCTACCAGTGGCTGCCATACTGCACTGGACATGTGGGCTACCATTTTTTTGAGGCTACAGTGGAGCTGCAGAGTGGAAGATGGTACTAAAAAAAATTAAATGCCACAGGTCTTGCTGTTCTTACTGAGTTTCTGCTGGTTTATTTCCAGAGTTCTGAAAAACTCTCATTGATTTGTACCATTTTGCTAATTTTTAGTTATTTTGGAAAATGTTTACAAGTTCTTACTCTGTTATTTTTGCTGACATCCTTCCTCTTTCCCTTTTTTAAAATAAGGCAAATGAAGCCCTACCTGTTAAATGCCCAGGACAGCGAAATTTGCAACAATCTTCAGTTTTGAAGTTCTTCTCACCCCAATTTAAATCAGCCTCCCATAGCTTACATTGGAGGTCCATCATGGGAGGCTGAGTTTGCTATAGTAAAGAGGGTATTGCGTTAGAAGACTACAAATAGAGATTATTTAGGCTGGGGTGAAAGAATCTTCTAACTTGATGAAGATCCAAGATTGGCTATCCTGTGTGAAGCAACTCCATCCTCCTGTTACTCTTTAGGTACCACCTTCATCTCTTCTTGGAAACCACCATCATCACCATATAATCATCCTCTAGAAGCCACACCAAAATTAGACCAGGTGTGGGACAGGAGAGAAAAGGTGTGTGTGGTGGGTAATCATTATCTGTTTGATTTGCTGTATTGCCCCTCCAATAAACCAGAGACCACACTGAGTTGAGTACTATTCCCTCATTATATTTAATAATACCCTTCTCTGCCTGCATTAATTTCCTGGATAACCTTATTTAGTTCCATGGTCTTGAATCCTAATCTGAATGATGATGACTACCAAATCTGTATTGACAGTCATAACCCTCCTCTGAACTCCAAACTAGGTGTTCAATCATCTGCTTAGAAGGTTCTTTTGGATGCTTAATGAGCAATGAAAACTTAACATGTCCAAATTCAAACTTTTGGTTTCAAACCTGATACTCTTTCTTAGTGTTCTCCATCTGCATAGTGACATCTAATTCATCCTCATGATCTAGCAAAAAAAAAAAAAAAAAGTGTGGAGTCATCTTGGGGTCTTCCCTTTCTTTCATCCCCTTAACAAGTCCTATTGAATTCAACTCCAAAGTATGTACTGTGTTTCCCAAGGTAAACAATGTTAGATGCCAAAATAAACACTCTATCTCTGAGTTTAGCTAAGAAAAAGTTGCCCAATATGGGTCAGGAGACCCTCATCCATCTTTTGGCATGCATGTATTGGCATCATGCCCAAGACTGCTGTGTAAAGGGAGGAAAGAGATGAGGAGACACAACATCTATTAACTCCCATATTCTGGAAAGTGACATGTATCAGTTCTACTCATTGGCCAGAAATAGTCAGCTGGCCCTAAGCTAATGTAGAAAGATTTGAAAAATTAGGGGAGTAAATGAGATATTTGGAACATTCTCAATCCAAGCAGTTTTTAATGTTTCCCCCAGTATCATGCTAGCCCATTCCACCACCTTTGCCTGAAATACTGCAAGTATCCTAACCAAACTTCTTGGTCCTAATCGTGACCCAATGTGATCTATTCCTTTTTCCATTCTTGCTACCTCCAGCTTTTTGTTTTCCAACTATCAGTTCAGATGGTTTTGTTAAATATGAAACAGATTTGCTCTAAACCTTCAAAAGTCAAGTTACTTCCCACAGCCTTTAGGCCTCTGCACAGTCTGGGCCCTGAATATTTCCCTGATCTCCTTGTCTACCACTTCCTACGTAGGTCACTTTGCATTAGCTACACTGGCCTTCAGGCTTTTCTTGAGCATGACAACTTTATTTCTACTTAAAGCATCCCAGCTGTGTTTCCCTCTGCCTACAATGCTCTTTCCTCAAATGGTCATACAGCTCATCCCTTCATTTATGCCTCTGCTTGGCTACCACCCTCTTAGAGAGGCTGTCTTTGACCACTCTCTATAAAAGAGTCTACTTCTAACCCCATCTCATCACCCACTAATCCTTTTCCCTGATTTTTCTTTCATGGGACTTGTCTGTTCCCAACATTTTATTTATTTACTTGCTTAGTTGTTTATTCTGTCTCCCTTACTTTAATGCAAGCTAAAAAAGTGCAAGGACCTTGACTTGAACCTTTCTGCTGTTTTCCCAGTATTAAGAGCAGTGCCTAGCACAGAGTAGGTTCTCTATAAATATTTGTTCAATAAATGAGTGAATTATTTAGTAAATTAGCTTAAATATGCCAAAATTGAGATGACAGGCTCCTGGCCCCTGTTCCCAGCTGGCCACTCCCAGGTCACAGGTCTGGCCTCTCCCCAGAACTGTCTGGACAGTCTTTCCAGTGACTCCTTGAGGTTTCCTTGAAGCCCCTGAAAATATTTTGTTGAGAACACCTTTCATAGTGGCCCTAGTTCTAGTCAACTTTTTAAATCAGATCAGCCAACACCAGTCACAGGAGAAGTTGGAAACTGGAACAGAACCAACTTGTGTGGCAGAATTTTAACGAAAATGTAATGGCAACCAAGAGAATCTGTTCTAGACCTTCAAGACCGTCTCTGCAAATGAAGCTGTGAACTCCATGGCTGAGCTGTGTATCTTGGAATAGGGCCCATGTTTAGATGGAGAGGTAAGACCTGAAAAAGTAAAATTCAATCTTCACTGGTAGTGAAATATTAAATTAGTGTGGACACAGGGGAGAGACTTTTACTCTTCTGCTGTGGCTGCTTCAGCAGGCTTGGCCTGTTAAATCCAAATGAGGTGTGGAGACCAGACATGCTCCATTGATCCATTTCATTCTTGCATTTTTCTAGCTAAAGCATACCATTTAGCTTTCCCACCTAAACCTTCTTACTCTTACTCTTCTTTCCTGCAGGGGAATTGCTTGTAGACAGATTGAAAAAGTATATAACAGCCAGAGTTTTCTTATATTGGACTCTCTAACAATAACAAAACTTATTATTATATGTTGTCTCTTAGACAATGGGTTGCTCTGCCCTGGCATGAAGTTGTGGTAACATGGGATGCATAAGCTTGTGGTTCACACTGAGTGTACAAAATCAGTTTCCCTGGGACATAAATCTGCTGTTTATTGATGTATCCAAGCTCTATCCCAAGTAAGAATTGGGTTAAGGGAAAAATAGACCCATTCACGGTGTACATTGACATAAAAGGTTTTAAGAAATCCCACTCTAAAGAAGCCTATTCAACTTTGCTTAATCTGATGTCTCATAAAACTATGATCACTGAATCCATTTTATTTTTGCCTGACAAAGTGATACTCAACTTGGGCCATAGTGCCTACCTCGTTGTGTCTGAAAATCTGTGGGGACATTTTGTTTGGTCACAATGTCTGGAGGCTCTATTGGCATTTAGAAGGTGGGGACCAGGGATACTAAACATCATCTAGTATGAGGACCAGGTCTTCTACATAATGAAAAATTATCCCACCCAAAATGCCAGTAGCATCCCTGTTGGGTACATACTAATTCACACTAGGAATTCTAATATACACCACTTTTTTATTGTACAGATGGAGAAACAGGCTCAGATAGAGGAAACGGTATGTGTAAGTCTCACAACTGTGTCCATGGTCCAAGTCAGTACTGGAACTTGCTCTCTTTTTCCCTATTCTGCACTCACACATCAACACCACGTTGTCTCTATTGTGCATATACCAGCACACTTGAAAAATGAGCAAAAGCTAAGCTGTTCAAGAGCCTTAAAGAAAAACCTCCTTAGAGCCTCCAGAGTATCTACATGCTTGTGGAAACAATGGCTGATGAATGAATGAAAAATTGAAACAACACAAGAGGAAAAATTCAGAACTAGCTTTCACTTGGCAATTACTACATGCCAGGCCTTTTGCCTATATTGGCTGTTTTATTCACCACAATGGACCAATAACAGAAAGATTACTAACTCCTTTTTTCAGATGAAGAAACTGCATCTTGGAGAACTTGGATAAGATTCTCAAGGTCACAGAGCTCATAGAAAGTGATAGAACTGGGATTCAACCTGATTTTAGTGTGACTTTTAAGCCTGAGCACTTTCCTTCAGGCCTCTCAATGACCAGCCAAGGCTCTTGCTCTCAGAAATGGGAAACACAATGAAGAAGAAAAGGAGGACTTCTTTTTCCCAACAAAATTTGTTTTTCTGTTAATTACATTTCTATTGTTAAAAATAACAGAAATCAGTTCAAGTATGTTTAAGCAAAAGTGAGCATTTTTGGAAGGATAGTGGAGCTCACGAAATCTAGAAGTTGAACAATCCAGCTCTACAAGCGCATGCGGCAGCTGCAGCATGTGGACACACCACATGCTGTGTCCAGAATAGCACTGTTGAGGCTGACTCACTCCCAGCTCCCAATCCCTGTCTCAGGTCAATGCTTGAGAGAGATAATAGCTCTGATTCAACTTCAATCAGGTATTCACCTCTGTTCCAACCACTTGTGGCTGTGAAGTTAGAGTCACATAGCAGGAGCACAGTTGCTGATAAGCCATTTTTGTGGACAGAGTGGGTATCTTTAAGAGTTACCTATGATCAATTATTGGTCATGTGGTGAGGCAGTTGAAGTTTCTTTTGTGTCCTTTATATCCCCCTAACAACAGGGAAGTTTTAGCAGTAAATGCAAAAAAAAAAAAAGAAAAGAAAAAGAGAGAGAGAAAAAAATTTCAAATCAAGAACCTAATGAGGCTGGGCATGGTGGCTCACACCTATAATCCCAACTCTTTGAGAGGCGAAGGTGGGTGGATCACTTGAGGTCAGGAGTTTGAGACCAGCCTAGTCAACATGGCAAAACCCTGTCTCCATCCAAAAATACAAAAATGAGCTTGGTGTGGTGGGGCACACCTATAGTCCCAACTACTCAAGAGGCTGAGGCACAAGAATTGCCTGAACCCAGGCACAAGAATTGCAGTGAGCCCGGACTGCCCCCACTGTCTTCCAGCCTGGGCAACAGAGCAAGACTCTGTCAAAAAAAACAAAAAACAAACAAAACAAACAAAGAAACGAACAAAATTCTAATGATGCACCTCTTGCAAAAAATAAAATAAAAGGAAGAACAAACTAAGCCCAAAATTAGTAGGAGAAAAAATAAAGATCAGAGTACAAATTACCAAAATAGAGACTAAAAAATATACGAAAGATCAACAAAACAAAAAGTTGGATTTTTTTTTTTTTTGGAAAAGATAAGCAAAACTGACAAGCCATTAGCTAGATTAACCAAAAAAAAAAAAGAGAAAAGACTCAAAAGAGTTAGAAACAAAAAAGGAGGCATTACAACTGATATCACAGATACAAAGGGTGATTGGAGACTATTATGAACAACTATACACAAACAAATGGGAAAACCTAGAGGAAATAAGCAAATTCTGGACACATACAACCCACCAAGATTGAAATAGGAATAAATAGAAAACCTGAACAGACCAATAGCAAGTAACATCACTGAAGCTCTAATAAAAAGTATCCCAACCAAAGAAAAGCCCACGACCGGATGACTTCGTGCCTGAATTCTATCAAATATTTAAAGAAGTAACACTAATTATCTTCAAACTATTCCAAAAAATTGAAAGAGAGGAAATTCTACCAAACTCAGTGAGGCCAGCATTATCCAAATACTAAAACGAGGCAAGAACACTACAGACAAAGAAAACTACAGCAAATCAAATCAAAGTCAACAACACATCAAAAAGATCATACAACATAATCAAGTGGAATTTATCCCAGGGATGCAAGCATAGTTCACCATTCACAGATGAACACATGTGCTACATCACATCAAGAGAATGAGGGGCAAAAACTGTGATCATCTCAATAGATGCAGAAAAATCATTTGATAAAATCAACATCCCCTCATGATAAAAACTCTCAACAAATTAGATGTAGAAGAAACACCTCAACATAACAATAGTCATATATGACAAACCCAGAAATAATATTATACTGAATGCGGAAAAGCTGAAAGCCTTTCCTCTAAGAACTGGAACGAGATAAGGATGTCCACTTTCACCACTCATATTCAAAATAGTACTGGAAGTCCTAACAAAAGCAATTAGGCAAAATAAATAAAGAACACCCAACTGCAAAGAATGAAGTAGAATTGCACCTGTTTGCAGAGGACGTCATCTTATATGTAGAAAAACTTAAAGATTCCAACAAAAACTCTTAGAACTGATAAATTTAGTAAAGTAGAAGGATACAAAAATAAACATACAAAAATCAGTGGCATTTCTTTATGTCAATAAAAAGGTAAGTACAAAAGAAATCAAGAAATCAATATCATTTAAAATAGCCACAGACTATGAATAAACTTAACCAATGAGATGAAAGTTATCAACAATGAAAATTATAAAACTTTGATGAAATAAATTAAACAGGACATAAACACACAAAATGAAAAGCCAGTCTATGTTCCTGGATTGGAGGAATAAATATTGTTAAAATGACCATACTACTCAATGTGATCTACAGAATCAATGTACTCCCTAACAAAATACCAATGACATTCTTTACAGAAATTGAAAAAACAATCCTAAAATTTGTGTGGAATCATAAAAGATGCCCAATAGCCGAAACAACCCTGAGGGGAATAAAAAACCTGGAGGAATCACACTACCTGACCTCAAAATATACTGCAAAGCTATAGTAACCAAAACAGCATGGTGCTGGCATAAAAACAGACATAGAGACCAATGGAAAAGAATAAAGAACCCAGAAATAAATTCATGTGTTTACAGCCAACTGATTTTCAACAAAGGCACCAAGAACACACATTGGAGGAAAGGATAGTCTTTTCAGTAATTGGTGCTGGAAAAACTGAATATCCATATGCAGAAGAATGAAACTAGATACCTATCTCTCACCAGATAAAAAACCAATTCCAAATAGATTATGGTCCTGAAACTATGAAAGTACTAGAAGAAAACATAGGAAAAATACTTCAGGACATTGGTTTGGGCAAAGGTTTTATAAAAACCTCAAAAGCATAGGCAACAAAAGAAAAAAATAGATAAATGAGATTATATCTGATGAAAACACTTCTTAAAAAAGCAAAGGAAACAACTAATAGAAACAACTCACAGAATGGGAGAAAACATTTGAAAACTACTTATCCAACAAAGAATAAATATGCAGAATATATAAGAAATTCAAACAACTCAACAGTAAAAAAGTTGATTTAAAAATGGAAAAATGATCTAAACGACAGTTTTTTAAAGAAGGCATACAAGTGGCCAACAAGTATATGAGAAAATGTTCAACATTACTAATCATCAGGGAAATGCAAATAAAAGCCACAGTAAGATGTCATCTCACCCCAATTAGAGTGGCTATTACCAAAAAGACAAAAAAATAACAAACGCTGGCAAGGATGTGGAGAAAAGAAAACAGTTATACTGTTGATGGAAATGTAAATTAGTACAGCCAATTTGGAAAACAGTATGGAAGTTTCTCAAAAAAACTAAAATTGGAACTAGCATATGATCCAAAAATCCCACTGCTGGGTGGATAGCTAAAGGAAATGAAATCAGTGTGCCAAAGGGATATCTGCACTACTCTGTTTACTGTAGCACTGTTCATAATAGCCAAGATACAGAATCAACCTGTGTCCCTCAACATACGATTAGATTAAAAATGTGGTATATATACACAATGAAACACTATTTAGCCATAAAAAAGAATGCAATCTTGTCATTTGCAACAACATGAATGAACTGGGAGTACATTATATTAAATGAAATAAGCCAGGCACAGAAAGACAGATACCACATGTTCTTACACATTTGGAAGCTAAATAAGCTGATGTTATAGAAGTAGAGATTAGAATATTGGTACTAGAAGCTGGTAAAAGGGGAGAAAAGTGGGGAATAAGGAGAGGCTAGATAATGCATAGAAAATTACAGCTACACAGGAGGAATAAGTAAGTTCTTTTTTTTCTTCTTCTTCAACATTTAAGTTCAGGGGTTCACGTACAGGATGTGCAGGTTTGTTACATAGGTAAATGTGTGCCATGCTGGTTTGCTGCACAAATCATCCCATCACCCAGGTTTTAAGCCCAGCATCCATTAACTATTCTTCCTGATGCTCTCCCTCCCTACACGTCCCCCTCCGACAGGCCCCTGTGTCTGTTTTCTCCCCCCACCTATGTGGCCACGTGTTCTCAGCATTCAGCTCCACTTATAGGTAAGAATATGTGGTATTTGGTTTTCTGTCCCTGCATTAGTTTGCCAAGGATAATGGCTTCCAACTCCATCCATGTTCATGCAAAGGACGTGATTTCATTCCTTTTTATGACTGCATAGTATCCCACAGTGTATATGTACCACATTTTCTTTATCCATTCTATCATTAATAGGCATTTAGGTTGATTCCATGTCTTTGCTATTGTGAATGGTGCTGCAATGAACATATGTGTGCATGTATCTTTATAATAGAATGATTTATATTCTTTTGGGTGTATGCCTAGTAACGGCATTTCTGGGTCAAATGGTATTTCTGCCTCTAGGTCTTTGAGGAGTTGCCACACTGTCTTCCACAATGGTTGATCTAATTTACGCTCCCACCAACAGTATAAAAGCATCGATAGGAGGAATAATTTCTAATGCTCTATTGCACCTTGTGTGACTTCTTCAAAATGTTATCTACTATCTCTATTCTTTCCTTCCCATCATAATTTCCTTGGGAGAGAATTCTCCATATTTACTGTAACACACATCTTACTGATTAGGTTTAATGCTATACTCCTTCAAGAGATTGCATTCTAACAGAGCAAAAGGCAATGTAATCCAACAAATATTGGTAAATCCCACCTGCATATGAGAAGCCCTAAATGAAGAATTGTTTCACCTTTCTTTAATGGAGTTCGGAGATAATTAAGACTTCTTAACCTGCAAAGGATATAATTTACAAGCCTCAGTCAAATAAATGAGACTGTAACCGTAAAAAGAGAGATTTGGAGAACGAAAGTGACTTGAAGGAGGAGCTCCTCAAATCACACCACAAGGTGACTGATTGTCTTACTTGTTAGGTTATCGCTAGGTTTCCCATGGGACAGGGAGTAAGAGGCTCGCATTGCCACCACAAATTCAATAGATAACCTATGGTTAAGGGAAGGGGTGGTGTAGAGCAAGGGCAACTAGTCATATCCTGGAAAATAAATCTTCCAGCCAGTACTCCTTAGGAAAATATTCCCTCTGGAGCCATTGGGTCCACGTCCTGGAAGATTTCATGGGAAAGGCCTTGTCTCTCATAGGGTGCCTACCAGGATACATCTCAGTCATTCAGCTCCCCACTAAACAGGCAGAGAAAAGTGAGAAAGGAAATCTTTACTCTGATCAGATCTGCAACAACACCTACAGTGGAGGCCAGAACCAGTTTTCTGTCACTAGTGGTCTTGCCCTTCCATTACACAAGTGACCATAAGAAAGTCATAAATTGCCCTGGATCTGCAAGATTTGCATGGTATATATTTTTCATCATTTTATTTTACCTTCTTTCCTGCACTGTATCTGGATTTTTGCCATCTTCCTCTTTCTTTAATGCTCACTACTGTGAGCTTCTTCAGGGCATGTGCAGAAGCATCCCATCCAGGCTTGTTCTACTTCGATAGAACCATAATGCATATACTTGGATTTTTTTCTCATGATCTCCATAAAAAACACATTGGTATACTAATGGCCTGACTTGTTTACATCTGACAAAGTGGTTTACTCTAAAATGTTTATGACTGATGTTCACATCTCTTTTGGGGTTTAAGTATTGCATAATTACATTCCTCAACAAAATGCCCCCACAAGTTTAACAGCAGTCACCATGACAGGCAATAGGGAAGATACTGGGAGATGGAAGCTTTTCAATGGACATTTCAAAACACATCTCATGAGCAACTGCCTACTTTGTTTCTGTGACAAGGGAATTCTGGATCCTAGATGATAAGTCTTGAAAGGGTCTGTGGCCTTGAAGGAGTAAAAAGAGTGAGACAATCAGTCTTGCTTTGTTCCACCTTAAAAGTCAGGAAGACAGTTCAGTTCAACACTTAGACTTCAAGCAAATTTATTTCTGGAGACTCTCAACCCCTCCAATACATCTATAATTAGCTTTTTAAAAATTCTTAAAAGCCATCTTAAAATTTAATGTCATTGTGGTTGAAATCATGCTTTGTGTGATTTGAACTCTCTTACCTGTATTGAGACACATTTTATGGCCCAAAACATAATTTATTCTGGTGGATGTGCACTGAATGTGTATTCTACTGTTGTTGGAGACAGTGTGCTAAAAATGTTAATTAGAACAAGTTGGCTGATAGTGTTGTTTAAGTCTTCAATCGACATTTTGTCTACTTGTTCTGTCAATTACTGAGAGAAGAGTGTTGAAATATCTAGCTATAATTACTGATTTTTTATTTCTCCCTTAAATTCTATCAGTTTTTGCTTTGTGTATTTTGAAATGTTATTACTAGATGCACACACTTTAGGACTGTTATAAATTATTGAGGAAGTTACTCAAGTATATCATTATTAAATATACTTCTTTGCCCTTGGTTATGCTCTTCTTTCTAAAGTCCACTTTTTGATATTAATATGGCCATTCTAGCTATCTCATGATGAATGTTTGCATGGTATATATTTTTCATCATTTTATTTTACCTTATCTTTTATTTTACCTTATCTGTGTCTTGATATTTAAATTGAATTTCTTATAGAATGTATTTAGCTGAGTCTTGCTTTCTTTTCCAATCTGATAATCTCTGCTTTTTAATTGTGGTGTTTACACCATTTAGATTTAATGTGTTTAATGTTTGGGTTTAAATTGATCAGCTTGCTGCTTCTTTTATCTTTGTTCCATCTATTTTTTGTTTCCTTTTTTCTCATTTTTTGGTCTTTTCTTTTCTTGGTTAATTGAGTACTTTTATGATTCCATTTCATCTATATTATTGGCTTATTAGCTTTACCTCTTTGTTGTAATTTTTAAGGGGTGCTCTAGAGTTCACAGTAATCTCTAAATTATTAAGTCTACCCTGAAATATATCATTAAAAGTATAGTCTAAGAACCTCTGGACAGTATATTTCCATTCTCCATATCCTCCATCCAGTTGTGCTATTATTGTCATGTATTTTGTTATATACACAATAAATTATCAGTTTTGATTTAAAAGTCAATCTTCTTTAAAAGAATAAATCTATACTTTAATGTAAAATTTATCCACTTAAAATGTTAGCCACCAATTCAGAAAAATTAAAAGCAAAGTACAGGGCTCATTATGTGTAGGTCAAATGACATTTATCTATGGTTGGAAATATTGTGTTGAATATATTGTTCTACAACTTGTTTATTTCCCTCACTCCTATGATATGTAGATTTTTACAATGCTACCCTCTCATTAACTGCTACTTAGTATTTTTTTGGATAGACATATCATGGCTTATTCAACCATGCTGATGGACATTTAGGTGTTAGTTCATTTTCACACTGCTATAAGCAATTAGTGGGCTGCCTGCCTTCTTAGATAGGCCTGTCAGGGTCTGAGACAGGGAAATGAATAAATCACTTCTTCAGGTAGACCTGGGAATTGAAGAATTACCTGAGACTAGGTAGTTGATAAAGAAAAGAAGTGTAATTGACTCACAATTCCACATGGTCGGGAGGCCTCAGGAAACTTACAATCACGTGGAAGCAAGGCACATCTTACGTGGTGGCAGGAGAGAGAGAGAGTGAGGAAGGAGACTGCCAAACCATCATATCTCATGAGAACTCACTCACTATCACGAGAACAGGATGGAGGAAACCAACCCCATGATTCAATCACCTCCCACTAGGTCCCTCCCTTGACACATGGGGATTACAATTTGAGATGACATTTGGGTGGGGACACAGAGCCAAGTCATATCACCATGCTTGTTTGAGTCTTTCCACACATGTGTGTATATTTCTGTGGGGAAGATACTGAGAAATGAAATAGCTAATCAGAAGGTAAGACCATTTTAAGTTTGAATCGACATAGTCAAATGACTCTTCGGTGTAGCCTGCTCTAGTTTCGTTTTTAAAAAAGAACCCTGTAGCCATTATTGCTGAAAAATGTCCACTTGCAGAAACAATTAGTGGGCTGCCTGCCTTCTTAGATAGCCCTGTCAGGGTCTGAGACAGGGGAATGAATAAATAACTTCTTCAAGTAGGCCCAGAAATTTATGCTTTGTAAGATAAGATCCCAAAGAGTCTAGTTTCACCTAATTAATGATAATTTATCTAATTCAATTATTTTTAAAATTTCAAAAATTATATAAGAAATGGAATATTCCTTTAGGGGTAAGCCTAAATGTCATATAATTCACCCCTCTCACTTTCTGAATGGAAGGAAAAAAAAAATCTGAAGCCAGAGAGAAGTGACTTGCACAGCTAATTCTTACAAAATCGGATTTGAAATCCAGGTCTCCTGATTCCCAGAGCAGGGTATTGATTTGGAGAGACAATTAGCCCAAATACAAAACCTTTGAGTGGGAAGTAGTCTTAGAAAGGAACCGGAAGTCAAATTCATCTTAATGGACTACCATATCACACAGAAATCCTCTTGCTAGAACAGCTGATGTTTCTGAAAGTTTGAGTTTAAACATTTTTTTTTAAAAGGCAGTTAGTTCAATAACTTGTGAATAGACACTATTATTGGGCAGCTTTAATTATTAGAAATTCTTACTTTTGGCCGGTTACGGTGGCTCACACCTGAAATCCCAGCACTTTGGGAGGCCAAGGCGGGTGGATCACAAGGTCAGGAGATCGAGACTGTCCTGGCTAACACGGTGAAACCCCATCTCTACTACAAATGCAAAAAATTAGCCGGGCGTGGTGGCGGGCGCCTGTGGTCCCAGCTACTAGGGAGGCTGAGGCAGGAGAATGGCTTGAACCCAGGAGGTGGAGCTTGCGGTGAGCCGAGATCGCGCCACTGCACTCCAGCCTGGGCAACAGAGCAAGACTCTGTCTCAAAAAAAAAAAAAAGAAAGAAACTCTTACTTTTATTTCCCTGAAATCTGCCTTACAATTTTTACCTCTTGAAATTTCACATTTTTTGCAGCATAAATGAATCAGAATCCAGGCTTCTCACCATTTCACCTTCTGCCACCTGAATACTCTCCTATTTGTCTCCCTTTTAGAATGTGGTTTGCAGAAGAAGACAAAGTGATAGTCCAGCTATAGCCCACCCAGTGCAGGGTGCAGTGGGGCCATCATCTCCCTTGATCTGCTCTCTATACTTCTCTAACAGAGCCTCTACATGTTTAACTTTCTTGGCAGCTGCATTCCTGAGCAAAGGGAATGCCAAGTCTCACTCTATTTTTTTTTTCTAACTGACAACTATAAAGCCAGGTCTCTTTCCTCTTCTGTTCATGTAATTGATTGCAGGAATTTATATGTTAAAAATTCTACCTTTTAGCTTTCAGTTAAACATTCTTGTTTTTTGAGAATATTTGAATCCTTACGCTATTGTCTTTCTCTGTAACATACCTCACACAAATTTGTTAAATAATCCTTGTATGATGTTATAGAAATCACTGAAGAAGGCTGGGAGTAGTGGCTCACACATGTTGTCCCAGCAGTTTGGGAGGCCAAGGCAGGAGAATCACTTGAGGCCAGGAGCTGGAGACCAGACTGAGCAATGTAGTAAGATCCCATCACTACGGAAAAAAAAAAAAAATTAACTGTGCATGGTGGCAGGTGTCTGTAGTCACAGCTACTCAAGAGGCTAAGGTGGTATGATGGCTTGAGCTCAGGAGTTCAAGGCTGCAGTGAGGTATATGACTGTGCCACTGTACTGCAGGCTCTGTGACAGAGCAAGACTCCATCTCAAGTCAGAAGCTCGAGACCATCCTAGCCAACGTGGTGAAACCCTGTCTCTACTAAAAAATACAAAAATTAGCTGGATATGGTGGCACGTGCCTATAATCCCAGCTACTCAGGAGGTTGAGGCAGAAGAATCACTTGAACCAGGGAGGCGGAGCTTGCAGTGAGCTGAGATTGCGCCACTGCACTCCAGCCTGGCGACAGAGCAAGACTCCATCAAGAAAAAAAAGAAAAAAGAAAAAAAAAGACAGAAAAGAAAATAAATCACTGAAGAATAAGCAGGGCATCAGAGAAATACACAAATGACATTTTCCAAGTTGACTCTAACTGTGAAGCCACATGCGGTACCCAAGTACAACCCTATTTCTTCAGGTTTTTTGTTTGTTTAAATATAGCTATCATGACAGGCTATTAAATGCCTTTCTGAAATGAAGATACTTTATATAGCTATGGCATTCTTCCGATTTACTGCCTGGGAACAATTTTAAAATGGGGAAATGGGGTTAGTTCCACATGGCCAGTTCTCAGTGAACCCATAAAGATTTTTAATGATCATCTCTCTATAAATATTAACTTACAGCTCTCCTGAAGTCAAATAGCTAGGGCATCCAATGCCAAAAATATAATGCCAAAGTCAGAAAAAAATATATATATATATATTTTGGAAGCAGAAGGAACCAATATTCTTCCAACAACTTGCTGTTTAAATCTCTGTCGATAGAGAGTAATACACAGAACTGTGTTTGGGGGAGAGAAGATGGGCAGATTGTGTAAGTCAAAGGTTTTTGAAGGTCTTTGGAAGAGAGAGCCAGTGGAGTCTTTGTGAATGATGCAGGCAACCTCCAGGAGGGCCTGAGACCTGCTGGGACTTGCACCAGCTCTGTCCTTCCCAAAGCACCAAACTCTTCCTCCCTCTCACTTGTCACCATTCTGCCTGCAGCAGTTGGAGTCAACTCTAGCCTTTTTAATAAGACAGTTTGGAAGAGAGACAAGCCTTTTCAGTCTGAGAGATAAAAATAAAAATGTCAGTGATCAGAATTTCCACATATGGTCTCAAATGATAGATGAAATTTAAAGCTGGCAATTGTCCTGAGCTGGAAAGACGTAAGCAACAAAGGCTGGAAGGAGGTTTAGGGTTTTGGTTGCCTTTCTCCCCCCCGCCGCTAAGTGATAATGGACTGTCCCCAAACACAGCAAGTTCTTTCCTTTTTAAGGGCAGTGAAGGTTGCCAGGCCTTGTCCATTTGCAACCGACCTGCTCAGAAACATTTTGCTGCCCTTCCTCCACCTCTGTGAATAGGTTTTCCCAAAATTCCAGGAGGGAGTCCTCTACAGACTGCCCATCTGTTCTTAGGCATGCAGGGAATCTGGGTAACAATTACATTTGGGAATCACCTGTTGGAGCTCCGGAAGAGAGACCAAACTTCTGCACCAAGCCCTTGGCAATTTCTTTTTCTCCAAGACAGTTTTGCTTTTGGGTGCAGTTAGAGATTAGGAGGAAAGATTAGAAGGGGGAAGGAGAGATACGTATCTCAGCTGAGAAGGGTCAAAGTCTAAGAAAGGTTGGCTTTTGCCCTGACACAAGCAAGTGAACACATTTTCAAGGCCAAAGTTGATGAGAGTGGTTGATCAGCACTCTAGAGTTCTTAACGTGAATCCATGAGCCCTGGGCTCAGCTGGGATTGTACCACAAATTTTTCCAGCCTCAATTTGTTCACCTAAAAAATGAGAAGGGACAAAATAATCTTTAAAAAAGATTTCTTGTTGGACAATTCCATTCCAACATCTTGTAGGAAGAATTCTGAGACTAAACTATAGCCTTGGCCAGTGGTTCTCAAACTAGAACGTGAATCAGAAACATCTGGAAATCTTATTAAGAGCCAGATTTGGGGTCCCACCACCAGTTTCTGATTTATTGGTTGGTGGTGGGGCCTGAGAATTTGCATTTCTGACAGGTTCTTAGGCGATACGGGTGCTGCTGGTTCCGGTATACTGAAGTATATATCCATACTTTAAGAACCTCTGGTCTAGACCACAAAACATTCAGATGAACGCCCAGCAGGTTAATGATCATGCTTAGGAAAAACAGGTTGAGTATCCCAAATATGTGAAATCAGAAATACTCCAAAATCGGAAACTTTCTGAGTGTGAGCATGATGCCACCTGTGGAAAATTCCACACCTGACCTCGTGTGACCCATGGCAGTCAAAATGCAGGCCCACAGCAAACCATCAATTCAGTTTCCCTAAGGGAAACAAGGCCCTCCCAGCCTCCTTCAGCTGCGGTCTTTTTCACCCACAACCAAATTCTCACAAAGGGTAACAAGATGAAAACTTTGCTTCATGCTCAAAATTATTTAAAATATCGTATAAAATCACCTTACGGCTATGTGTATAAACTGTATATGAAGCACAATGAATTTCATGTTTAGATGGGTTCCATTCCCAAGATATCTCACTATATATATATATATACACACACACACACACATATATATATGTACAAACAGTCCAAAATCTGAAAACATCCCAAATCTGAAACACTTCTGGTCTCCAGTATTTCAAATGAGGGATACTCAACCTGTAATTATCTACAGGCCTGACTAAAGAACCTGTTTAGCAAAAGATGACTTCAGGGACTGAGCCCAGACTCACACATGCTCAATGCTGTGAGGGTGAGGGACTTGGGAAGAGGATCACTCAGGAGTCACAATCTGCACCTTGAAAGATGCCACTGGAATTTAAGAAAATCCAGCAGCTAGTAGGAGCAGTTGATAATGTTTATAACCTATCTCTGGCCTTACAAAAGACCTGTTTAAAGGGCTTCCATAGCCATGATCTCAAATTCTTAAAACAAGCCTGCAACACAGAGCACAAGAATAATTGTCCTGCTTGGGAGTTGGATTGGGAATCACTTACCTTTGTTTACCCAGCAAAGACCCTAGTGAGGAGTTGTTTTGCCAGCAAGGCAGATGAGTATACGTACAGCCATGTAGAGTCCCTTTCCAGAGGCCTTGTATAAGCAGTAAATTGATGAGATTCAAGATGCAGTCTATGTCCCTTTTTAACTTCACTCTGACCATGACCTCATTAATGTAGTAGCATAAGTTGCTGAACTAACTGGGTCACAAAAAGTGTTAACAAGTTGAGAAGGGCCACAGGGCTCTTAGATCCTTGAGTCAGGGTTAGCAACTAAATTCATCAACAGAATTACTATACAGCCAGGAAGCACAAACCTTTGGAGAATTTGTGCTTTCTAACCACTCTGCCTCCTGATTTCAATAGCATAGAGTCCAAGTTACTACTCTAGAAGGAAAAACAAATCCAAACTCAAAATAGAGGAAGAAGAGCAAATTCTGGTTTACTGAGAAAGATTTAACAAGTATTTGCTGAGCAACCATCATGCACTAGGCAGTGGAGATATGTTGACAAATAAGACAGGCATGACCGCTGCTTGGATAGAGCTTACAGTCGAGGAAAGGAGACATAATTTAAACACATCAGCCTCCAAATCTATAATTACATGGCTGTGTACTTATGTTGTGTTGAGTGTCATGGCTGAGAACAAGGAAAGCAGTAGTAATAGACACCATGCTATAGTTTCCAAAGCCAATCTGCCTCTGGGATACAGAAGTAGAAATCAAGGTTTTAACCTTTATCTTCCATAATATATCATACGGGGCCTTCCCTCATTGCAGAATCATATGCAAGGAGCAACATTTTGTGCCTCAGTGTGGAAGGGTTCGTGCCCCTATTTAAAATGGAAACTTGGTGATCCAACATTCGCCTTCTATCTTAGGAAGATCTATGTCAAACTCTGGGTTCCATGATCATCCAAGGAGAATTTGCAGTGAGGTCAGGAAGGGCCATGGAGAAGTTGAAATAGTTGGGAAAAGAGGGGAAAGAAACTTAAGACAGCTCAAGAAGTTGAGCCCACTGACGTGCCCCTTCCAACTACGTGCCTCTTATTAGAAGATAGTGACTGACTGGAGTGCCCTGGTCTGTGACGATAGGAGATTTCAGGGGTTAAAACAACAATACACACACACTTCTCAAGTGTGGTTCTCTTTCTAGGGGACCTTAATTCAATTGGAGGGAAATACTAAATCTTGAAAAGGTAGATGTCTTTAGTATGGAGAGGTCCACCCATATTTAAAAACATGACATAAGATTGAGCTCTTAGGTAGGAAGGACACTGAGGAGGCTTACCTGGCTAACTGATCACCTCCATGCCAGGCCACCCTGACATTCCAGGCAAGATGACACCACCAGCCCCCCAGTGCACTGGGAGAATTTCCAGGGAAGCAGGGGTTCTGGGAAGGTCTCCACCCCAACTTAGGTACTCTGAATGCCATAAAGAGAATCACAGGCTTATTCTTTTGGTTCAGGGTTTTGTCTAAAGTTAAAATGAAAGGGTTACCAGAGGGGTGGCAGTTATGACTGTGTCTTAAAACAATACGAGGAAGTGCCTTATTAGATCTTTCTCAATCAGAGCTAGTGGAGAGCAAAAGAGAAAGGCCACAGACCTAGCAAAGTGTAACGTGGGATAGAAAAGAAAGAAAAAGCCTTGGTAGGCTGCATGGAGGAGCAGAATTCCTGGGTGATGTGCTGTGGCGTGCTGTTTTAGAGAGGCAGCGGTGTGCTGTTTTAAAGCATTTGCTGATTTTGATGGTATAAATACTCCCACCGTGGAAATTTCAAGCTGCCAATTTGATGTCAACTGGTCCACAGAATTCCTAGAAATGAGCAATTGGCTCGTGTATGCTGCTGGGGAAATGCTGGCTCCTGCACACTACAGAGGGCTCCACGAGTGGGCAGAGAGACACTGAAAGGAGGTGGTAGGAAGTCCCCACGTGCAGGCCTGGCCCTCAGTGCTGGTCTGAGGTTCTCACAGACTGTGTGAAAATTCTCCAGTGTGGAGGGCAGGTGTACTGGGGCCTGGGTGGCCCAGGTAAACATGGGTGGGACTGAAACTACAGACAAGGGAGAAGTTTGGTGGGCCCCTAATTAGAATGAATCTCCCATCTGCCTTTTGAAACCATCATGTAGAAAGGCAATCCCTGCAACAATAGCATTAAAGAAATTACTAAATGATGACTGCTCACATCCCCAAAGTATGCATCTTAGCATGGGGACACCCATTGGAAGACAATACCCTGGAATCACAGAGGAGAAAGTGACAATGAGCAGAAGGGAGGGTGAGGCCAGCTGTTCCCCTTTGTGGGGGAGGCAGGGATAGGCAGAGTTATTAAAAGCTCCATGACATACTTTGGCTTTGGTGGTGAGGTTATGTCTCAGCCTGTGGGATCACTCCCTTCAGAGCACATCGGGAAGACATCAGTGCTGGCCTGGTTGAGTTATTCGCGTCCATGGGGCCTAATCCTGCCCATGTGTTCTCTTTGATAAGGCCCTGCCTTCTGTCTCCAAGTTTGCCTTTTCAGTTCCAGTTCCAGACAGGGCAAAAGGAATGATTCCCCAGCATCTAGGCAGAATCATGAAGGGGGTCAAAGCTTTGTCCTTGCTCTCCCTTCTCCCTTTCAGTAGACTTCTCCAGGCAACCTGAGGCCGGTATCCTCAAAGCAGGGCCCAGGGCTCCCATCTCCAGACCCCAGCTGTGCCACAGGACCTCTGCTCTTCCACCCAATGCTTCTGTGTTGTTTCTTATAGCCCTGTAATCCTTTCTTTCCTAATTTCTCTGATGAATTAAATTCCTGTGAACTATTTCACATGAAGGAGTTAATGACTGCTTTTGACTTAAGCGTCACTCTCTGCCAGTATTTGTAGTTTTACAAGGCTTTGACACTGAAGGACCACTCTGGTATGGGATAACTTCTGCTTTCACAGTAGATAAATGGCAAGATGATCTGGGCAAGGTTTTTGGTGCTCTCTGAAGTCATCCCTGTGAGTGAACATCTAATCCACTCATGTCAGTCCAACTCAGATGTGCCTGGACAGCCCCTGATGTGGAACAGCATCTGTCACTCACCAGTAGACAGATAGATGGATCATGCATAGGCTCTGCTGGCTCCTTTAATGGGATGAAGTGAGACCCCTAAAATGGCCCCAGCTCTTCCATTCAGTCCAAAGACCAAGAAGAGACAGAGAGAAAGAGAGAGGAAATTAAAGTGTGTGACTGATGTTCCCAATGTCTAGTGTTCCCATCTTTATGTCAGTGTGTAACCAGTGCTTAGCTCCCACTTACAAGTGAGAACATGCAGTATTTGGTTTTCTGTTCCTGCATTAATTCACTTAGGATTATGGCCTCCAGCTGCATCCACAGTGCTACAAAAGACACAATTTCATTCTTTTGTGTGACTGCATAGCATTCCATGGTGTATATGTACCACATTTTCTTTACCCAATCCACTGTTGATGGGCATCTGGGTTGATTCCATGTCTTTGCTATTGTGAATAGTGCTTTATTACATACAAGTACTTGGGTCTTTTTGGTAGAATGATTTGCTTTCCTTTGGGTATATTCCCAGTAATGGGATTGCTGGGTTAAATGGTAGTCCTAATTTTAGTTCTTTGAGAAATCTCCAAACTGCTTTCCACAGGGGCTGAACTAATTTGTACTCCCACCAAAAGTGCATAAACATTCTATTTTTACTGCAGCCTTGCTAACATTCATTACTTTTTGACTTTTTAATAAGAGCCATTCTGACTGATGCTATCTCATCATGGTTTTGATTGGCATTTCTCTGAGAGTGATGTTAAGCATTTTTTCACATGTTTTTGGGCCGCTTGTATGTTTTCTTTTGAGAAGAGAGAGGGAGGAGGGCAAGGGCTGAAAAATGATCTATTGGGTACTATGTTCACTATTTGGGTGACAGGTTCAATAGAAATCCAACCTCAACATCACATAGTGTAACAAGTAACAAACTTGCACATGTGTCCCCTGAATCTAAAATTTTCTTAAAAATTTAAATTTAAAAAATTAAAGTGAATTTTACAATTTTTTAAAAAGAGACAGTCTCAAGCCATCATTCAGACCAGAGTGCAATGATTTTACAATTTTTTAAAGAATTCTTTTCTGCTAGCCTTATTTTTGCCTGTAAGAGTGACGATCATATTCGTTACATGAAAAGTTCTGTCATACTCTTGCTATTTAAAAATAAATAATGCTACAGATATAAAAGAAAAATGTGTGACTGGCGAATCCTTTCCTGTGAGAGCAGCAACTGCACAGAGTGGAAAGCACGGTTTGTCCAGGCCATGAACAACCCAGGCGGCTCTGACTCCTGACTCGTCTTTGTCAGAGATTCTCCAACATGTTTTGGGGCTGAGACACACCCATGAAACTGCAATTTTCTCAGGATGTACATACCCCCTCTTAATCAACACAGGACGCCAGCCACACTCGCAGACCTATCAACTCCTCTCTCCTCTCCCCGAACCCTATTCAAGACAGAACTTCTTGGGCAGGGCTGAGTAGGGTATGATGCTCCAGATGCAGTGAGTGATAATAATTGCAGTAGCTATCATTTGTCACGTGCTTACTCTGCCCAGCTGCTATGCTCAGGCTTTATACAAATATATGTGATCGCATTTAATCCCTGCAACCTCCCATTCAGTTTCACATTATTATTATTTTCAGTTTACAGACGAGGAAACGGAGACTCAAGCTAAATAATTTGCCCAAGGGCACACAGCTCATAAGTCACACAGTGAGAATAGAATATACCATGAATCCAAAAAAAGCTGGTTTCCCTCCAAACTCCATGCCCCAGAAGCTAGTTCCACTTCTCCATCTCAGCTGAGCTGGGGCATCACCTGTGCTCCCAGGGACTGGGTCCACGTGGCCATTGTGATCTGTAGCCAGATACACAGTAGAATCAAATTAGTCTGAAATCCAGAAGATAAATGAAGACCAGCAGATGATTTTTCCAGGCTTTACCATAATACTCCAGATGTTTCCATATCTGGAGGCAAATGCATTTGAAACATCTGGCTCCCTTCTTACCTAAAAATTTCATTTGCAAAAGGCATAGGAAGACCATCAACACGGATGTGATGGAGCAATCTAAATCCTGCCTGAAGGACTCAGAAGAGCTCTGAAGTCATTTTGGGTGCAATTATTCTGGGCACCAGCTGTACTCTCTACCACACACTTGGCATCTTCATGCAGGTGCGCCAGCAGATGATAGGAGAAACAGGGGTCCTTCCTTCCTATTTTAATGTAAATCTTTACCTGCTTCCTGACTTCTTATGAACTGTGCCTAATTTCTACTCAAGGTTTGAGTGCTCACCTAGCAGGAACAGAGATGAGATGGTTCCTACAACCATAACAAGAGAAGCAGTCTCTGGAGGGAACTGGGCTTTGTTTTCACTCTTTCACATGCCCACCAACTGACTTCAACCTTCAGCAAAGTCTTGGAATGAAAAGCTAAAAATTTAAAAGGCAGTGGATCTCAGAAAGGTGAGAACAAAAAATGGTATTCAGATTCCACCTGGTTCATTTAATAAATGCCCATGTAGAACTTGACATTCAACATATCGCACTGGCTCTGGGTGAATGCTAAAACATACTGGCCACAGTCCTTGTCTTTGAGGAGCTTATCACCCTATTGGAAAGATTTTAAAAAATTAATAATGTGATATAAACATTGGTAGTACCAAGTAACTAAAATTCTACAAGGCACATGCAAGAGTAAGGAAAATGTGTTAAGATTTCCACGAGTTCTAAGGTAGGAGGGATTTCATGAAACAGCAGGGCCAAAGTAGGACCAGAGATAAAGGGGATTGCTGGGGCAGAGAAGAGGAACAAAGAGAAGACCATAGGTGAAAACAGTCTTTAGCCAAGCTCATTTCCTTGTGCCAGCCATGCTATTTCCTTTGTCTTTTGGCGTACACCGCACCTCTTCTAAATGGTCCCTCCTTTCTTCTCACCTTCCTCCCTTCCTCTTTCTCTTACTATCCTTTTATCATTCGAGTTACTGAAATCTTTTCCATCCTGTCTTACTTTAGCTCAAGTCCAAACTTGTTCTTCAAGCCTTTCCCAACAATTCCAGAGTAAGCTAAATTTTCCACTCACTTCTTTCTTACAATAAGTACCACGCCTTGGGAAAATTAATATGCTGCCTTCTATTGTTTGCTAATGATTTTGTGCTATGTCCCTAATGATACTTTAAGCTTCTTATGGGCAGGGTTGTGTATAGCATTTCTTGTGGACCCAGCACATTGCCAGATGTGTAATAGAGGCTCAGAGAATGTTGTTGGAATGCCTCACCATTCAGGGTCATTAGTTGACTGGCCTCATTTGAAGTTCTGCAGAAGCAAAAGTTCAGATGTTTAATGACCTAGGGAATGCCTTTGTGCTCTTCCAAAATTTATCCTGTTTTATTAAAGCAACTGCCTTTTACTTTTCATTAAAAACTTCCTGTTCTTGGAAATACTGCTTTTCCTTTCATCTCTATACTTAATGTCTTTGGATCCCCTTGCCCATTATTTAAGTCATTGGGACATCTTCAAACTTCTGCATTGTGGTCGGACATGGTGGCTCATGCCTGTAATTCTAGCACTTTGGGAGGCCGAGGCAGGTGGATCACCTGAGGTCAAGAGTTTGAGACCAGCCTGGCCAACATGGTGAAACATTACCTCCACTAAAAATACAAAAATTAGCAGGGTGTGGTGGTGGACACTTGTAATCCCAGCTACTCGGGAGGCTGAGGCAGGAGAATCACTTGAACGCAGGAGGCGGAGATTGCAGTAAACCAAGATGGTGTCATTATACTCCAGCCTGGGTGACAGAGTGAAAAAAACTCCTTCTCAAAAAAACAAAAGCAAAAACAAACAAAAACTTCTGCATTGCTTCAGTGAGTGTTGAATAGTTTCAAACAATTGATTTCATATGTCTTGGCCTCAGATTCCACATTGGTTAAGATCCTGAGCATAATTATGGCTCTGTCCTTAGATTCTATAGGATGGGAAGACTACTTCATGCAAGAGAAACCACATTGATTTAGAATATGCAAAAAATAAATAAATAAATAAAACAAAGAAATACATAAAGCAGAAGAAATTATAAGAATGCGAGGGGAAGCCTGGTGAGGTAGCTCAAATCTGTAATTCCAATGCTTTGGGAGGGCAAGGTGGGAGGCTGGCTAGAGGCCAGGAGTTCAAAACCAGCCTGAGCAATATACTGAAACCCTATCTCTACAATAATAGTAATAATATTTAGGCATGGTGGTGCACCTGTGGTCCTAACTACTGGGGAGGCCGAGGTGGGAGGCAGTAGAGCCTAGGAACTCAAGGCTGCAGTGAGCTATAATTGTGCCACTGCACTCCAGTCTGGATGACAGAGTGAGGTCCTGTCTCTGAAAAAGAAAAAAAGAATACAGAGGTGTCCCATTGAACTTAGGGACAAGAACGTAACCTAAACCAAGGAGACATTCCAGAGAGTCATCCACTATACCTCACTCTGTCTCCACCCCCCTTTACTCCTCTTCTCCTTTCTTCTCTTCTGCCCGCTTCTCTTGCTGAACCCCTCTACTTTGGCCCAAATGACCACTGTATGATTTCTGACTCAAGATCTGAAGATGAGATAACCAGAAAACAATTGTCCTAGAGTGGGCAGAGCCTGGGCTTGGATGGGTAAAGTGCTTCTGTGTGCACACTTCTAGTGGCTCTGGGGTTAGACTTGGAGATATTGATTTCCTCACAGAGACCCTTGAAAGCAGAACTGGCATCTCCATTCTACTCGGTGCCATTCCTTTTCATCACTGCATTATCAAACGTTCCTGACCAAATATTCATCTGCAGTACAGGAAATGGACTGGAATAATTGAACCCAATGAGAAAAATGTAAAATCTGACATCTTAGTCCAAAAAAAAAAAAAAAAAGAAGGACACAAGAGAAAGGATTGAAGGAAATTTAGCTAAAGGATCTCATGGAGAAAAGAGCATGTGTGTTTCCTAGATTGTAATAAGAATATGAATCCCCTGTGAATGTGATTGCCAAGAAGATGAAGGCAAATGTATACTAATTCATAGGAATTTACTGTCGAGAGCAATGAAGGCAAAACCCCACTCTATTCTGATGACTTTTCAGTACTGCTTTTAGTATGTAGAGAAGCAGGCAGTCTGGAATGTATTCAGCGAGTAACCAGGATGTCAAAGAACTTGAAACCAGGCTACACAAGTTTTGATAGCAGAGCAGGAAGGATCTAACCTGGAGAAGGGAAGCTGTCAATGGTGCTGGGTCTTGGTCTTCAGACTTCTATCATGTGGAAGCTATAGTCAGAGCACCCAAGGATCCCAGTGAAGACTTGGCAACCTAACAAGTTCACCTTAATGTAAGCACACTTTTTAGGACTGGCCAACTCATGTAGAGAATGGCCAATCATTTGTTAAAACTCTAAGTGGGTGCGTAGAAGTCAGGGGTGGGATCCAAGAGGGAGAAGGATTTGAAACAGACTGTGCTAGATGATTTCTAACAACTCTTGTGGTTATGAAATTCAAGCAGGAAGGGAATCATTATTCCCATTTTATAGCTGAGGAAATCAAAGCCCAGAGTAATTAGGTGACTGTTTCAAGGCATGCAGATGGTCAAGATGATGAACTGAAGAGTGACTCATGATGCCAAGTGGGGTGCTCTGTACACCCCACCTTGTGGCTGCTATTGTTAATCTTCCCTATGAATAGTGCCTCCTCACTCAATTCCAGAATAGTCTATCATTGCCTAACACATTCACAGAGGAGAATCAGTGACTTTCATTGGGAGTCAGAGACCTAGATTCCCATTCCATAGCCAACACTTCTCACACCGCATCCTATCTTTGAAGGACACAATAAAAGAAAATCAATCTCACCCACAACCTGCAGCTGAGAAAATCTCCAACATTAACTCATGTCACTGGCTCACTGCACCAGATTGTGCAGGAGGGATTCAGTGTGAGTTTTCTGTCAGATTAACAGAGAGGCAGAGGTGAAAAGAGAAAGATGTGACAAAGACCTTAAAAAAGTGTCATGCTCATGGATAGGAAGAATCAATATTGTGAAAATGACTATACTGTTCAAAGTAATTTATAAATTCAATGTTATCCCCATCAAGCTACCACTGACTTTCTTCACAGAATTAGAAAAAACTACTTTAAATTTCATATGGAACCAAAAAACAGCCTGCATTGCCAAGACAAGCTTAAGCAAAAAGAACAAAGCTGGAGGCATCACATTATTTGACTTCAAACCATACTACAAGGCTACAGTAACCAAAACAGCATGGTACTGGTACCAAAACAGATATATAGATCAATGGAACAGAACAGAGGCCTCAGAAATAATATCACACATCTACAACTATCTCATCTTTGACAAACGTGACAAAAACAAGCAATGGGGAAAGGATTCCCTATTTAATAAATGGTGTTGGGAAAACTGGCTAGCCATATGCAGAAAACACCCCTTCCTTACACCTTATACAAAAATTAACTCAAGATGGATTAAAGACTTAAACATAAGACTTAAAATCATAAAAACCCTAGAAGAAAATCTAGGCAATACCATTTAGGACATAGGCATGGGCAAAGACTTCATGACTGAAACACCAAAAGCAATGGCAACAAAAGCCAAAATTAACAAATAAGATCTAATTAAACTAAAGAGTTTCTGCACAGCAAGAGAAACTATCATCAGAATGAACAGGCAATCTACAGAACGGGAGAAAAGTTCTGCAATCTATCCATCTGACAAAGGTCTAATATCCAGAATCTACAAGGAACTTAAACAAATGTACAAAAAAAAAAAATCAAAAAGTGGGCTAAGGATATGAACAGACATTTCTCAAAAGAAGACATTTATGTGGCCAACAGAGAGATGAAAAAAAGCTCATCATCACTAGTCACTAGAGAAATGCAAATCAAAACCGCAATGAGAACAATGAGATACCATCTCACGCCATTAGCCGTCCCTCTCCGTCATCACTCATTCCTCCCAGCCCTTGGCAACCACCAATCTATTCTGTATCTCTATGAACTTACCTATTCTAGACACTTTTTATAAGTGGAACCATACAATATATGTTCTTTTGTGACAAACTTCTTTCACTTAGAATAATGTTTTCAGATTCATTTTAATGATGATCATTAAAAAGTTAGGAAACATGCTGGAGAGGATGTGGAGAAATAGGAATGCTTTTACACTGTTGGTGGGAGGGTAAATTAGTTCAACCATTGTGGAAGACAGTGTGGCGATTCCTCAAGGTTCTACAACCAGAAATGCTATTTGACCCATCAATCCCTTTACTGGGTACATACTCAAATAATTACAACTCATTCTATTATAAAGACACATGCACATGTATGTTTATTGCAGCACTATTCACAATAGCAAAGACTTAGAACCAACCCAAATGTCCATCAATGATAGACTAGATAAAGAAAATGTGGCATATATGCACCATGGAATACTATGCAGTCATGGAAATGGATGAGTTCATGTCCTTTGCAGGGACATGGATGAAGCTGGAAACCATCATTATCAGCAAACTAACACAGGAACAGAAAACCAAACACCGCATATTTTCATTCACAAATGGGAGTTGAGCAATGAGAACACATGGACACAGGGAGGGGAACATCACATGCCACGGCCTGTTCGGGGATGGGGGGTTAGGTGAAGGATAACATTAGGAGAAATAGCTAATGTAGATGACGGGTTGATGGGTTCAGCATACCACCATGGCACATGCATATCTATGTAATAAACCTGCAGGTTCTGCACATGTATCCCAGAGCTTAAATTATAATAAAAATAAAAACAAAAAAGTGCTAGTTGTGCCACCCCTGTCAGAAGGGCCTTCAGAAGCGCATATTAGCAACGGCTCTTGGATGGGCCTCAGTTTCAGAAAACCACATATTTTAAAATCACAATATTGCAGAATGCATCAATTTGGTGAGAAACATATTCATTCGCACTAAAAAAAGAAAGTGTTTTATGATGGATTCATTGTCTGGTTCCCTTAAATTGCCCACTTTTCTTCTCTTGTGTGTGTTTGCCTATGATGGCTATTTAAAAATAGTAGCTTTATTGAGATATAATTCATATACCATAAAATTCACTTTCTTAAAGTGTACAATTCAGTGGACTTTAGTATATTCACAGAGTCATACAGCCATCACCACTATCTAATTCTAGAATATTTTCATCATCTCAAAAAGAAACTCGGCACCCACTGGCAGTCTCTCTCCTTCATTACCCATTCCACCCAGCCCTGGGCAACCACCAGTCTACTCTCTATCTCTATGAACTTGCCTATTCTAGACATTTTTTATAAGTGGAACCATACAATGTATGTCCTTTTGTGACAAACTTCTTTGACTTAGAATAATGTTTTCAGCTTCATTTGTGTTGTAATATGTGTTAGTGCTTCATTCTTTTTTAGGATCAAATAATATTCTATTTATGGCTATACTACATTTTGTTTATTCATTCATCAGTTGATGGACATATCAGTTCCCACTTTTTGGCTATAATAAATAATATTGCTCTGAACCTTTATGTACAAGTGTTTGTATGAACATATATTTTCATTTATCTGTATATACCTGGGAGTGTAATGGCCAGGGTGTATGGCAACTCTATGTTTAATCTTTTGAGAAACTGCCAAACTGTTTTCCTAACTGGCTACATTATTTTACAATACTTTCAGCAATGTATAGGGGTTCCAATATCTCTACATCCTTGACAACACTTGTTATTTTCTCTAGTTTTTATTGTTATAGCCATCTTTGTGGGTATGAAGTGGTATCTCTTTGGGCTTTTGATTTACATTTTTCTAATGGCTACTGCTGTTGAGTGTCTTTTCATGTGTTATTGGCCATTTGTAGAAATTCTGTAGAGAAATGTCTAATCAAATGCTGTGCCAATATTTTAATCTGGTGACTTGTCTCTTTATTCTCCCTGTGCTTCTGAAATCAAAGTCAGATGATGTAACTCTTTTACGGAATGGACTCCCTGTAACAACACTATTCTCTGATCCAAGCGTGTTTGAGTCATGAAGAGGATGATCACTGGATGAACTGTGACCTCAGTGAGAGATGGGAGAATGAACTGTAGGTGACTTCCTAAGTGACTTTTCAGCCAAAGAGATCATGAGAGATTTATTTGCTTAAGACAAAAATGGATATTTATGGAGAGGAAGCAGAGTAAGTCCAAAGGAAAGGGAACCAAGAACAAAAGGCTCTTGAGTGACGTAGTTGAGGATCCTCTAGGCCCACTAGGGCCCTCTGACACGAACTCAGGGTTGTAGGTTAGCTCCTTAAGTTCCACATTCCTGCACGCAGGATGGAGCCTTGAAAAGGAATCAGTCCTTTGTCCTGGGCCCTCACCTTGCTGAGGGAGCCACATCATTTACTCTTCAGGGGCCTCAGCTTCCTTATCAATATGATAACATCCGGTGCCAAGGTTCTCTCCATAGGGGTAAGAATATTTTACCTCTCCAAGCTCTTAAAGCAGCACAGCAGAACAGCCTGAAAGCTCCATCTTTAGAACTCTTGAAGAAAGCTGGAGAAAGCTATCTTCCTGGCACAGCTTATCCTCAGGTAACCTGGAAGGCCCATAAACCCTGCAGGTCAAGTTCTGGACTAGGGAGCTTTAAATGGGCATGTCCTACACCAGGACCCTGGGAAAGCCTGGTCTCTGCTCCAAGGCAAATTTCCACACTAAATGGGTTGCATGTTTTAAAGTGTCCAACGTGCAAGCACATTCTGCTTCCTATTACATACTGACCAACACGGAGCATTGGGTGCCAAAATGGAAAGAAGGAAAAAAGTTGGGTGAACCAAAAAATAACTTGATCACAGCAAACTGTCTTGAGATAAAAAGAGTCATCTCCCCAACCAGTGTCCTATGTACAAGTACAGAAAAAAAATCCATGGCATGTGAGTTCTGATCAGGTCTGTACATTCCTCCCAACCCCAATCCTGGTGAACATTAGCTAGGCACGTGTGTTTGAAGTGGGTTTACTGTGGGAAATACTTCCTTGTGGTTTTGCCTGCAGTTAACATATTAGAGAAGTGGATAGAATCCAAGGCTCAGACACATGCATTCCAGGTGGTCAGGCTGAAAAAGGACAGCTTTGGAGCTGAAGACGCGGAAGAAAGATTGCCTGGAGCCACGAGTAAAGATGTGCATCCATCAAGGCCATGAAAGGCTGTGCCTGCATCTGCTCCTGTAGGGAGCAGGCATCTCCCTCCTGTAGGGATGGCATCTACTCATTTCATGGATCATGTCAAAGGCCAAAAGGAATATGAGGTCAGATTCTCAGGTGCGTGTGCCCTTGTGCACTGAGAATAAAAGATTTGGAAACAAATAGAAGGTCATAAATCATCAATGGTATATCAGTAATGGTAAATCTAATCAATACCTCCCTTTAAAGATAAAGGCTCTTTTGCCCCAGGATAAACCATTCAGGGAATTTTGCATTTGAACTGCTCCCAGAGAGGACTGGTAAAGCTTTTCTCTTTGGAGGTCATGGGAGTGTGAGTAGCAGCAGGTTGGGGCAGGTTCTTACTGACCAAGAGATTGAAGGAACACAGGGGATGGTGTAGGAGCTCCCAGTCCCAGACTAGCTGTTTGACTTTCTTCCCTATTTCCTAATCTTTAAAATATGAAGGTGAAATTTAATGGTTTCAAAGTTCGCTTCCAGTAGTACCATTCTGATTACTTTATGAAATCTACTTTCCTCTCACAGCTGGGTACAGAGAAAGGAAACATGTAAATGGCCATGAGAAGAATTAAAGTTAAATCAAAGGAAGAACTCTCCAACCTTTGGGATTGTGAATGAAAAGGCAGGAACTTGAGAAAAGCTGTAGGTCTAATTTCCCTAATATTTTAAATAATTAAATCTGTTTAACAAAGGTGGAATATATACATATTTTTAAAAAATTTTTAGAGTCAGCTTCTCACTCTGTCACCCAGGCTGGATGCAGTGTTGCAATAATAGCTCACTGCAGCCTCAATGTCCTGGGCTCAAGTAACCCTCCTGCCTCAGCATTTTGAGTAGCTGGGACTGCAGGGGCATACCACCATGCCCAACTAATTATTTCATATGTTTTAAGTTTTTGTAGAGATCGGAGTCTCTCTATGTTGCCCAGGTTGGTCTCAAACCACTCGGCTCAAGCAATCCTCCCTCCTCAGCCTCCCAAAGTGCTGGGATTACAGGCATGAGCCGCTGCACTCGGCCATGTAGAATATATGTGAGTAGGCTGGAGGCTGAGTGCCTCAAGTGCAGAGATGTGGCTTTCATCTTTAATTGAGCACTTTCCTCCCTAGCTCAGCCTTCTCCATGGCTTTTTCTGCCTGCAATGATCTCTTCCCTTTCCCTTCAAACCAACCCATATCAACTTCTTAGCACCTTCCTTCCACCACGCTACTTTTTTGCTCTTCTTACAAGAGAATGTGTCCCTTAGAGCATCATGTCTGAATTCCTGTTTCTCACTTCTAACTCCCCAAAACACGCCTCTGCTATTTAAAATATTCCACTCCTGCAAACACTTTTTTTTTTTTTTGGTAGAACCTGACCTGTCCAGTAAATAGACCTGGAATCCAGGTCCTAGATCATTCCCACTGCCATGACTTTGTTCATTTTTGCCCAAATTTTGAATGTGTCTCATGTCTAGGAACCCTATCTATCCTTCAAGGTTATGTGGAATTACTACCTCTTCTCTGAAACCTTCAGCCTTCTCTGACTCATCCAGCCCTTCCTGAATGTTCTTTTCCATATACACAGTTGAGCCTCAAAGGTTTGGTTTTTGCACTTAATGATAGCTTTTAATCTCCTCTCTACAAATAAATTGAAAGCTAGCGTTAGGCACATAGTAGCCCTCAATGACGATGAGATGGATTTGAATTCACCTGGGCCTTTACTCTTCTATGATGAGTCATCAGGACTCACTAACCCTAGGATAGGTTGTCAGAACAGTTACCTGGCTGATTGGTGGCTCCTTTGCATGTGTCGACCTATATAACGCCTGGGGTGTTCATAATATTTTTGGATACCTCCACCAAGAAACGATCATTTATCAGTCTTCTGATTGCTTGATAAGAGGACCCTGATACCACGGAATTTCCTTGGATCTGGATCAATGTTTATTACTAGTAGGTCCACGTTAGGAACGCAGCCTGAGTATGGCTTTGGTTCAATAGCGTAGATTAAAAGCCATTCTGGACCATAAAAAATAATTGCCAACTGTATGACTAAAAAAAAAAAGAAAAAGCTCCGATAAAAAGTATGGGTCTGCTTTGTACCTTAGAGGGAATAAATCTTCCGTCACTCAAGTGGGCAGGGTCAATAATGCAGATTGAAAGAGCACTAGGATGAACATCAGACAATCTGGATTCTGATTAGCTTTCCCACTAGTTTATGAACTTGTGAGGTGATCTAGGAAAAACTACAGCACCCCTCATGGTCTTAGTTTCTGCCCATGTAAATAAGTTTGCATGAGACGGTCACTAATGTTCTAAAAGCTCTGACATGGTATGAATCCATGAAAGCAGTTGTTAGAACACTGCTCTCTATTCTTTGACAACATACGTAAAGAAAAGAGCAATGCCATGTTATAGACATGAGGAGGAGGAGCTGGAAACATGGTCTTAGGTCCTGTCCATCTACTCACCCATCCACTTAAGAAATATTAATGAATACCTACTATGTGCCAAGCTTCGTTCTAAGCACTGGGAATACAGTGAGCAGCAACAATGACAATAACACAAGAATCTTCACAACAAAGCCTAGATTCTAGTGGTGAGAGACAGACAATGAAGACATCAAGCAATATATACATAATATGTCAGCTAAAGATGGATTACCTCACCTGGTTACACAGGCCACACACTGCAAATGCCCAGGCGGTACCTTCACATAGACTATGGTGGCCCTAGGTGGTGGTGAGTGCTACAAAGAAAAGTAAGCAGGTTGGGAGATACAGAGCACAGGGCACGTGCTAGAAAAGAACAACAGAAAGGAGAGTGGCACAGGGCCCATCACACACATTCAGGAAGTCCATTTGTCACTTGGCCTCAGCTCTCAGTGTGGAGGGCATTTTCAGATGAGGTGCTACACCAGCTTCTACCTTTAGTTTTACCACATAGAAGTTTGCTTTTTATTTTGTAAAATGCTACATTCACTTACGCAAGACATAGTTCATGGGTGAGGATGGTGAGGCAGCTTAAAATGAGGGAAGGCTCAATAACAATAAATTAATCAATATGTGAATATCAGACCCCGAAGGAGAGATGAGTAGAATAGGGCCCTTTCCCCAGGTAGGAAGACAAGGCATGTATCTCATTGTGTTCAGTGAAAGTGGAAAATAATAAATGCTAAATGACTAGGGCTGCAAGAACATGCGGCAGGAATTGAGGGGAAGAAAATCACTGTGATCTGAGATGATTAGAAGAATATTCAGAAAACCTGGGGCTTAAGGATCTGCAGGATTTTGCCAAATAGAGTCAAGAAGATGAAAAGATGGGAATAAAACACACAGATGAGAACACTCATGGCAAGTTCAAGGGGCTGGAAGGGGAATAGGCAGTCACACAGCACGAGAGGACTAGGGAGGTAGTCTGGGGATCAAATTCCGATTTTAAAAGCTTAGGTGTTTCTATTAGGCCTGGGAAAGTTCCAGCCACCCTATCTAGAGGTTCAACTTGGGCAAAGGTGGGGCACCACCCTCTACTCCCTCATCGTCAGCCCCATTAAGCTCTTCCATTCAAGGGTTTTGCTGTCAGCATCTCTCACAATAACAATATTAACAACAATGCCTCATCATCGTATAGTCCTCTGCACATCACCAAGTGCTATATTTGAAACCTCATAAAGGCAGGGGTCATATGCTACTCCATTCAACTGTTCAAACTTGGCACAGTGCTTGTCACATAAGAGACACTCAGTAAATTCTTCATTAATAAAAAAATAAGAGATCCATGCATCTTCTCATTTGAATATCAGAATAATCCTCTGAGGCAGTAAAGCCAAATATTCATATCCTAATTTTACAAATAAAAGAAGCAAAGACCAGAGTAGGTGTATGATTTGTCTAAGTTTTCTTAAGTACTGTGCTACAAATTTTGTATTAAGAATTGCACTGAGCTAGGAGCCAGACGACTAGGAACCAGTGAAGTAAGAACTTGGTTTTGGCACTTAGCTGGACCTTGAGGAACTTTTCTTTGTTTGTTTTGTTTTGTTTGCCCATTAAATATGCATGGAACTAAATTTCATTGGTTCCAAGGTACACACACACACACACACACATTTATATCATCACATTTTCATGTCACTGAAGTCAGGATGTGTCTTGCAATCAGTGCCATGCATATCTTAATTTGCAGAATTTCTCTTAGAGTCTGAAATGTGGTAACCTCTGCCCTGCCTGCCTACCTGCTAGAATATAAATGTGATAGTGCTTTGTAAACTGGGAAGTGCTGTACAAATAAGTAAGAACTAGTGAAAGAGAAGTTGCCGCTGCCTTCCTCAATACCTGGTCGCACAATTCTGACTGCTCTAGAGCAGCCAGCCCCCAAGTAAGTTCTGCTTAGAGTCCCTGAGCAGTCTTGGCTAGAGAGAGGATTAAATGGCATTAACCTGACAAGCAAAGGTTGGCATTTCTGAAACACCTGGTACAAATCTTTGCTATTGATTAAAGGAATTAGTGGTCTGCGAATCTATGAATAGACAAAAAGAAAGGAAATGCAATCCTTTTCCACAAGCCCAGACACACATCAGACATGCACTGATTTCTTTTTTCCCTGTTTGCACATACCTGTGGTTCCATGGGGCTGAATTCCCGGAAGGAGCTCCTTTGACACAGAGATCCTGCTCTAGCAAGCAAATCCTTCCCCAGCAGAACTTCTCCCCCAAGCGCTCCACATCCTCCTTTGACCACAGCGGCCAGTGCCAGGGAGGCAGCACGCGAGGGACTGATAAGAGGGCTAGTAATCTCTGCCCTGAGTCTGTTGGAGCATATTGCAATCTACAGCCACTAAATTGCCTAGATTATCTGCATCTGGCCTCCACCACCCACACTGGTAAAAAACAAACAAACAAAAATGTCAGTATTTGGGGAAGAGATGGGGGAGGATAAAATTATCAACAGGGATAAGACTGGGATAAGGCAAATGAGGTAACTGGGGAGCAAAATTTAAGGAGGAACATACTTTCACTGTAAAAAGCACATAAGTTGCTTTCTAATATTCCTGGTTTGTCACTCGTTCCTACTAGGTGTTGGACAAATTATTGAATAATCCTGGGCTCTAACACTTCCAAGCACATAAAATAAAGTAGTTAATCAGTTTCACACTGAATTATAAAAGTTTTTGCGGCACTTAATTATAAATCTTTCATACATTCTTTGTTATTTGCTCTTCACTACAAATGGGAGTTTATTTTTATAATTATTATAATATGCTATAAACAATCTAAAGCTAAGAGTGTAACTTGATCAAGAGGCTAGAGACTGGCAAGCAACAGGATGCCACTACCTAGAATTAAGTTGCTATGGAAATTTAGTTTTCTTTTTTATTCCTATTACCCATATTAATGCACAAAGTTTTGAAACAAAGATGACACCCTTGTCACATTACCTGGATATGAGAATGGTAGCAATGACTGTGCAGAATGCTAGCTGGGAATTGCATGTCTCCATCCATGGACTATTGGTTTAAGAAGGAATAATTCAGTTAAGTCGAAATGGACCTTCAGTTCTCAGGAACATTTAAGTAAAAAATAGAGCGTCCCAACATGGCAGGGAGAAGAAAACAAAGAAGATGGTTTGCCATTATGTCAGAGTCAGATTGAAAGGGGGCAGGAATTGATTTGAAAAGGGTTACATTTACCAGCTTCTGTACATAAGTAAATGGGAAAATAACAACACCCATCATGATCCTTTGCAAGGAAGAATAGGTGAGTTTAGAAAACACTTCTGGACTGGTGGAGTAAGGACCTCTGAAAACATGCTCCTCCATAAAAGGAAAGAGAACACTTTCAACTTTCAAAAGGATGAAAATCAATTTTTTAAACTCTGGAAATTAACCAAAGGCTTGCAACCACCCAAGGAGTATTTATTCAGGAAAATGGCTAAATCTTGGTATCAACAGTGAAACTGATGATGTTTAAATCTGCCCTGTTTTCATCCCCTCTCCCTAGCATTGTGGTCGTCTTGAAAACCAACAGCTTCCCAGCCACAGCGTCTATGAAGACCAGCAGCCTAGCAGCTGCTGCTGGGGAAAAAAAAAAAAAGGTACAATGGGCTTGGAGCTACCCCCAAAGCCCCATACCTAGACAATTGTCACTATTTGATCTGTCTGGCAGTTTCCTGGAAAAGCCCCATTAACAGGTCTTATTTTTACTTTACCTGACTCAGGACTAACAACCCTGTCCCCAGAGTGTTTTTTTAAAAAAAAAAAAAATGACAATTTTCTAACATTAGAACTGTTATAAGATGAGGCAAAGAGGTTTACAAAAAAAGCTTCAAAGGAAGTACTGGGGAATTAGATACCATAGAAGACATTGAAAAGGTCTGATTAGTTCTAGAATTGAATGCCACACTCATGTGCAGAGTTGTGCATATGCCAAGAAAAGACTTGAAAAGGCCCTAATCTCTCATTTCTGGCTGACACTGTGGCTCTCTACAAGCAGGAGGTGAAGGCTAAAGCAGAGTAATGAATTACCAAAGTACAAAATCCATCCCCCAACACACAATGAAAGCTGATGAAAGGCATTTAAGCGTTACTTTGTCTCATTACCAACTGACCACGAAACTAACCAATAGAAACTTCAACAGCCACATAAAACAAAGATACAGAATTTACAGAAACAGTGCAAGAGAAACACTAAGCAAAGAAAAAAAACAGAAAGAATAACATAATTTAGACAGGAGGGGAACCTGATTTCCAAAGTTACCACACTCTACTATTTGAAATTTCCAGTTTTCAACAAAAATTATGAGACATGCAAAGAAATTGGAAAGCATCACCCACATACAGGGAAAAGGTATTCAATAGAACTTGTGTCTGAGGGAGCTGCGATTGGTGACCACTAGAAATATACTTTAAATCAGCTACTGTAAGAGTGTTTAAAGAACTAAAGGAAATCACTCTAAAAAACTAATGCAAAGTATGAGAACAGTGTCTTACCAAATAGAGAATACCAATAAAGAGATAGAAAATATTTTTAGGCCGGGCG
>NW_012112030.1:748938-750566 GCF_000951035.1 Colobus angolensis palliatus
GATGTCATTATGACAACAACAGCATAAGGGGGAGATTGTAACTATACAGGAGACTCATTTTTGTATACTATTAAAATTAAGATGATGTTCTGGATTTTTATAACCAAAGATGTTAATTCTAGCCCACAGAGCATCCAAGAAAATAATTCAAAAATAAATACTAAAAGAAACAACAAAGGAATTAAAATCGCACATTAGAAAATGTCTATTTAACACAAAAAAGGGAATGATGGAGAAATGAAGAAACAAAAGGACACAAGAAATGCAAAATACAAATAGCAAACTGACAGATACAAATCCTACCTTAATAGTAGTTAGATTTAATGTAAATAAACTAAATACTTCAATAAAAAGAAAGAAGCTGACAAAATGCATGTTTAAAAAAGTATCTAACTATATGCTGCCTACCGGTACACACTTCAAATTCAAAAACACAAATAGTTTGAGAGTAAACAGGTAGAAATGATATACCAGGCAATCAGTGACCAAAATAAAACTGGAGTAGCTATACTCATATTACGAAAATAGAATTTAAGACAAAAGTTGCTACTAGAGACAATGAAAGATATCTTATAATAATAATAATAAAGATTAACTAAGCAGGAAGAAATAGCAATTATAAGCATATATATGCCTAACAACAAAGCCCAAAATACATGAAGCAAAATATGTCAGAAATGAAGGGAGAAATTGACAATGCAATGTTAATTGGTAGAGTTCAATACTCCACTTTCAATAATAGATTGAAGAGCTAGGCAGAAGACAGTTAAGAAAATAAAACACTTCAACAACAGTATAAACCAGCTCATCTATAAAACACTCCACCTAACAACAGCATAATACATATTCTTCCCAAGTGCATATAGAACATTCTGCAAGATAAAACATATATTAGGCCATGAAACAAGCCTCAGTAAAGTTAAAAGTGTTCAGAAAAATAAGGAAATTTCAGGAAGTCACAAATATATGGAAATAAAATAACGCATTTTAAATAGCCAGTAAGTCTTTTATGGACTCAATTCTGTTCTCAAAATTGTATGTGTTATACCTCTAACACCCAAAGTAACTGTATTTGGAAAAAGAATTTTTCAGGAGACAATTAAAGTTAATTGAGGTTATAAAGGTGGGACCTTAATCTGATAGGACTGGCATATTTATAAAAGAGGGAGAGACGCCAGAACTCCCTCTCTCTCCACATGAATACAGAGAGAAGACCATGTCTGCAAGCCAGGGAGACATTCTCTCACCAGAAATCAACCTTGAGAGCACCTTAACCTTGGGCTTGTAGCCTCCAGAACTGTGAGAAAATAAAATTCTGCTGTTCAAGCCACCCAATATGTGATATTTTGTTGTGGTAGCCCTGGAAAACTAATATAGGGTCAGAGAAAAAAATGCAAGGGAAATACACTGACTGAAAACAGATACAAAACATAACAAAATTTACAGAATGTAGCTAAAGCAATAAAGAAGAAAAATCTCAAATCAACATCCTAATCTTTTACCTTGAAAACTTAGAAAAAGAAGAGTAAATGAAACATAAAATGAGCAGAAGGAAGGAAATAATAGAAATTTGAGAACAAATCCATTAAATAGAAAATGGAAATAATAATAGAGAAAATAAACAAAAC
>NW_012112030.1:751452-753302 GCF_000951035.1 Colobus angolensis palliatus
TATTGTCCTGATACCAAATCCAGACAAAGATATCACAAGAGAAAGTAAAGATCAATTTTCTTTATAAATATAAATAAAAAGAATCCTCAATAAAATGCTAAAAAAAAAGAACACATAATGTATTAAAAGGATTATGCATCATAACTAAATAGGATTTATCCCGGGAATGCAAGGTTGATTTAATATGTGAAAATCAATCAGTATAATAAATCGTATTAACAGGTTGAAGGACAAAAACCACATGATTACATCAAAAGACTAATAAAAAGCATTTTACAAAATTCAACATTTTCATGATAAAACATATAACAAGTTAAGACTAAAACGGAACTTCCTTAATCAAATAAAAAGCATATACAAAATTCCAGAGCTACCATTATATTTAATGGTAAAACATGAAATATTTTCCCTGAGATCAGATACCTAAAGAAGATTCCCATTATCACCATTTACATTCGACATTGTAGCAGAGGGTCTAGTCAGAGAAGTTAGGCAAGAAAAATAAATATAATACATTCATATTGGAAAAAGTAAAATTATCTCTATTTCAGATCACATGATCTTGAATATTGAAAAAGCCTAAAGAAGCTATGATATCTACTGATATGATAACTATAACAAGACTGATATGGTATGATATGGTATCTACTGATATGATTACTGTAATAAGAAACTATGATAACTACTGAGTTCAGCAAGGCTTCAGAATACAAGATCAGTACACAAAAATCAATTGGATTTCTGCACATTAGCAATGAACAATCACAAATAAAATAAAGAAAACAATTCTATTTATAATAGCATCAAAAAGGATAAAATAATAAGAAATACATTTAACAAAACATGAGCAAGACTTGTTCAATGAAAAATATAAAACACTGTTGAAATAAATTTTCAAAAACCCAAATAAATGGAAGGACATGACCAATATTCATGGATCAGAAAATTTAACGTTGTTAAAATAGCAGTATTCCCCAACTTGACCTACAGATTTAACACAATCAAATCAAAATGCCATCTGCCTTTTGTGGGTTTTTTTTTTGCAGAAATTGACAAGCTGATTCTAAAATTCCTATAAAAATGTAAGGAAACTTGAATAGCTGAAATAATTTTAAAAGAACAAAGTTGGTGAACTTGCATGACCTAGTTTTAATACTTCCCTCAAAGCAACAACGATCAAGACAGTGTAGTATCAGCATCAATGGAATAGAATTGAGAGCCCAGAAATAAACCTGTATATCTATGATCAATTAATCTTCAATAAAAGTGCCAAGACAATTCAATGGGGAAATAATAGTCTTTTCAAAAAATGATGCTGGAATAACTAGATATCAACATGCAAAATAATGAACTTGAACCCCTTGCTTGTATCATATTCAAAGCAGATCATAATTATAAATGTAAGAGCTAAGACATTAAAACTCTTGGAATCTTGGAAGAAAACAAGTGAGTACATCTTTATGACCCGGGATTGGGCCTTGAATGGTTTCTTAGATATGACACCAACAGCACAAGCAAAAAAGAAAAAAAAAATAGATAAATTGGTCTTCATCAAAATTAAAAACTTTTGTACTTCAAGGGGCACACACCACCAAAAAAGTGGAAGGGCAGCTCACAGATGATTGATTGAGAGAAAATACTTGCCAATTATACATCTGCTAATAGACTTGTATTCAGAATGTATGAAGAACTCTTGCATATCAAAAACAAAATGATAAATAACCGTGTTTTTTAATGGGCAAACGATTTAAATAGTCATTTCTCCAAAAGACATATAAAGTGGTCAAAATGAACATGTAAAGATATTCAACATCCTTATTCATTAAGGAAATGCAAGTCACAACCATGAT
>NW_012112030.1:759052-759553 GCF_000951035.1 Colobus angolensis palliatus
CTGTGGTGGGATCATAGCTCACTGCAATCACAAACTCCTGGACTCAAATAATCCTTCTGCCTCAGCCTCCCAAGTAACTGGGACTACAGGTGCACAGCAACATGCTTGGCTAATTTTTATTTTATATTATTTTGTAGACACAGGGTTTTGCTATGTTGCCTGGGCTGGTTTCAAACTCTGGGCCTTAAAAATCCTCCCACCTCAGCCTCCCAAAGCATTGGGATTACAGGTGTGAGCCACCGTGTCCAGCCAGGCTCCACTCCTAATTCTAGTTCTCTTACCATTTCCACCACATCTGCAGTTACTTCCTCCACTGAAGTTTTGAATTCCTCAAAGTCACCCAGGAGGGCTGGAACCAACTTCTTCCAAACTCCTGTTAATGTTGATATTTTCACCTCCTCTTGTGAATCACAAATGTTCTTAATGGTGTCTAGAACAGTGAATTATTTCTGGAAGGCTTTCTATTTACTTTGCTCAAATCCATCAGAGAAATCACTATCT
>NW_012112030.1:760679-767197 GCF_000951035.1 Colobus angolensis palliatus
AGGAGAACGGCGTGAACCCGGGAGGCGGAGCTTGCAGTGAGGCGAGAGCGTGCCACTGCACTCCAGCCTGGGTGACAGAGCAAGACTTTGCCTCAAAAAAAAAGGAAGGAAAGAAAGAATTGTGTCTGTTTTACAAACTTTGATTTTCAAAACATTTGAATAGAACTTAAGGATATTTTAAATCAGGTATCATACTTTTTTTTTTACAGGAGAAGGTAGATTAAAAGTCATTTTTCTTTACTCTTCCATATTCTTTCCTATCTCTAAAACATAACAAAGAAAAAATGGCAAATAAAAGTCTAGGGGGAAAAACCTCTCAAACTTGTGCTAATGTGAAATTAAAATGGGAAAATGTACACTGATATTTCGAGAAGCTTGTGAGAGAAGAGGAGAACGATCTGTAGATAAAGGGGTATGAAAGGTAAAAAAAAAAAGTCATGTTTTATTTTTGTTTTTGGCATTGGAAAGAATTAAGCAAGTTTCAGACTTGACTAAGGGGAATCTATAATTAGAGAAGGAGTTGAGTTACAGCCTGAGTATCTCTCATTCTAAATACTTGGGACCAGAAGTGTTACAGATTTCATATTTTTTCTCAGTTTTTGGAATATTTGCAAATACATAATGAGATATCTTGAAGATATACCAGTTAGAGTTTAGACCAAGTCTAAACACAAAATTTACTTATGTTACATATACACCTTATGCACAAAACCTGAAGGTAATTTTATACAATAGTTTAAATAATTCTGTTTATGAAATAAGGTCTGTATTAAGTACTTATGTGTGGAATTTTCCACTTGTGGCACATGTCAGTACTCAAAAAGTTTTTGATTCTGCAGTATTTTTGATTTTGGATTTTCAGATTAGGGCTGCTCAACCTGTATGGAACACAAAGAGGGGGACTGATACAGTCAGGTTTGTTAAGGAGGCTGGAGGGAAAGAGTTACTGGCATGGGGAGCCACAGGTATTGTGAATGAAAAGATGGAGACCTCATCGTTAAGTACTGTAAGAATGGTGGTTAAGATGGCTGTGGTTGTGAAGAGATTTTAGATAAAGGTTAAATGGATAAAGACAATCTCACCTAATGTGATGATCTTATGTTTTTCTCTATGAAAATCTGTATCTTTAAAGTTGAGGGGTGAGGAGTGAGTAGGGTGCTTCGCGGGGGGCGGACAGAGAGTTCTTCAGCATTGCTGAGGAGAATGGCAGAAGAAGCTCATCTAGCACAGGTAGACTTTGAAGAGCACATCAGGCTGAGGGGCTGGCTGGACCTGAAGGTCCTATTTGATGGTACCCATGCTCAGTTTTGAGATTGCTCTAGGATGGTGAAGCAAGATCAGAGGAGGAGTCTAGGGCACTGACTTAGGGTTGATTTCCAGTGTGTGCAGTCAGGAAAGAGAAGGAATGGAAGTCCTGAGGTCCTCTTGGGATTACAAGGCAAGTGCAGTGAGGGAGGACTCGAGTTGAAAGGTGAACACTGAGATTAAGAGGCAGGGTTAAAAATCTCAGAGACTGCTAGAGACATCCAAATAAAATCTGTCATTTGGTTAATAGTTTTCTCCCAAGGTGAGTTTTGAAAAATGTACTGTGGCTATATAAGATGTTAGTATTAGAAGAAGCTAGGTAAAGAGTATGCTAGAACTCTGTACTATCTTTGCAACCCTTTTGTAAACCTAAAATCATTTCAGAATAAAAAATGTTAAAAGTCATGGGTTTGTGTTTTGTTGTTGTCTTGTTTTGTTTTGGTTGCTCACTGAACTCTTGAAGAAGCATCATGGTCAATATTCTTCTTTCCATTGCACATGTAAGTTTTCTTTAACTACATGTAATGGCCGTAAAGATGCACACTATAAAATTCACCAAGTCTGCACTAGAACAGAGAAAGTAACCCAGAGACTTTGATCCCAGCCTAACACTGTAGCCCGATCACCTCCATCATCCCTTTCCTCTCAACCCAGGGTGGCCAACCACACCCCTCCCCATCTGGTCCCCATTTCTCAGCAGGCCTAGCATTTTCAGAAGGTTCTGGAAAACCAAACAAGTGGCAAGATTCTGGTAGCCCCAGATCAGAGGGTCTGAGGTCCTGCTGGGGACAGGGCAGGCCAAAGCTGGAGGTTGCTGTGGGAAAGATTAGGGAGACTGTGCTGTAAGCCTCTCCTTCTGGGACTCTCACCTGTGGCTAATCCCTGCTCTGTGTTCGAACGTGTGGATTACACCAGGAAAATTACCTCCATCTAGTCACGAGGCAACAAAACCGTGTCATCTCAACCCAAAACCGTGTCATCTCAACCCATTACCGCTAAGGGAAAACTCGTTCAGTTCCCCTCACAGGTCTCAAACCTTTCTTTTGTGGTGCAGCCTCATATTCAATGTCAATGAAAAAGTGAAGCACCTGAAAGGGAATACGCTCCAAGAGGCAGTGGTGCATTTTTTTGGTTCCCTGACCTGCGTGGGAACTTGCAGAGTCAGACCTTTTCCTCAGTGGAAAGGCTACTTTGCCCTGGTACTAATTTCTGTAAAAAAAAAAAAAAAAAGAAAAAGAAAAAAAGAAAAAAAATTATCTTCACAAAAAAAAAAAAAAGAAAAAGAAAAAAAGAAAAAAAATTATCTTCACAGCAACCTTATGAAGTAGGCATTATTTTATTTTATTTTACCTATTTTATAGATGAGGAGCCTAAAATGCAGAGAATTTAAGCATATGCCCAAGGTGAAATAGCTGGTATATGGAAGAACAAAAGAAGAGAAGTGCCCTTAGAACCCTGGTGGGAGGCTTGCCTTTTCAGGGTTCCTTCTCAAGGTGATTGGGGGTCCCCAGGGCCAGTGTGGTCCTCTCCCCCAGGAGGTGCTCAGCCAGTGTCTGTTTCAGTCCAGAGTAGCATGAGAATTCCCACATCCATCCCTCATATCTGGGTATCCAAGGCTTGTAGCAATGAACTCATGAGTTAACAAATTCGAGGTGAATTTCACACAAATGAGAAATATTTCTTTCTGACCATTGTCTGCCAGTAAATGCCCAATGAATGTGAAATAATTCAGCATCAATGGCTTCAGTGAGGGGTCCACTCCCCATTTTTAAATGCATAGGCACATGGACAATAAATAACTTGCTTAAGATGATGCAGACATGCTGTGTGGAGCCAGGCCTAGAACCCAGGGCTATCTGTCTCCTACTCTGGTGACTTTCAGCCATACTATAATGCTACTTACATGTGATTTTATATCTGCTGATGGTGCAAAGGACTGAACTTTAAGCATCACTGCAGGATATGTAAACAAAAGTAAAAGACTACCTCTCAGCAGTTCAAGAGTCGGGGGCTAGAATGAATGAATAAATGAAGAGTAAATGGACAAATGAATGAATCCAGATTCCAGGGAATTGGAATCGCTGCCTCTCCCCAGACCTACTGTATGGTCTAATCAGGGCCTTCGCAGCATCACTGATCAATTTCACACCCTCTAGATAATATAAGAATTGATTCTCAATGTGCCCCAACTGGTTCCAACACAGACCAGAAATCAGGAGGCCTGGATCCTGGTCCCAGCCCTGCCATTGTCATACTGGGAGATGTGTGCCTTTATCACTGTGGTCCTGGGTTTCTTCAGCTCAAAGGAGGGCAGATTTGGCTGACGATTGCTTCCCAGCTGTTTTGAGCCACCCTACTGTGCCTACAGGGAGCATCACCTAGTGTGGGAGATCTCACTGCACAGGGAGTATTGCAAGGAGAAATATCAAGGTGGGGAAAGGAAGCCAGGAACTTGCCAGAAATGAAGGTTAGGCAAGTGCTGCCTCCACTGGGGGCCCCCATTTTCACTCTCTTTTGTATCATTCCATTTGATGGGAGGCCAGGACCAAAGCAGAGGTTCTGCCATTACTTGTTTCATTCTTTATTCACAGCCTGCAGCCTTTGGAGTTCAGTATCAAGTCAGCTGCATACTAGGCTGGTGGGCCTAGGCTAAAATTGAGAAGTGGCTTACCTCAAAGCCAGATGCAGAGCAATGCAGTTAAAATAATTAAACACATACATGTGCGGGCTTGCTGACAAAATAAGACAGTATCACTACTTCCAAACAGCTGAAAAAAACATGTAACAAGGAAGCATACAAAATAAGTGGCTAAGGATCCTTCCTAGGGTAGTTCAAAGAGCTGGGAGGAGTTTTGTAAGAAATAACCAACCAAGCCTGTGGGAGAGGCCAGAGTCTGGGGCTTGTTCTGAGAGTCTGAGTGCCCACAGCCAAGTCACTATCACATTCTGAGCACTTTTCCCAGGTAACCTCAGCGGGAGCCGGGGCACATTTTCCAAGATTATCAAAAGGAATATCTGTAAAAGAAATGGAAAAGTAACTGGCCAAACATGAGAAATTTTACTGATGAGCTGGGAGAGAACATGGATGGCTACTCCCACTTAAATGCTACTACCTGCTCCTCCCTTCTGGCCCATCCCTCCACAGCAGCACCTGCAAGAGCTCACACAGAGGGCCAGGCTTAACTCTCATGGAGAACCCAGCAGAATTGATGCAATTCCTTGCAAACCTGTTCTCTAAGCAGGCTAATTTTCATGAACCAGAATAAATCCTCCCTATGACAATGAGTAATTTTTATGGTCTTTCTGCACTCATCTAACTAATTGCACATCTCACATTTTACAATTTCCCCTCCCCCATCAGTACAAGAGTAGTGGTTAGCAATGACCTTGGCTGCTTCTCCCTCAGAACCTATTCAAAATGGTTAGAGGGAGAAAATATACACGGCTAGGGTCTACCCAGTACAGTTACCCTCTTACCTGTTTCTCCTGTTGTTTTCCAGTCTTTGTGGTTAAGTGAGCCGGTGGTGGTTGAGAGGTCATGCATGCTCTGAAGTGATGAAGTCCTATCAATGGCACAGTTAGCTCTTTCTTCCACAGCTTTCTATTGCATGCAGGGTGTTGGGGTGGGGGGACAGAAAAGCAGCTAATGAGGCCAAGGGTGGTTGGAGAGCAAAGTTCATGGAGACCTTGCAGGCCACCCAGGGGAGTTGCAGCTTTAATCTAAAGGCAGTGGGAGAAGGTCAGTGGTTTTTGTTGTATTGTTGTTGTTTAAATAATGAAGTAACATAGAATTTTGGAAGATAGCTGCCTGTAGCGTGGAGCAGTGCAAGCCAGAGGAAGGGAGAAGAGTGAAGGAGATTGTTTCATGGAAAGAGGCACAAAGGATGGAGAAGAGGAACAAACCTCAAAGAAATACAGGTGCAAGAATCAACAGAGCTTAGTGACTGGTTTATTTGAGTGGTGATGGAGAAAGGAGGACATGGAATACTCTAAAGTGCCCCGAGGGACGACGGTACCATTCCTCAAGGTAAGGAACATAGGAGGTTTGGAGAGGGAGAGAGTGAGCACAGTTCAGACGTATGAAGTTGTAAAAGTCAATGAGACATCTTACTTAATAAAAAAAAATTTTTTTTCCACTGGTAACACCAAATGCTTGCAAAGATGTGGAGAATGCAAAATGGTGCAAACACTTTGGAAGACAGTTTGGCAGTTTCTTACAAAACTAAACATATTCTTACTATATGATCCAGCAATGACAATCTTGGCATTTATTCAAAAGAACTAAGAACTTACATTCATGTAAAAACCTGCAAGAATGTTTACAGCAGTTTTATTACAATTGCCAAAACTTGGAAGACACCAAGATATCCTCTGGTAGATTAATGAATAAATTAACCATGGTGCATATAGACAGTGAATATTATTCAGCAATAAAATGAGCTATCAAGCCATAAAAGGACATGAAAGAACCTTTAAGTGCATATTGCAAAGTGAAAGAATTCAATATGAAAAACTACATATTGTAAAATTCCTACTATATGACATTCTGGAAAGGCAAAACTATGGAGATAGAAAGAATATCAGTGGTTTCCAGGGGTTTGAAAGGAAGGTGGAAGGAATAAATAGGGAGAGCACAAGGAGTTTATTTTTAAATCTTTATTTCAATAGTTTCGGGGGTCAAGTAGCTTTTGTTACATGGATGAATTATATAGTTGTGAATGTTGAGCTTTAACTGCACCTGTTACTTGAGTAGTGCGCACTGTATCTAATGTGTAGTTTTTTTATCCCTAGCCTCATCCCCTGCCCTCCCACTTCTAGAACCCTAGCACATGACCATTGGAAGAGGCTTTATACCAATTACTACATCTTAAATGTGGACAAATAAGTCCTAGAGAGAATAATGATATGCCTGGTGTTGCCTAACGTATTCTTAAAAATTAAAAAAAAAAAGTGGCACATATACACCATGGAATACTATACAGTCATAAAAAGGATGAATTCATGTCCTTTGCAGCAACATGGATGAAGCTGGAAACCATCATTCTCAGCTAACTAACACGGGAACAGAAAACCAAACACCACATGTTCTTACTCATAAGTGAGAGTTGAATAATGAGAACACATGGACGCAAGGAGGAGAACATCACACGCCAGGGCCTGCAGGGGGGTGGGGGGTTAGGGGAGGGATAGCATTAGAAGAAATACCTAATGTA
>NW_012112030.1:767247-833537 GCF_000951035.1 Colobus angolensis palliatus
AACACCACATGTTCTTACTCATAAGTGAGAGTTGAATAATGAGAACACATGGACACAAGGAGGAGAACATCACACGCCAGGGCCTGCAGGGGCGTGGGGGGTTAGGGGAGGGATAGCATTAGAAGAAATACCTAATGTAGATTACAGGTTGATGGGTGCACCAAACCACCATGGCACTTGTATACCTATGTAACAAACCTGCACATGTATGCCATGTGCATGTATCCCATGTATAATTTTTAAAGTATAATTTTTTAAAATTATACATGTATCCCACGTACAATTTTAGAAAATTCATTCATCCAATTAATTGAGTTTGGCATTGTAAATGACAGATGAGAAGTAGTGAGTAATATTAAGGTACTTATTGTCCAGTGGAGCAAACCAGCAATAATCAGGACATTACAAAGTAACATAACAACAACAATAATGGAAGTGATGGGGTGCAAGGACAGCAAATCCAGGGTTAGGCTGGTCTTAATCATGAAGGTCCCAGTCGTGCATGGGGGCCACAGCAACGTCTCTTCCCAAGGCTGCGTCAGGGCCGGACTCCAGGCCACTCAGTTTCCTTTTCAGTCTTTCTCCTTTTGAGCATGAAGAGGCTGATGCTGTGAGGTTTGTTGGGAAACCAAACTGGATTACCTGAGAGTTGTGAAGACAAGTGGGAAGGCCTGGCTGACCTAGGTTTTCTATTGCTGAACTGATACTAAAGCAGTATTTCCCTAGAGTGAATAAAAGCATTCCTCACCGCTTGTTCACCACAGGTAATTCTGATCCAGGTAGCCACATAGTTTCAGGTGGGCTTCCTCAAGTGTTCCCACAGCTTTCTTCTTTGTGGATTCCCTCCACAGTTTACCATGGAGACCAGAATCCTCTTCCCTGGGGATGCCCCAGCCTTTCCTCCTGGGAAAGTGAGCATGCTCACTGCTATCGGTCCAGCCTCATCTCCCCAGGCGATATTGACTTGGCACAATGTCACCGATGGGGCTGTGTCTTCTCTAAGCCCCCACAAACATACATCCATCCCATCTGGGGAGAGAAAGCAGTTTTATCTACTTTTCCGCTTGATTTCAAAGAATCTAGAAAATCAGATATTTTGTATCAAGTGACAGGCAACAAGTAGAAATCTGAAACCCAGTAAAAAGTCCTTCTTTTGATGAAAAATTTCTTCCTTATGTTTGGAAACCAAGCTGCTTTCCAATATTCAGTATTAATTGAATATACTGAACACACACAAAAACAAACAATGTCTTAAGATCTTTCTTTTACAATGCTGGGTTCAAAAGTTTTGGATTCCAAAATGTTTCTGACAAGGCTTTAACTGTTTTTCAGGCATGTTGTGTGCTCCCAACTCAAGCCCACTCAGTGTTTTAGGCCAACCAACACAATTCATGTAACACCCTTGTACGTTTCCACCATTTCCCGCCTCACTATGCCTCAGAGGACTACAGGCTCCCCAAGACAGTGAGTGACATGTGGGTAAGACATAGGAGTTAAGGTGGAATCACTGGCAGATACCTGAACAGAAAGTCAGAATAACTAGATTTTTTTTTAACACAGCCCCCAGCACTGGTCAATTTGTGACTCTGTCAAATACAAAATATCTGACCTGATCTTTAAGATTCTTTCAAGCCTTCATCACTTTGGGGCCTAAATAATGAGGCGTGAAGGCCTTGTATCCCATTGTCTGGAATCAAAGAGAACAAAGGAGTTTAAGTATTTGAGAAGAAGAAAAAAAAAATCCCACAAAGGTCTCACATGCTTTCTTGGATGCCAAACCCAATGCTAGGAATGCAAAAAGTTGGCCAGGTGTGGTGGCTCATGTGTGTAATCCCAGTGCTTTGGCAGGCTGAGGCAGGAGGATCGCTTGAGGTCAGGAGCTTGAAACTGCCTAGGCAACATAGTGAGACCCCATCTTTATAAAAATAAAAATTAGCCAGGCATGGTGGTACACACCTGTAGTCCTAGCTAGTTGGGAGGCTGAGGCAGGAGGATCACTTGAGGCTGGGAGCTTGAGACTGCAGTGAGCTATGATCACGCCAATGCACTCCAGCCCCAGCAACACAGTGAGACCCTGTTTCTAAAATAAATAAATAAAAGTAAAAATCGAAAAAGTTCTCGAAGGTGAAGATGCTCTTCTTTCTCTGGCTCTCTCCAGAGCCTGCACTGCAGATAAATGAGTCAGTGTTACATGCATAAAAATTAAGATTTAGCCTCATGAAAAAGTAAATGTTTTAAAAATATACACCCACGAAAAATCAGGGAGCAGTTCAGCAGTGAAATGCATGGTAATGATTATGAATCCTTTGCCATCTGCTTGAACCTTCCCTCATATTCCCATCTCTGGCCATCCCTGCCACAGATCCCCTCTGCAGCCACACTAAATAACCTGATGTCCCAAGAATACACATCTTTGTACATGTGCTTCCAATTGCTTGGCATGTCTATCCTTACTCCCTGTGACCCATTCCTCATCATCTTTCTGGATTCTAGTTAAAATCGTCTGCTCTGTGCAGTTCTCCTGATTACCATCATGAGTTAATGACCCCCTCTCCCTGGGCTTCTAGAATCCTCCATGTTCTAATTCATGCCTCCATGAAAGTACAAACACATCATCACTATCTGTAACATATCTGTCATCCCCACTAGGTCATGTGCTCCTTAAAGGCAAGGATGAAGTTATCCAGTCATCTCCAGGGCCCCACGTGATGCCTGGCCCTTCACAGTTTGCTGAGTCAAGACAGTGGTGTGGCAGCATCCACTCGCACTGACACCCTGCACTGGCTTCTGAGAATTGATTTTTACATTTTCAGGAATTTTGTCAGCTGATATGAAAAATTACAGTATGCAAATTAACAAATAAAGTTTATTTAAAACAGAAGTTAGAGATCGTCAAAACTCATTGCTCACTAATGATGTTACAACATTTTCTATCGTCTATGCAGTTGGAGGAGCTATTTATGCCTGTCGTACCTGTGTGGTGGAAAAGCCATGTGCGCACGTGCCCCTGCACGTCTCTTCCATCTCCACATTTAGTAACCTCATGTTGGGAGCTTGGAATTGGCCATGGTAGGACTATTTATACCACAGAAATTGGCAAACCCTACAAATCAGGGCTTGATTTATTGTTTTGTTGATCGTCTAGACTTTATGATAAAGAAAATATTAATGCAGACTAAATTTAGAATGTCTGTAATCATTACATTGTGTATAACACACACACACACACACACACACACACAAACCCTGTATTTAAAAACTATTATCCTATTCAACCAAGAAGCCTCTCTTGTCACTGATAAACCAGTGAAATTGTCCCATATATCTTTGTTGCTTTATTTTCATTTTATTCATCAAAATATCAACCAACATTCATCAGAAAATAATACTTGTTTGTCCATTGCAATCATAGATTGGCTACAGATACAAGAGTTTCACAAACATTGATGAAAGCATTCAGTGACAATCATCTAGCAACATAGCACTTACAATAAAGAGTATTGCATATTTTTATTCTTATTTGTAAGTTGTGTACTACACATCCTTTACATCAGTAACATTTAGAATAAGCAATGTATGCATATTAGTGCATACATTTCTCTCCCTGGAGAGCCCTTTGTCAAACATCTACCAGCACATCACCAGATTCAGAGAGGAGGGACAATAGAGAGGGCTATACTAGTCAGGGAGGGCTACGTTAAAAGAGGAGTTGAGACAGACTCGATGTAGGCGTGAAGGGTCGGAGAAGGAGACTCAGTAGAAGAAGCAGTGCAATATGTCCATCAGGCTGAACAGCACAAGCCCAGGCACAAAGATAGGAGGCTTGGTCCACGGAAACAGTGAGAGATAGGGCTGCTGGAACAGAGGTGGCCACTGAGAGTGCTGGGAGATCAAGCTGGACCAGACAGGCTGGGAGGGGCTGAGCTCCGGAAATCAGTGCAAGTGAGGCAGAGAAGTTGGATTTGATTTAGCAGGCAATAGGGAGCCACCTCTGATGCTTGAAAAGGAGTGATGAGAAGTGAGCAGTGATTTAGGAGGACTAATAGGGCCATGGTATTCAGGATAGATTGGAAGAGGGAGAGACCAACTCTAGTCCCTCCGGAAAGCAAACTGAGATTATGAAGCAATTCGGGACTACAACGATGAGGTAATGCAGCCCTCTCCTCCATCCTCCATGCACCTTCTCTCTCCCTTTCCCTCCACCAAGCTCAGACGCATCCCCCTCCCCCAAGCTTCCCCTGCAGCAGCCCTGTTCTCTGGGGTCTATGATTCATTCTCTCTTAAAAGTATCTGGTGATAGATCCAAAGGGCATTTCATAAATTCTGCGTCATTATGTGAAGCCTAGTTCAAAAACTTCCTTTTTGTCTAGATCAATTATGAAATTATAAAATCTGACCTGAACCCAAACCTGCATCTATTTTTTCATTGAGAAAGGGATTCAGCGATGATCAGAAAAATCTAAGAATAAGGGAATTTGATTCTGTAGTTTCAGGACCCTAAGAAGTAAGTAGCTAAATCAGCATTAACAAATTTTCTTCAACATCAATTAGATCTAGTTCCCCTCAGTACCTGTGTGCCCTCCCTTCACGCACACGCACCTGCTCACACATACACACGGGTCCCCAGTACCTAGCGATCTGTCAGTCGGCTACCTCCAGCACTGCCATTCCTAGTATCCTGGGCTACTGAGAAGAAAGGATGCTCAAAAGGGAGTTACCAAATTAAAAAAACAAACAAACAGACAAACAAAAAACGCAAATGCCTGTGCCATGTACACTCTTTCCAAGGATTCTTGTTGCTTTTAGGGCTACTGTATGGCACCTAAATTATGGTGTGCTTCAGGAATTATATCTGCCTTTGCATGTTTAAGTGGCCCTGCCCCATGTATCATACCATCTCAATGAAAACAATGTCTGGCTAGTAGCTCCATGGCACCAACATGGTGCCCTAGGTGGGCAAGCATTTAATGGTCTATGGGTCATGAGGTTGGGGGCTGCTGGTGTTGGTGACGCACACACGGTTACTTTGACCTGGATTGTCCCCTCTCTCAATGTTGACCTGCCCCATTTGCCCTGGGGACATGGTTGGGCAGGTACCAGATAGATGCTCTCACTGCTGAAAAAGAAAAAAATACCCAAAGTGAGTAATGTTTTTATGCATTTTCTTTCAAACTATGATCTATTACAAAAAATGGTATGTCCAGGCTTTCTTTCTTCCTATATTTTCTAATCCTTCTAGAAGCTTCCAGCATAGGCCCTTAAACACATTCTTACACACACACACACACACACACACACACACAAGCAGTATTACTATCCTCTTTTCAAAATGCCAACCCTACAAATATGTCTGCCCAAATTCCACAGACACTTCTAACTGCTGCTTTCCTCCTAGTTCCCTGTTGACAACCCACATGGGTTTGGCTCCCTAATTTTTCTCCCTACCAAGGACAGAAATAAAAAGTCGTAAATGCCAGAAATTTCTAGGAGCTAACTCAACTCCTTCACAAGAGTGATTTTTCTTTCTTTCTTTCTTTTTTGAAACACAGTTCACATAGACTGGAGTGCAATGACACAATGTCGGCTCACTGCAACCTCCATCTCCCAGGTTCAAGCGACTCTCCTGCCTCAACCTCCCAAGTAACTGGGACTACAGGAGTGTGCCACAACACCCTGCTAATTCTTGTATTTTTAGTAGAGATGGGGTTTCACCATGCTGGCCAGTCTGATCTCGAACTCCTGGCCTCAAGTGATCTGCCTGCCTCAGCCTCCCAAAGTGCTGAGATTACAGGCGTGAACCACCATGCCAGGCCCACATGGGTGATTTTTATGCTGGGCTGTTGGGCATCTGATACTCAGTCCCATGTTAGGTCTGTCTTGCTGGTGCCCACACCTAATCATGGAAAATCCGTTAATCCATGGCAATCAGGAAGCCCTTCTTTTTTGCATTGAGCTAGGCACTTGGGAGCTCTGAAGAGTGTAAGATGTGTTTCCTGCTTTTGACAGAAAAGAAAAGAACATGTGCAAAACTCTCTGAAAATAATTCAGTGCTACACTGGGTGGCACTGACCAGCAGAGACACTGTAGTATTGTCATCAAGTGCTAGATTCCTAGTCAGAAATGTGGGCTCTTTCTAACCTCTTCCTTTTCCCCCATGACACACAGACCCACCGACCCAAGGACACTGTCTCTTTCATAGAAAGTGAGCCATTGTAGTGTCTAATCCAATTCACTCTGTGCCCATATTAAGATTTCCAGAATTGGATATTCAATAAGATTCAACATTAATGGGGACAAAGATACTGGTGGTATTTTGCAGGTAAGAGAATACACATTATTCTGGGTTTTCTTTTCCTTTTTCATTCTTTCTCTCTCTCTTTTTTTTTTTTAGATGGAGTCTTGCTCTTGTCACCCAGGCTGGAGTGCATTTTTTTTTGAGATGGAGTCTTGCTCTTGTCACCCAGGCTGGAGTGCAATGGCATGATCTCAGCTCACTGCAACCTCCACCCCCTCAGTTCAAGAAATTCTCCTGCCTCAGCCTCCTGAGTAGCAGGGATTACAGGTGCCCGCCACCACACCCAGCTGATTTTTGTATTTTTAGTAGACACGGGGTTTCACTGTGTTGGCCAGGCTGGTCTTGAACTCCTGACCTCAGGTGATCTGCCCTCCCAGAGTGCTGGGATTACAGGCGTGAGCCACTGCACCCACCTGTTCTGAGTTTCATACTCATGGCTCTACCTGTGAGGGTTGTGCCTTCACTCTGACTAGCATGAACAAGTCAAGTTACACAGGACCCTGACCTCCGACAACAGCCCAAAACTGGAGCATGAGATTTTGATTAGGTTGTTCTATTGTGGGTTAAGTTGTTGGTTGGTTCGTTTTAATCTACTCTCAAAGTATTTGCTTCTTCTAATTTGTGATTGAAAAAGGTTTTGAAAACACTCATCTTTATGTAGTTGTTTTTAACATCAAAGATTCTCATCAACAAAGTTTTAGAGTCTAAGGACTACATGAGGTTGGAAAGTTAATTTATTTGTTCCCCAAGACTTATTCTATTATTTTCCTTTAAAAAGAGCCCACAGTTTCTCTAAATCATCTTTTACAGTCTGTTACTGTTCAGTGTTGAGAAGTTGTCCTTTATGGCACTCATACAGATTATGCTCATTTTCTTTTAAGATATTTTAAAAAGATGATTTGTTCATTCATTTACATTCATTCAGCAGATATTTACTGAATACCAACTCTGTGCCAACACTGTTCCACACTTCTCTCTAGGTACCATACTGTAGCCACTTCAACAAAATATATCAAGTTCCTGCTGATGCTCAGGTACTGAAGACAAAATAAAGAAGAAGGAACAGTCCCTAGCTTCCCCTTAATAGGCACCAAGATTGCACCTTGAAGAGGGTGACTGCATGGCTCCTGTGCTTGTGTGTTTATGTGTGTGTGCATATGTCACATGAGCTCTGCTTATTAATGGGTAAATAGACATAACTGTAAGGAAATAATGTTCACAGATTCCATTTACCAAGTCCCTACTTTTTCCCAGGCAATATACTAGTTACTCTACACACATGTAATTCTAACAGCAAAACTGTGATGTAGGTACTATGACCATCCCCATCTTACAGATGAGGAATCCATGCTCAGGGAGACAGGCAGGTCTCCAGGACACAAACAAGCATGTGTCCCTGTAGAGGCACTGTGTTTCTGCACGCCGCTCTGTGGTCCCAATGCTATTATCTTGTATTTTTCTGCAGTGACTGCAGCAGGCCTGACACAAAGGCTGCCTCAGGATTTTGAAAGATGTGATTTCTTGTATCTAATATTTAGTGAGGTCATACATACTCCTCTTGGATGCCTTTGACCTTCACACCATGTAGAGGCCACTTGCTGTGCCAGAGGGTCCTCCTTGCTCCTGCTTTCCTATGAACATTCTGCATTCCCTGGGAGGAGTGTCCAGGGAGAGCCCACAGATGAACTGGGAAAACTCCAAGTCCTCCTGGTTCTGCCCACGTCTAGGCATGACATGGCCATCAGGGAGAGCTCATTGCTTGGTAAGTCTTGCTGCCTACCACAAAATATGGTGGACAGGAATTGGGTTGCAACATCAGTGGGTTTCTTACCTTCAGGAGGTAACCTAGCTATGCCAAAAATGGTAAGATACTGTCCCTCTACCTTAGGTCACAGTTCTGCCTATGCCCATCGGTAATCCCCATAAAAGAATTTGTAGAAAAAAAAGAAAATTTGGTCAACGGAGAGAGGGTTCTGATAAAACCATCTAGTCCCAAGACAACCCCTAAGAGAAAACATGCAAACCACAGGGCCAGGCTGGTGTGAGAGCAAGGATGGCATTCCATCCCCAAAGCTCCACATCTGGCCAAAGAGCTTTATGAGCGACATAGAAAGGCACACCTGGGAACCCAGGGCCCAGAAATGATGACTCCCACCTTGTACAATGCTTCCCTGAGGGCTGCCCACTCTGTGTGACCAAGCATCCGCCCTACCCAATAGCAGCCCCCATTGCGCACCCATTTCAGGTGCCAACATTTACATACAGCATCTCTAATCTGCAGAGTCATCATGACTGTTCTCATTACTAGAGAATAAAGTGACTCTCAGAAGAACCAGGGGTCCCGTGGCTGGCCTGTCAGGTTGTAGAGCCTTTGCTTTTCTGAGGATGCCATGTGCCCCTAGAGGGGGTCTCCCTCACTTAGACCTGGGGAAATAAGCAAAAACATTAAAGTCCAACAAAAAATGTACTATCACACTCAAATAAGGAAAGAGATACAACCTCGAGCTAAAAACTGCCAAAGGCAGAACCCAAGGAGAGAAATAGATAATTTTTGCCATCCTCTCACCTCTGAAACAGAACTAGTGAGTGGACAAAATAGGAAAAATCTTACCAGAAGTCTTGAACTTAGGAGAGGTAGCTGAAGTGGGTGCCTCTGTATTTCTCCACTTCTGGCTGGGTGGGAGTAGACAGGGCTATTAAGGAGAGAAAGGTGAAAATGGGAATAAACAACATAATTTGACTTTCTCTGTTGGGAAGTTAAGGTCCTGGGATCTACTCTGAATTTGGGACGATTTCTCCAGGACAGAAGAATTACACACCCCACTGGGGGGTGAATTCTGACAGAGGACATTAGAAGGAGTGGGTCATGCCCTAGCTGACTTCTCCTCTAACCTATCAGACCCTCGTATAGAGAAGAAGATGAGCTATAATTCTTGTCCTCTCAGACTTTGGTAAAGAAGGAAGTCACCTAAGGAAAGGAGAGAAGCCAAGCCCAAACCCCTTACTGGTGTCAGAGCAACTAGAAGGTCTAGACAAACCACTCACATCAGGTGTGACAGGACACACAGAAGTGGTGGTTGTGTGCAAACCACAATGAAGACAACCACTGAAAGAACGAAAAGTTCAGCACAAACTTCAACATGGAAGAAACATAATCCCAGAACAGAATCAAAACACTTGTGCTTCACACTATTGAAACATTTACTAAGAGCTGGAACAAAATTTTTAAAATAGTTTAAAGACCAGGCTGGGCACAGTGGCTCGTGCCTGTAATCCCAGCACATTGGGAGGCCAAGGCCGGTGGATCACCTGAGGTCAGGAGTTTGAGATCAGTCTGACCAGTATGTTGAAACTCTGTCTCTACTAAAAATACAAAAATTAGCTGGGTGTGGTGGCAGGTGGTGGCAGTAATCCCAGCTACTCAGGAGATTGAGGCTGGAAAATTGCTTGAACCTGGGAGACGGAGGTTGCAGTGAGCCAAGATCATGCCACTGTACTCCAGAATGGGTGACAGAGTGAGACTCCATCTCAAAAAAAAAATGAATAAATAAAATAATTTAAAGACCAGATGATAAAACAATGAAATGAGATGTTTGCAAATTAAGGGCAAATTTTGAGGCAGAAAAAAATAATACTATCATGGAACAATAAATAAATAAGACACAGCCAGGAAAAGAACAACTTTAGCCAAAAATCAAAGCTCTAACACAGAAAACGCTCAAGATAACTCTAGCAAATACAGAAGAAAAATACAATGTTTGAAAATCAGTTGGAATATCATCGATGTGGAGAAAAGAAAGACAATTGAACATATGATTAATGTATATAATTGATTTTCCTGAAGTAAGGAATTCAACAAATAGACCAGAGAAAGATTACATATATAATATATATATAATAGGCAGAATTTTTCCCTGAAATAAAGGAATCAAACATCTGGTTGATTTGAAACTTTCTTGAAACCTGAGACAACACATTTAAGTATGGACAGCAACAAAACCTGGTGACATCTATGAGAAGCGGTTGGTGGTGTCAGGAGACAAGTGTAACCCAATGCCACTCAGCATCCCCCATACCCACAGAGTCATCTGCATCTGAAGCTCTGTGCAAGGCTGTGCGGAACATCCAGGCTGGAGAGGGGACAAACCACAACTTGGACTTGGCAATAGTGGGGGTGCAGATGAAAGAGGAAAACACCAATTCTGACTCTCAAGACCATCACCAGTTCAAGGAATTTTGTTACTCCTTTTCTTGCAAGTGACAGTAAACCCAACCCAAGATGGCTTAAGTAAATGTATGAATTTATTGGCTCATGAAGCAAAACCTCAGGAGAGGTTTTGGCTTCAGGCCCAGTAGCTCCAGGTGCTCAAACAATGTCTGTCTGTATCCCTCAGCCCTGCTGTCTTCTGTGTAGGCCCCATTCTCAGGCAAAGTTTCCCCACGTGATGGAGATAAGAACTTTACCTGCTGGTAGTACAGGCTTATGTCTTTGCCCTTCTAAGTCCAGCAGAAAGGTAAAGTCTTCATTCTCAGCAGTTGGATCAAAAGTTCTGGATTTGAGGCTAGGAAGGTTTAATTCTCAAATCAGCCAGAGCTGAATCACAGCCCTGAAGGAGATAGGGTCAGCCCTGAAGGGGATGGGGTCAGCTGTGAGCATGGGAGAGAGATGGTACCTAAAGAATACCAAAGTGTTAAAAGAAGAAGGGGAAGAGGATGTTGAGAAACCAAAAACAATATAAGTCCACAACACTGAAGAATAGGGCACCCGCATACACACTCATGGTTGCACACTTTCTCATACACCTAAAACTATAACATATAAAGAACCGCACATTAATATGATACAAAACAATCACCCAAGGCTTAAGAGAAAGAGGAGAAAAGAACCATCATTCCAGCGGAAAAGATTCTGACACCTAAAGTTTCCACATATCCACCACCACCACTGTCCTCACTGTTAATAGAACAAGTCAAATCTCTTTCTGTTGCAATGGGCACCATGCTAATAGAGACAGTTTCCTCCCCTTAAAGACTCACCCTATAAACCAGGCAGAGCATGCAAGATCAGGTGTAAACAAGTGGAGAGCAGACAGAAAGTCACAGAGCTAACATGCTTGTACACTCATAGAACATTGATCCATTCCCTCTACAGGTATTCACGTTGTGCCTGCTGAGTGCCAGCACTGCATGCCCTGGGGATTCCATCCCTACCCCTATGGAGGAGGGGTCAACTTTTCCAAAACAGCATCTTCTAGAGGAGGAAGCTGAAGCCCCGCAAGGAAAAGTAACATAACAAAGATCGCAGCAGAATGACAGTCATCTAAGCATCTATACTCTGGGTTGACAAAAAGAACATGAACATGAACTTAGGGGTCAACGGACCTGGGTTCCAGACCTGGCTGTGTCACCAGCTGACTGTTAGAAGCCCACCCACCTCCACCTTCTCTAGATCACATGTTTTATGGTCGCCTCAAAGGCGTGAAGCAGGTGAGTCGTGCTGCCTCTGCCGACATCTGCTTTGTGAGCCTGGGAGTATTTCACGGAGATGTTTCTCTCGACAGGTTTATGGCTGGTCTTGGCTCAGTGCCTTGAAAACACTCATCATGTGATGAAACGAGAATGTCATGCTGCGGGCTATCAATAAACCACAATGGCATTCCCGCCCCCACCCTGACACCACTCCACCCACGCAATTTCCCTCCCCTTCAGCCTCCTCCCTCCCCAACTCCCAAAGATATCCAGACAAGACCAACTCGTTAAGAAGTGACATCCACCAGGATACTTGGCCCCAGTCAAAAGAGTGGCCAGAACTTGTCTGTTGCTTGCAGATAGTTTTCTGTTTTGTGTTAAACGTTTGAGTTTGGAAATGAGCAAGAGCTATGTCTAAGGGAAACCAGACAGCTTGTTTGAAAACCCACTAAATGGCCGTCGGAGGATCATGCCAGATCCTAGAACAAGGTCTCAGTTATTGCCTGAAAGCATAAACTTTCAGTCAAGGCATCTTCTCCATGCTCCTCAGGATCTGCGGGGTAGCAGAGACTTGAAAGAGATGTGTCCTCTGGATCCCACATCAGGTGATAATCTTGGGATTTCCCTACCTGGAGGAAAAGTGGGTTTTCCTGAGGAAATTGCAGGTGGGCCTGGGTTTCTAGAGCGTGAGGTGAAATGGATGACACTGTGCTGAATTCTGACCAAAACTCTGGAGAGTTGCTGCAAAGGAACTCAGCCTCCACTGAAAGGGCCAGTGAAGGGTCCAAGGACAGTATCAGAGCACTTTCCTATCACTTCTATAAAAATCACATCCGCTTTTTCCCACCAACTTGCCCATTCTCCTAGTCTGGGACACAGGCCCTGGTATTTTACATTCAGCTCATTTCCAAGGGATAGAGAGAAATACGGCTCCTGAAGAATAAGGAAAAGCGATGAAGATAAAGCACACTCACACCTAGGAAGGAAAGGACGCAACAATATCTTGGGGAGTCAAAGTCAAGTACACGGCCGGGCGCGGTGGCTCAAGCCTGTAATCCCAGCATTTTGGGAGGCCGAGGCAGGCAGATCACGAGGTCAGGAGATCGAGACCATCCTGGCTAAGGCGGTGAAACCCCGTCTCTACTAAAAAATACCAAAAAACTAGCCAGGTGTATTGGCAGGCACCTGTAGTCCCAGCTACTCAGGAGGCTGAGGCAGGAGAATGGCGCAAACCCGGGAGGCAGAGCTTGCAGTGAGCAGAGATCCAGCCACTGCACTCTAGCCTGGGTGACAGAGTAAGAGTCTGTCTCAAAAAAAAAAAAAAAGTCAAGTTGGAGACACAGGCTGAAAGAGGGATGGAGCCAGGAGACGCTGAGATCATTCAACTATCAATGCCGTTCTGAACTAAGACTTTCTTAAACCACACTCTCTCCCTACCAAGAAAATGGGTATCATGTCCTTCATAACCCATCTCGAAAAAAATGAAACTGACGTGATGGCAGAGTGGTGTGAAAAAGATTCCAAATTTGGAAATGAGGGAGAAGGGCTCAACTGCCAACTCTCTTTATTCTCTCTGGGACGCTGGGCAACTTACTCTACTTCTCAGTGAGTTGATCTGTCACTTGGGGCTAATAATACAACTTTTTATGACTACTGTTTAAAGCAAATAAAATGATATATTTGAGAGAATGCTTTATTAATTGCAAAACGCTGCTCAAATTTTAATCATTATTATTTCCTGTCTGTCTATTTTCCATCTATGTGCATCCTGTTGAGGTAACAAGGTAGCTATCTTCCATATGGCCTATCTCCCATTTAGATTGTAAGCCTTTTGAGGGAGGGCTGGTATTTACTCTTGCATAACTGGCACTCAATACAAGTTTTTGAATGGATTAGTGGAGAAGGAATGATGGGCAATCATGGGTTCCTGCCCTTGACCTACCGTTCCCAGCACCTGGGAGCACTGTTCCATGTGTCTGTGTGAGCTCAGGACTGGCTGCCGTGGGTCAGCCTAAGGGCACCAACTGGATAGGGCCATGCTTGGCTAGAGTCCAGCAGAATGCCTTTGCCCTGACTGCCCACCTGTTCCGTGACTGAAGCCAGCACTAAACTTAGCCATGGTGACTCATGGATACAGGGTTGCCCCAGGCCTCACAAGTCATCCTAACAACCCACCTGGCTGCAGTCAGCTACTCTCTCCCTCCCTCCCCCATCAGCCCTGGGAAACGTGACCCAGTCAGCCCTAGGCCAGGCCCTGGGGTGCAGGGCTAGAAGGCGGAGCTCACAGGGGCAGCAGCCCCATGTAGATACTCACTTCTCCCAAGTCACGGTGCCAAAAGCAGAGGTGCTCACAAAAGTCATGGAGCAAATGCTCAGTGGCGCCTGCAGGGAATCACTTCTCATGGGAATGGTGGTGCTGATTAGTCACAGTGAAAAGGGGAGGGGACGGCATATGGGGCATGACGGACATACCTAGTAAGAGCTGTACGCTTGTTCATCCAGTGTTTCAGTTCTGCACTCAATGTGTCTTCTCCATGCTCCTCAGCATCTGCACGGTAGCAGAGAAAAATCTCAAACAAAGAGAGGCCATGACTCCTTAAGTCAGCAACCAGACATATATTCTGGTTTGATTCACTGCAAAGAGGAAGTGGAGCTTCACCACTTCATACACTCACATGAGCTGCACAAAGAGGAGTTGGCAAGTGGTCTAACCTGGGTGCAAGCAATAAGAGGGTACATCGGCAGCAGAGAATTTAAAAGCAATGATAAAATGAATGAAAAGTTGGCCTGCTTTTTATTATCACCGTGAGCTAAAAATCCTAAAGATGTCAGTGATAAAACAATCCTTCCCTCTGGGGTGGACGGCTCCCTCAGCTCTCTATCCCACCTTGATATGCTCACTTGAAAAGTGAACCATATTTTTCACGAATTCATGCTTTCATTAATACATTCAGCCAGTTGGAGCATATTCTATGAGACATATTCTCATACAGCAAACATTTCTGGAGCATATTCTATGAGAAAGACATTGCGCTTGAAGCTGGGGAAACAGATATGACCCACTCTCTCTGGACATCCGTCGGCGGCTCAGTCTCACTTCTCCAGGCTGTTGCGCCTCCCTTGCACTGTTTTGCCCTGAATTCTCCAAACCAGAACTGACTGAGCTGTTATACACTTATCTGGAGAGTGAAGGAGAGCATAAGAGATTATAAAACAGAAGAGGAAAACCAAACCTTGGTGTGGATGATTGCAGCTGCTTAGGCACACCAACCATGCTCCTTCCAGGGATACCCTGACCAGACTCTGACTTCCTGCAGATGATGTACCCCTCTTCCCTGCCCTCATTCCTGGGCCCTGAACTCAAACCCCCTCCTCTATGGTATGGCCAGTGAAAGCAAAAACGATTGACAGTATAATAATTTTTGCCTCTCTGGACACCTGTGCTATATGATTCAGTTCCTCATTGTCATCATCTTTCCATTCCAGAATACTCTTCGAGTTTTATCTTTTTATATATATATAAAACCAAAGGTATAGTAAAGAGTTTTTTGCAGTAGAAACACAGACTTGGTGGGACTTCCCCAGATCTCTGCTGTCATGACTCCAAGAGTAGCAATTCTTAGAATTTCTTTGTGTATGGACCCCTAAGGAGTCTGCTGAAATTACGGACTTTAAAAAGTCTTCTTAAGTGCATAAAATAAAAGAAGGAAATTAAAAAGAATACTAGTTTTTAAAAGATACAGTTGTCAACATAATAAAGAAACAATTTTGTGGTCAATAATAATTGTGCTATTTTATAACACATTGAATATTAATAACCATCTGTATTAGTCAGGGTTCTCTTAGAGGGACAGAACTAATAGGATATATAGATATATATATGGGAGTTTATTAAGTATTAACTTATATAATCACAAAGTCCCACCCACAATAGGCTGTCTGCAAGCTGAGGAGCAAGGAGGGCCAGTCCCTGAAGAACTTGGAGTCCAATATTCGAGGGCAGGAAGCATCCAGCATGGGAGAAAGATGTAGACTGGAGGGCTAGGCCCATCTCTCCTTTTCCCACATTTCTGCTTGCTTTATATTTGCTGGAAGCTGATTAGATTGTACCCACCAGATTAAGGGTAGATCTGCCTTTCCCAGCACTGACTCAAATGTTAATCTCTCGGCAACACCCACACAGACATGCCCAGGATTAATATTCTGTATCCTTCAATCCAGTCAAGTTGACACTCAGTGTTACCATCACACATGCGCTACAGGCAGGTCTAATAATCGCTACCATTTTGAAGTAGGGAAGAGTATATGCTTCCAACTATCTGCAAAATCTGTAACATGCATAATAAAAATATAGTATTGATTACAATGTCACGGGGAATTCTACCTTGGTCTTCTGCCTGTTTCATAAATGCTAAATTTCACTTAGAGTTTAGTGAAAACAGAAATGTCACATTTACCAACCTAAGTTCGCTGATCCCCTGAATTAGTCAGAAAAGGTTAGGAACTTCTACCCTAGAGCAGTGGGCACTAAACGTGGGTCGCTTTTAGGATGCCATTTTTTAGTGGAAACTACTGCATGCGTAAGGGCAAGGACTGAGGTAAGCGAGGGGCCAGGTGTCCTGGACAGCCTCAATCCCATATATCTGCTCTCTGCCCTTCTCTGTCCTTCCCTACAGCACCCAGACTTGTTTGCCACAAGCTTCCTAATGGGTTCAGGCAATGGAGGTCCTTGGAGAAACGAGAACGGAGAATGCCTTCCCCACTAGCAGAGTCTCTCCAGATTGAGTGGACTCACTGGGCCCTTTTCCAGAATCAACCCACAGATTTAGAGTCGGAACACTCAGGTGGCATTCCAGCAATGAACTGGATAGTTGGCCCCAACACTAATCTCAAGTTTCTCATCTAGAAAACGGGCACAACAACCTCTGTGCCACCTATTTGCAGGTGTCTCGTGAGGATTAGTTTAGTGCACAAACACAAACGTTATTGTAAAGAAGTCAGGCAAATACAAGTGGCAAAGGCAGGAGATAGTGCTAGCCCTTGTGCAGTAGAAAGGCCTCTCTCTCTCCAGAGAGAGGGGAAAGCTACAACATAAATAGACTGGCCTTCTCACATCTCTTCTTTGTCTCTCGTGGAGCTGCAGGTGCAATGGAGAAATTGTGCACAAGAACAAACTACAGTCTATCCTCTGTGCTGATGTTGGCAGTTTGCTTCTGCAGAACATGCTTGACTGGCTATCTGAGGACCAGAGGGGAAGACAGCTGACCCCCCACCACTTCTGAGACCCCTCTTGCAACTTTATGAAAGGAGAAGTTACGCTTAATTCTTGTGGACACCAAGGAAAGGCTACACCAGTAAGTTAGCCTTACCATTGACTTGGGACTCTGAGAAGTGGAGATGGGGACAACAGTAATGGGGACAGATAAACAATGTCTCTTGCTTCAGAATCAGCAGTCAGGGACCCAGGCACTGAGTGAGAAGGAACTCAATCTACTGAAATAACTTCTTAGGTCAATTCCTGGATCCAATACTTCCTCAACGCCATCCATTCTACAATCCAGATTAATCCTCTCTAAAAACCATTCCAACATGCCACTGAAGTACTCTAAGTGCCTCCTCCTGATATCCTATCAAAATGGGCTTCTAATTCGACCTGACTTATTTTACAGAAGAAGCTGAGGTCCGGAGAAGGGATAAAATGTGTCCAAGGTCGTTGTGGCTGGTTAGTACAAATGAAGTCTAGACTCTTTAGTCTTAGATTCAAACTCCAGCTATTTCTGCCTCCCCATCCAACTTAAACAATGCACTCCAGTCAATCTACTCTCTTTACCACCTCATTTGTCAACACAATGTAGCTATCCTGCAGACCTTCTATTTTTCATCCCCTTATAGGGTGGTGAGTTAAATTAAAGTGCATCTCCCCAAGCAGGCATTTTTACAATAGGAATAGAAGGAGCAGTAGCAATGGTCATCCCTGGAAATGGTCTGTCCAGCCCCTTGGTGTCTCACCATGCTTTGCAGATGAACAGTGCATGGGAGCAATTCAGAATGACCTTAGGGAAGAAAATGTCAAAAGAAGAAAAAAAAAATGCAGCTGACCAAAGACCATAGGAAGTCACTTGGTAACAGGCAACAACAGGTGTAGGAACAAATATTTCCTTTCTGAGTCAAAGGAAACTTTTTATGGGGCATCTGGGTTTAATAACAATGGCGTGTTTCTGCACGACGGAGTTGGGATTTTCTATTTTCTTAATTTTCTCCAGATGTTACAGACACAAACACACACACACACACTCTTAGATAATCAAAGCAGTTGTATGGGTCAGGGTTGACCCTTGGATACTAACGTGGGTTGAAAATCCATAGTAATCATGCAACGGCAGGAGGTTCTGAATGTTCAAGGCATTGCTATCTGCAAGTTCACTGGCTAAAGCACTGGCAGAACTATTATCTTTCAAGATTTACAGGGCCCGCTGCCTGGCAATGGGAGAGATGAGTGTCTGTAATGTAAAGAAGAATTTACCTTTGAAAAACTTCAAATCTAGAGCACAAGCCAGTTAGAAGGATGAAATACTGGATCCTATCTCCCCTAGAAAGAACTGATCTTTGCGCACCCATGACTACTGCTATGACTCTACATTGCACGTGTTTCTCCCATCCATCTCCTCTCTTTGGAGTGCATGTACAGTCCTCGCGGGGACACTGGGCCTGCTTCTCTCTGTATCCCATGCTGCTTAAATGAATGAGCAGAAACTTTAGTAACTCCATGGCTGATTATCTGGAACTATTTTCTTTCTAACAATCTTTGGGATCAGTTTTCTAATAGTCTTTGGCATCTTTTTTTTAAAATTAATTCGTCTCCTTGTAGGAGAAACATGAACAAAGAAAACCTGAACTCAGTATATTGGTTCACAAATGTCATCAAAAGTTATAAGGGGCAGGAACTGCCCATGGTTATATGACCCTACAGTTATGAGATTGCTGGTGAGTTTTTAGGTTTACAATTTACCTCATCTCTTCCTCTACAGGAAACGCAGATAATTATGTGCTTTCTATTTGGACACTGCCTCCAAGGTGAACAGATATTGAAATAGATTGATAATTCATTTAGGTCAAAACTCTCTTCAACTAAAAATTCTGATAAACAGAATAGTCACAGAACCAAGTTTTGTTTAGTCCTGTTATGTAAGAAGCAGTATTCAGAAGAATGCCACTTGGTGATAATATGACCTTTGTAAATCACCAAAGAAGTCTTTAGCCATTTCATGTAATTTTACTATCACACATTCTTATTTGCTCTTACAATTGTTTAACTAGGCTGGGCATGGTGGCTCACCCCCATAATCCCAGCACTGTGGGAGGCCAAGGTGGTCAGATCTTCAAGCCCAGGAGTTCAAGACCAGCCTGGGCAACGTGGTGAAACCCCACCTCTACAAAAAACACAAAAATTAGCCAGGCATGGTGGTGTGCACCTGTAATCCCAGCTACTGGGGAGGCTGAGGTGGGAGCATTGCTTGAACCCAGGAGGTCCAGGTTGCAGTGAGCCGTGGTTTGTACCACTGCACTCCAGCCTGAGTGAGAGCAGACCCTGCCTCAAGAAATAAAAAATAAAAATAAAAGATGAAGAAACTCTCTGTTAAATGGTATAATATAGATGGAGGCATCTAACACTGTGGCTGACCCATGATAATTGTTCAACAAATGATCGTTAAAACAAACCCTTTGGGATAAATGGCAGCATTTATACTGATTGATTAATGTTCTCATTTTTGCAATAATCCAAATTGCCTGGAGGGTTTTTTTTAAAAGCATCTTCTGCTAGCTCCCACCCCCAGGGTTTCTCATGCAGTAGGCCAAGGTTGGAACCCTAGATTTTACATTTCTAATAAGTTCCCAGGTGATGCTGAAGCAGCTGAGTTTGTGTCCACAATTCCGAACATGGCTACTGACTCTTCTTTCCTATCGAAAACCCTCTCTACCTTTGGCTCCTTGGTGGAGACTGCTACTGATTGCCTATCCAATATCAACTGCCCCTTTTCCTTGCTAACAGACTCTGATTTTATTCTAGGCAGTAATGTAAATACTATTATTTCCCAGCCTCACTGCTGTGAAATGCAATGAATAATTCAGGTGCTGGAGTTGTTTGATAGGACTTATAGGAGAATCCCTTAAGGCACTGCAAAATGGTGACACAAGTTCTTTTGCCCTTTCTCCTTCCTCCATTTATGGTAATGTGGGCATGATGGTTGGAGGTACAGCAGCCATCTTGGATCATGAGGCCCTACGTGAAAGATCATGGAACAGAGGCACAGAATGGGCCAGGATCCTTAATGACAACATGGGGCAGACTTGCCAGCCCATGAATTCTTTACCTCAGGTTTCTCCTATGTTTAAAAAAAAAAAAAAAACTCAAAAATTTTAAACCACTGTTATTTTGTTTTTACATTTTCTACAGAAAACCTAAGCATATGTGATTTAGCTTCTAATGCATTGTAGTGTTCTTTTTGTCCTATAGCTTCTCAAATTACTCCTCTGTCCCTCCTTCCCTTCCTCCTCCTCCTCTTCTTCCTCCTTCTTCTCCTTCTGCTCCTCTTCTTTTTAACTTTTTTTTTCTTTTATTCTGCCTTTGAAAGCACATCTTCTCCAGGGATTTGACCTAATCATTCTTCTTTTCTCTACTCCATCTTCCCTCTTTTCTCTCCAAACTTGTTCTTGACAATCTCAGCCAGCTTCACAGCTCCGGCTATAACCTTTATTCTGAGAACTCTCAAATTTGAATCTGTAATCTTTCATTTACAGAGAAAAAGGTGCCACTATACATCCTCACCCAGGTATCCTAATGGACCAGCATCTTCAAGGTTTCCAAACTGAATTTCTGATCCTCCCCACAAACTCAACTACTTTTCTTTTGTTTCTCAATAGATCACCTAACTTTTTATTTCATAACCTGCAAACTTCCAAGTCATCTTGAACTTTGTCTTCTCCCTTGGCTTGATAAATGGTCAATTATAAATTTGTCTGTAATTGATTACCCAATTTAATATCTATAATAGAAAACCCTCCTCTCTGTCCCAACTTTGATTTCTGCAGCTCAGGTATTTGTCATCTTTCTTCTGGGCCAATGAAATAGCCTATACCTGTTCTTTCTCCCTCACTTCCACCATTTCACATATGTCTGTCTGTGAGCATGGGTGAAGTGCTACTGTAATCAGATTCAACCGCCATGCAGCCACAGTAATATACCAAGCACAGCCCGCTCTCTGACACCAACATAGCTTTCCGAATACAATTTCCATTGCTTCTCATCTTACGCTCTTTCTAAACTCCATTCATCCTATACTGATATGGTTTGGATCTGTGTCCCCCACCAGATTCTCATGTTCAGTTGTAATCCCCAGTGTTGGAGGTGGGGTCTGGTGGGAGGTGACTGGATCATGGAGGCGGCTTCTAATGGTTTAACACCATGCCCCTTGGTGCTGTTATCATGATAGCGAGCTCTCGTGAGATCTGGTTTTTCGAAAGTGTGTGGCACCTGCTCCCACGTCTGCTTTGGCCATGTAAGACTTGCCTGCTTTCTCTTCACCTTCCACCATGATTGAAAGCTTCCTGAGGCCTCCCCAGAAGCCACTATGCTTACCGTACAGCCTGAGGAGCCATGAGCCAAATAAACCTCTTGTCTTTATTCAGATATTTCTTTGTAGCACTGCAAGAACGCACTAACACATACACTATTTACTTCTTTTAGTATTTGACCTATAATTCCCAGTTGCTAAGTCGTTCATGCAGTTTCATTTGCCAATAATCCCTACTACTTCCCACTTCCTCATGCCTGAATCCTATCTATTTTTTAGGCTCAACAGAAATGCCTTCTCAAGACTCTAAAAAACCTTTCATGAGCTCTTGAGCTGAAAGTTCTTTCTCCATGCTTTCAAATCCTCTGTCATTGTATATGTATATCTCAAGGCATTAACTTTTTTCTTCCTATTGTAGTAATCAGGATACATATTTTATCTTGTGAATTAAACCTGTTTTATTCACTTTGTGGGTTCTTCAGATGACATGTTCTCAGTAAACATATTTGGAGTGAGTAAACAGTATTTTTAGTCTTTGAGTGCATGAATAAATACATATGTGTTAGATGTTTGAGTGTTCCTTATAATCTATCCTTTCACCACCATGGTGACTACATGCTCCACATCCACCTTCCAGCCTCCACTACTTTGGACAGAATTGGGAATGAAAAGTGAAGAAAACAAGAAGGCAAGAAAACTCAGGCTTATGTCAATATATTCCCTTCTTGAAAAATATGTAAAACAGAAAGGAAGAGGTTAAGTTTACATGGAACTTTGATGGGTAAGAAGAGGATTGTGAATGTTTTTTGCTGCCGGAAAGATATTTTTGCTCCTTTAAAAATATTAAGAATCTCACTGAAAGGGGTCAAGTGTACCTTGTTTGACTGAGAGTCCAACAATAGGGGCTTTCTACTCACTGCACATTTCATACTTGCTCTATTGCAACCCAACTGTTTTTCAGTGAAGCCATGTGCCTTGATTATATTATCACTGCCTTTTGAAGACTCTCTTGAGGCTTTTTTTGAGAGCAAAACCCCTCTCACTTTCACTGCAACATGCAGGAGAAAAGGTAAGTCATGTGAATTCCATGTTGGGGTCATTAGTATCACGTGTTGCACTGAGTGGGACTTCACATGCTTCCCTTGGCTGTGTGGACAGAGGGCTGCACCCCTGCCTGACAATCTCCAGCCCCAGAGACCATACAGGCAGGTCCCATTTCTCCTCCTAGGAGCACAGACAGTCAGATATGGGGGAAGAGCACAGTTACAGGATTCTTGGTCATTTATTGAACCTGCAATATCTTAAATATTTCACCAAGATATGGTCAATACACTCCTCTAGTTCTCTTATCTCAGTTTTCTCATCTGGAATATAACCTGCATGGAGAATCCTTGTTTTCGATTCCACAGAGTATGATACAAATTCTGAGAATTTAACTTACTTTTTTTCCAGTTGGGTCACCATCTGAGACACTTCTGCCACCTCAAAAGCCACAAAGAGGGTGTGGTTCATACCCATTAGATGACCCATTAGGAATGAGGGTCATGTCGGGATATTCCTTTATTTTGTTGTGTCTGTAAACGTGCTCTTGCCTTCCTCCAACTGAATATGCTCTGGGTCTCAATGAAGCAGCTCCCTACTGGAAGGGTCTGGTCACTCATTGGCCTTAGGAGAAGGGATGGGAAGCAGAAATCATTTTCCTACAGTCACCATTCCAGACCAATGATTGCACACCCAGGAGAGTTTGCAGAAACCTATTAAACTGATCATCATTCAGTCATTTTCTAACCATCTGTTAGCCCCTGGCCTTGCTACCTGCTCCTCTAGGCACCTTCCGAAGAGGTGAGGCATCCCATGCACAGTTCCTCTTTTCTCTTCTCTCCAACTTGCTGTGGCTCTCTCCCTTTAAAGCCTCTTCTCTTTGGTGCCTCATCTCCCTTTTCTCGCCTAGGATGTGCCATCTTCCCAGTGGTGAACCCCCATCCCTTCAGGCTTCTTATGCCTGAAACATCCACTTAAAATCCCAATGACTTTGTCTAATTCCTCCAATTCTGTTGCTTCAGTAAAAAGGAGGAACACATTCTAAGCTCAGTGCTGACTAACTCAAAAGGGTGAGATGGGTGAGGTGGGCATGGAGTTCTGGACTCCATCCATAGTATGGGGGGCAGAGGAAGAAAAATTGGGCCAAAGCAGGCTTTACTCTGGACTGTGTCCATTTTTCTCCAGAAATAATCTGAAACCAGCACATTATATTTTCATGAGAATTAATATCATTCTGAAGACCTTTATCTGGTCTTCATGAGAAATTTGTATTCCTTTTATTTAATTTCAATTCTTGTAAGATAATAATCATCATCATATTATGTTAAAGGAGTATTTGCCCCTTCCCTGTCCTGTGCTTTATTCCACAGTTTCATCACATTTGCTGGCAGGCAATGGTGACTTGCCCAAATCAATTTTATTGAACACCTCATGGTCCTTCCCCAATTGGGGTAGGGGAAGGGGGCCATCCCCTCAACTATTCACATGTAAAACACGCTCTGAGCTCCAGGGAGGTGATGGATTTTAAACCTATAATGCATCCATCAGCATTGTTAGTGAGCACCCAGATGATGGTCAGGTTGCCCACAGGTGCACTGTGCTGTGAGTACTGATGGGAGGGGCTTCCCCGTCATCATCACCGAGACTCAACCCCTGAGTCTCAGAGGGGATGGAGGAGAGTGCAGACGTTTGCTGCCATGCTACATTTCATGAAGAATGTGTTTTCCAACCGTCACCGTTTCAGGCCAATGATTGTACACCCAAGATAGCTTGTGGGAAGCTATTAAACCGATCATCATTCAGTCATTTTCTAAGCATCTGTTAAGACCTACCATGTGCCAGAATGCATGAAAGTGCCTTCATGGGCAGTTCAGGCAGGGTGAGGCACTGGGAAGCCTTCCTGTCACAGAGGGATATGTTTGTAGGGATATGTTTCAAAGTAGGAACAAACTTTATTTCCTCGAAGTTATCAAGAGCCTCAGCACTGACGGTTCAGTTATGTTTATCTTTCCTTGGCTCTTTGTCCTAAGACACCTTGTTGGATGCTTTCTGGGCTTTAGACTGTGAAGAGGCAGCCAGGCTGGAATGATGAGAACACTGGCTCTCATCGTTTGGTTCAAGGCTGTGGCCCTGGCCCTGCCACTAGCATGTGACTCTTAGGCCACATCTCTTTAGCTTTCTGGACCTCTGTTGTAACCAAGGTGCTTACATTCCTTCAATACATATCAAGCGCCAAACCCAAGGACCAAATAATTCCACTCTCAAGACTTTATTCTATGGCAGGTTTTTCTCGACCTCATCATTACTGATTGACATTTTGAACCAGACAGTTCTCTGTTTTGGGAGAGGTCTTCTGCCTTGTGGAATGCTTAAAAGCATCTCTGGCCTCTACCTATTAGATGCCAATAGTAACCCCTCCTCCAAACTTATGACAATCAAAGTCCCCAGACATTGCCAAATATACCCTGCAGGACTACATCATCCACAGTGGAGAACCATTCTCCTACGATATCAAAGGAAAGATGGTCATATCTGCAATTAGGTCTGTGGCAGCATTGCATGAAAACAGTTTGCATTAATAGTAGGAAAAGAGTTAATAGAATTATGATACCTTCATTTGATGGTATATCCTATAGTCATTAAAGATAAAAATAAGAAATTACATACGAAAGAAATTGCATATGAACAAAATTCATATATTAGGTTATTTTATATATATATGCAGAACATTACAACAGTGCAGCTGTGTAAAAATACTCTGGGTTATAAAATCTGAGGATTGGAAAGAACCTTAAAGGTTAACTTACCAAACAACCTATTTTCTGATCCCCAAGTCCCTTAGGAGACGTCTTCACTAAGGGGACATATACCTCCTGCCTAAACCCCTCTGTATTCATTGCCTGTGGCTGCCACAAGAAATCGCCACCAATTTGACAGTTTAAAACAACAGAATTGTTTTTCCTCCCATAGTTCTGGAGGCTAGAATTCTTCAGAAGCCATGCTCCCTCTGAAGGCTCTAAGGGAGAATTCTTCCTTGACACCTTCTAGGGGCTCCTGGAATTCCTTGGCTTACGGCATCACTCCAGTCTCGTCCTCTGTTTTCACAGGGCTTCCTTTTCTGTTTCTGTGTCTCACGTATTCCTCTCCTCATTCTTATAAGGTCATCAGCCATTGGATTTAGGGCCCTCCTTCAATCGGATTATGTCATCTCCATATCCTGAACTTAATCACATCTGCAAACATCCTGTTTCCAAATAAGGTCACATTCACAGGTACAGGGGAGTTAGGATGTGGACATATCTTTTGGATAAGGGAGTCTCAGTTCAATCCACAACATAGGCGGTCGATGATTAACTTCACTCCTGAGGCTGCGTCTTCTAATCTTGGGCGGCTTTGAAGCAGAATGGTCTTCACATTGCGGAGGCATCCTTCCATATGCATAATTATTAGACATCTGAAGAAATGTCGGTAACTGGAGTGGTCGGGGAGAGAGAGTGAAATAGCTTGTTTTTATTTAGATATACATTTTTCCAGCTAAAAGTAAAAACCTGCTTTATCTTTCCTCACAGGATTAAGTCACACAGTACACATGAAAGAGCTTTGTAAATTTTGGACCACAAACCCAACATAGGGAATCTCATTGATGATAGCATCTTCATTTTGCAGCTGTGTATCTGTTTGGTGTATAATATCTGAGAAGCCTCTCTTTAAGCCCATGCTTGGAGCATCTGTAAAGGAGGATCATCAAAATATATGTTTTTTGGAAGATAAGATTTGCTATTTTAAAAATATTATTGAATAATATTTTCTACTTTTAAAAAGTCATCATAAAAATCAAAATTAGTGAATTTACTTTTAACTATTATTATTATTATTATTATTATTATTATTATTATTATTATTATTATTAGAATGAAGACTTTCCAGCAAGCATCTTTCCATGTTTTCACCAAACCCTTTTCACTGCTTAGGGCTTCAAAGAGCCCTCTCCCGGTCAGTGAGATGCTATGATCAAAGCTGTCTGTTCTTAAGAACAAATCAATCAAGAGTCACCCCAACTTCCCATCACACAGGGACCAATAACTTTTTTCCTCTCCATTAATTCTTCTTTCCCTTTCTTTTATTTGTCTTTCTCTGCCTTTCCCCCAGTTCTATTCCCTCATCAATTTCTATTTCACTTTCTTTCTCCTCTTCTCCCTTCCCCTCCTCTTCTCCCCATTCCCCTTCTCTGCTCCAATTTCTGTCCTGTTCGTCTCCCACTTCCCAGCAAACAGGTGTCAGACATCTGAGTCAAGCACAGAAAAGCATCTCCTCAAAGCTATAACAGGTAGGGCTGGTTCAACATCTCACTTGGAACCTTCAGGGCCTCGGAAATACTCCCAGATCCCTCTCATGACACGTAAAGCACATTCATGCTAATGCGTGCCTCCTTCTCCATCCCCCAGACCCACCCAGTGACTACTTCCCAAGGGTCTCGGGGTGCCTCCTCCCTTGTGACTGTATGGAGGGCAGCACTGGAACCTTGGGTTCAGGGCCTGTGTGGGTGGTTCACTTATGGAAGACATCAGCCACCCTGAGAGAGAACTGGTGAGCCCTGAAGGTGGCTGGCAAGGCCAAGCTTCAGGCCTCACCAGCTCAGCATTCATAACTGTTGCACCAGCCAGCCAGGGACACCTGGAATAAGAAAGAGTTGCCCCGTTCACTCTCTTAAGGCCGGTAACCAAAGTTTTCTTATTGGCTAAGGTTATTCACGCATTCTTCTTCCCTTGCAAACATGTGACTGTGGACATTTGCTAAAGGTCTTTTAAGTCAAAATCTCTTACCACTGGGTGCAGGGTCAAAATGTGGATAACAGGAAATTGGTCTTGGCAGTCAGGAGAAAAGATGCTATGACTCTTCTAGATAGTCTGGGACCAGGAGCTGTTTCAGATGTTAAGGAAATCACCAACCTCCCTCATCTGTACTTCCCCAACACACACACCACTGGAACCTCTGGACCACCAGCTGGAAGTTGAGTTCCAATATTACTGTGAACCTCTGGAAGTCTAGTTCCACACCACTGGAACCTCTGAATCACCAATTAGAAGTCCAATTCCGATATTACTGTGAACCCACAGGATAACTCTTCAGATGTGGGATCTCATTTCCCCATTATAGAGGACAAGCATCATCCCTTCTATCTCCTTCCCTTGAAAATAAGCCCATGAGAAGACAGCAAGTTACAAGAAGACAATAGAACCACGGATGGTGGAGTACTAGAAGATGCCTTGGCCACACAGCATAAGAACTCTGTGAGTGACAGGAGGCAGCATGGCTCAGAGCCTCTGGTTTCCATGTAATTTTCACCAAGTTCTCTATAGCTGAATGGTGCCCCTATAAGATACGTAAACTCAGTCTCTGTGAATGTGACTTTACTTGCCAAAAGGGTCTTTATCGATACATAAAGTTAATGATTTGAGTGTGAGACCATCCTGGATTAGGATGGGCTTCAATTCCATTGGTAGGTGTCCTTACGAGAGAAGAAAGGGGCAGGGTCACAGGGTATGGTCATGTGAAGACAGGGGCAGAGACTGGTGTTATGCTGCCACAAATCAAGGCATTCCGGAAGCCACTAGAAGTTGGAAAAAGCAGAAGGAGGAAACCTTGATTTCAAACTTCTGGCTTCTAGAACTGTAAGAGAATACATTTCAGTCATTTTAAACCACTAAGTTTGTGGCCATTCATCATGGAAGCCATGGTACACTAACACACTCATTAAGAAAATATGACCTATTGGCACACAATTTCTGTATTACTAAAACACTCCAACTGTTGTCACAGAAAAACACACGTTTTGGAATCAGAGAGACCTGGTTTTGAATCTCACCTCTACCACCTTTCAACAGAATGTCCTTGGGCAAGCTGTACAGCCTCACGACCTCTTCTTGCCTAAAGAAAAGAGAGTGTAAGACCATCCTTCCCAGGGTGTTCTGGAGTGCAGATGTGGTGAGGCCCAGAGTCTGGTTTACGGCAGGCTTTGATGAAACGCTGGTATACAGCAGGCACTGAAGAAATGCTGGCTTTCTTCACCCTCCCTCTCAACTTCCTCTTCTCTTCCCCCTGCACAAAATGCTCTGCTGGTTCTTCCTGGAGATCTATAACATCACGTCCAAACTTCAGAGCAAACATGGAAGACCCTTCATATTTTGCCCACCACTCACCCATTTTCCTTTTGAATCAAATTTCCATCAATTATCCTCTGAAAACCTGTACTTTAGGTACTTCCTTATCCCAGAACCAGCCTTCTACATACTTGATCCCAAGTCTTTAGCCCTGTGCCTCACCCATGCCCATTCGACCCCACCCTCCACCCACCTCAAGAATCCTTCCTGCATCGTGTCTGTTTCTGTTAGGGCAACTGAGCCATTCAGATTCAGCCACCGAGCACCAGGATTTGGATGATAAAATGATCTGTTTTCAGGGTCCTTGATCCCACTCACTCCTTCTTACGCCTCCCCTTCCTATCCCCTGACTTGCTTTTCCCCAGTATGAACTAGCTCCCAACACCCTCCCTCTCCACTCCCACAGCTTATTTACACTGTGGTACAAAACAACGGCAACAGCCTAAAATATTGCCTTCCACAGGGGACTCAACATCCTAAACCTAAATAATGAATTGAATGCATCATCAAACATGGAAACACGGGGCCTTTCCAATGGCACCCAGCCACCCTGCCGTCCAGGTGTGTCTACTGTTAGGCAGGTGAGGCAGCCCTCCCCGCCACAACCAGTCAGCCCCACTGTTGCTGCCTGTCTCATTTGCTTGACTCTGAGATTTGAACACCACTGGGTCTTGTCTCCCTGACTCCTGGTCTCCTTCTCCACCCAGCCTTCTTCCTCTTGCTTCTTCCTGCTACTTCATGTTCTAATGGCTCTCAGGGGTGGGGGCCGGGGGTCATCCATCTTGCTCACTGGGTATTCAATTAGAGCCGACTCAGCACCCATCTTCTTCCCGCCTCCCTCCCTCCCTCCCCCAGATGTCGCCCTTCAGGAAGCAATATATAACACCCTCCTTCTAAGGCAGCCTGCTGGCCACCCGCCATTTCCAACCTGAGTCCCCATTAACTACGCCAAGGCAAATGAATAAATAAATCTCTAAGGAGGGAAAGAAAGAGGAAGGAGTGCCGGTTCAGAGCTAATGAAGGTCACCTCCCAGCCAGGCCTCCCATTCCCCATTCTACAAATTGGAGCCCAGGACTGGGGAGGCAGCTTCCTCCTCAGACAAGAATCCTGCACGTGTCAGTTTTTCTGTGCATGTGTGTCCTGGGTCAGTTCCAGGAACACAGCATATTATCACAGCTTTGCTGTTAACTGCTTAGCTTAATTTGGTCCGCACACATAATGGCAGCTTAGGAGCAGAAAGATACCGTGGTTTCTGTTGAGACAGACAATGCCTACTCAGATGACCGTATTGCGCCATATTGGTGGGGCACCGAATCAGTGGTCACTGTGGGCTTGATAGATCAGGCAGTATTATCATCATGTCAGGGATGGGAGAGCTGTCTCACCCAAGATCTGAGGTGATGGTGGAGCTCAATCTACTCATTCCTATTTGAATTTTCATTTATTGACAGTATTTCCCAGAAAAGGGGACATACACCTCTGGGAATGTTTGGCTTTGTGCCAGGAGGTGCATGAAACCATAGTATACATGAGATACTTTTTCTTGGAGGGTCAATTTTACTTGATTTTAAGTAATTTGAGATAATTTCATATTAACAATGACAGTATTATTAAGTTAGATTCATATATGACATAACCTATTCATATATATACATATATTATGAAATGGAAGAAATACTCGTGTTAGCTTTCATGATTAAGCAGATGACATCAAAGTAATTTTTAGCTTGTTTTCTCTTTAACAGTTGTCCCCAGGGGGACACTATCACTGTCCCCTGATTTAGCGACAGCTCTTAATAGATGCAGTTTGAGATGCTCTGTCCATAGCATCCCTGGGTTGATATGGTAAACTGACTCTAACCCCCAAGGATCCACCACCTCATGTAGAATTTGCCATTGAGCCCTTGCAATATGCGAGTAAAATGTTCACCCAAAGCAGGCCCAGCCTAAATCTGTTGTCTCTCAGCCACTGTACTTGTTGAAATCTTCACTAAGCCCCTTGCTTAGCACCTTGGTTCATTACTTTATCTTTTTATTAATTTGTTTTTAATTTTTGGAGGACAGAGTTTTGCTCTGTCACCCAGGCTGACGTGCAGTGGCACGATCTTGGCTCACTGCAACCTCGGCCTCCCAGGTTCAAGCCATTCTCCTGCCTCAGCCTCCCAAGTAGCTGGAATTACAGGCATGCACAACCAAACCCACCTAAATTTTGTGTTTTTAGTAGACATGGGGTTTCACCATGTTGGCCAGGCTGGTCTCAAACTCCTAACCTCAAGTGATCTGCCTGCCTTGGCTTCCCAAAGTGCTGGGATTACAGGCATGAACCACTGCACCCTGCCCAATCCATCACTTTAAACTGGTCCTTTTCCCTACTTCAAGCCACCATCATTTCTTCTTGAACTATTGCCAACAGATCCTTAACTTTTATTTTCTTTTCATCTTCGCATTTCCCCATCTCCTCTCCATACACTGACAAGAGAGATCCTAGTAAAATATAAATGAATGGTTTCACACCTGAAAATGCCCTATTGCTGTGAGATAAAAATGAAACTCTTTCATACTGCCTCCGAGGCCCTAGGCGACCTGTGCCTTCCAAACCATCCTCAGCTCCTCCTGGCTTCCTCTACCCATTAAGCTCCAGCTAGTCTGCTCTCTTTATGATGCCTTGAACATGCCAAGTCCCTCCTGCCCCAAGGCCTTTGCAGAGGCTGTGCCCTCTGCCTGGAGACCCCCTTCCATACTCTTTTCATGCCTCTTTTTCATATTTTATAGCACAGCTAAGATGTTACTTCTTTTTTAAAAATATTTTTTAACATCATTTTAATAGCACTACTTTCAACTCACTGAGAAGAAATACGATCCGTACTAGTTATGACCTCTACATTATATACAAATTTTAATAAAGGCACACTTAAAAATATTTAGTGTACAAAATAACTCAAAAACAGTTGTTCTGAAACTTTGCTCCCTGGAGCCCTGCTTCTTCTGAAAAGTCTTCCCAGATCACTCGATTTAAAAGAAGTGCCTTTTTCCATTGTTTTCTGAGATGGATTTTTCCATATAGCAATTACCATAACCTGTAGTTGTGGGATTATTATTATTATTAGCAGCAGTAGTTGTTGCTGTTAGATATTTAATGTCCAACTTCCTCAGTAGTTTATAAGCTCCTGGAGGACAAAGAACATGGCTCTTCTGCTCAGCACTGAATACGCAATGATTAGCCTAGGACCTGCCACCTAGAAGGTGCCAAATATTGTTTTGCTTTATGAATGAATGAGTAAATGAATGAATTGTCTATAAATGCCACTTTGGATTGCATGGGTTTAGTCAGTGGGACAGCAATTCTAATTCCTTTTCTATATTAAGTCTATTTAACCGTGGAAGAACAGCAGTCAATGGATATTTTCTTTGTTTGAGTCTTTTTGGTTACCCAAGCCATCCTGTTAAACAGGAATTATTAGTTTTAAATTCAGATTTTAAATAATAAGTAAATGTAGCATGAAAATTAAGACTGTGGGCTTTGGAGTTCACTGGATTGGAATACCGGTCCTGATTCCGTCACTTACGAGCTGTGTGAGCCAAGCCTCAGTTTTCCTCTGCATAAAGCAGGACTAATAATAGTACCCCAGTTACAGGGTTATTTTGAGCATTAAATAAAACGGTCTTCATAAACTACTTAGCACAGCATTTGGCCTTCAGTATGTGGTCAATGAAGATACACTACCCTTATTTTTCTTATTAGGCTCAGAGCAGGACCTGTTTTTTCAACCATTGTGCTAGAGACTGCTAACTGCTCCCTAGGATTCACATTCTTTCTTTCTTTTAGTTGTATCATCAACACCATTATCCCACCACCCCCTCTCAGCACACACACAAAATTAACTAGACGCATTCCCACATAGTTACAGACTGTATTTCTCAGGATTTTGCACACAGACATAACTCACGACTCGAAGTTCTTGCCAGTGGAATGTAAGAACCAGAGAGCTGCAATTTCCATGTCACTTGGTTAAAGGCAATTGCTTGTCTTCACTTCTTATTTAAAAGAGAGACTTATTCAAGACCAAGTTTCTGTCATGCAGAGAAGGACAACGCCTGAGGGAACGAGGGAGACACAACGTGAAGGAAATCTGGGCCCCTGTACGACCTCAAGGAGCAAAGCTGCCCTGTTCTTCTGAGTTGCTCACCTCTGGACTGCTACAAAGTAGAGAAAACAGTTTATCTTATACAAAAGACTATATTTCAGGTTGTCGTGTTATTGCGAACGCTGCAATTTATATGGCCTCTTCTTGAGAGTCTTAGGAAAAAAACTGATTGCATCAGTATTAGAATCACAATTCTGTAACTCGAACTCTCTCACACACTATGGTGCTAAGGAATGTGACATGAAAAGTAGTGGTTGTTCTCTGTGATGTCAGCTTTGGAAACTGAAAATATGCATCCACCTTAATACCTCATCCTAAACCCATCAGTCAGACACCAGTCCCCACTCTATCGCAGTAGCTACGAGACTTTGGCCAAGTCACTCTGATTTCTGAGTCTCTGTTTCCACATCTTTAAGAATGGGTAATGTATCACCCTGCCAACCTTACAGACCTATGAGTATCAAGTAAAGGAACAGTAAACTGGAATGTGCCATGCACTGAGGAATGCTGCTGATGCTTTTCACCTCATTCCTTGGCTCCAGTCCTCAGCAACTCTGAGGGAGTCTACTCACCATGTGTCCCAGCTGGGCTGGGGTGGCCCTTCTGGTTAAAGGAATAGGCAGATGTTTGTCTCTCAGTACAGGAGATCATCTGTGCTTTGCACACTTGCCTTTCTTCTAGTTATTTAAGATTTTTCTGATAAAGATACCACCCTGGAGCGTACCTTACTGTGAGCTTGTGAAGTGGCTCCTAGAACATTTTTTCCAGCTAAGGTAGAAGATGTTTCCTTGGGAGGACACCAGAACAGGAGACATAAAGTCAGAGAAAAAAACAGTTCCTAGACCAGGAACCCAGCCCCAGCCCTGACACTGAGTCTCTCTGCTCCCATGGACCGGGCACTTGCTCTCTCCAAACTTGTAATCTAGAAAGCTTGTTTTCTAGCTCTAAACATCTGTGATTCTAGGTACTGTGAAAAAAAAAAATGAGGAAGTAAGGGTAAAGTAAATGGAGTGGAACTCTAATAGATGGGAATTCATTCATTCACTTACTCATTTATTCCTTCATTCTTCCTTTGTATCTTTTAGCAAGATGTCATGGAGCCCCTACTAAATGAGAGGCATGGACTGCTCACTCTCCCAGACACGGGAGTGAGGGAAAAGGATCACTACTTGCTAGCACCAAGTAAAGCCCACAGTTGTCCACTGTGCGGTTACTCAGGCCAGTGCAGGTAGCCAGATGACAGACTGAGAGCTGGATTCCCAGGTTCATTCACTCATCCCTATCTTTCAACGTGACCCTGAAGCAACAGTGGCTAAAATAAGATAATAAATAAATAAAATAAGAGTAATAGGAAAAATCACATCTGTTTAGAAATAAATGATGAATACAAACCTCACGCCATATTGGATTCCAAAGACCACAGAACTGCCATGTCCAGAACCAAAAAGATAAGGCAGCAACATGTACAGGACAGAGCTTGAACTCGAAATCTGGGTTGTTGCCCATGATCCGTCACCAACTACAACATCGCTGTAGCTCTGATCAAGGCACCTTCCGTCTCCGAGTCTTAGTTTCCTCTTCTTTAAAGTCTGGTCTGAGCTTAAACTGAATTTTCTCCAAGGCCTCTTCCAGGTCTGATGTTATATGATCGGTTCCTGATATTATTCCATAAGGTAGCATTCCCTTCTAAAAACAGCAAAACACAAATTCCCCAAAGCCAAATGCAACACCTTTGTTTCCTTTGCATGGCTGATTAAATTAGTGAAAACCAAGCAGGCTTTCACTGGAGAGCCTGGGAAATTGCCGGATATTAGGGGAAGATTACTGTGGTTAGTGCACAGTTGTCCTTGGCTAGGATGTGCAGGCCTTCAGAGTTTTCTCTGAGTTTTGATTAAGCATGAAATAGAGAAGCTCAAGCTATGTAGACAACAGGACTGAGTCGTTCCTTAACCCACAATGCTTCTCAAGAAGGACTTCTTTAACACTTGCTATAAGGGAGGTATATTTATTCTTTGACTCATTTTTTATATCTCCATTCCATTCTTTGTGGTTGCACAAAGCACACACATCTATTTCCAACCCTTTAAGGTGAGTGCAATTATCCCCATTTTATAGATGAGGAAAACAGGACTAACAGACATGAGCTAACTGGCCCAAACTAGAAAATTGAAATCCAGGTCTTACTGATTCAAAAGCCTGAGCTTTTCCACAAAATCAATGGTTCCTAAGTAATCCGTTCTAAAACGAATGCTTGAGACACCTATGAATTTGGAGGAAGCTTAGGAATCCTTGTATTAGCCACACAAAGGAATAGCAGGACTTCCTGGGCCCATGGAAGAAGGTGACAAAAAATAAAGGTGGAGTCTAATGTCCGCGCTACATCACAAATGACACACTCCGACCAAGCAACTTAAAATTGGGAGCCTGATTTTTAGTCTTGCTTCTCCAGCCCATTATTTCTGAAAATAACACATTTTTACTTTTCTATATTTCACAGGATATGGCAGAGTCTCCTTGAGAAAAACAAAGCAAAGATGCTTTGCAAGTAAGTTGTGTTGAATGAATGAATCACCACAAGTTATTCCTTCTGTGTTCATTAATTAACGTTGCTTCATGCATCAGCTGCATTGTCCAGTTTACTTCAGCAGACTGGCTGTCATTAACTCCAGAGAGCTTATGAAGGGTTGAGATAATTAGTCTCAGTACCCTTAAGGAGAAGTGGAGGTACAGTCTTGCTCTCTTGAAGAATTGCACGCTAAGAAACCACAAACCAGAATCTAAATGAGTTATTGACTGAATACGAAATGATCAGATTGATGCATACTTAAATGTTGCAACTGCATAGATCTAGAAGAGAATGTGTTTTCCAAAGTAGATGGGATGTTCCTTTTGCCATGCTGAAGATATAGGTCTAATCAGTCTTCTCTCTGACTCTTAGCAAGCTGGAAATTCTGCAGCAGGCTGCCTACCACCCAATATGCCCAGCAGAGCCAGCTTAAAATACAGGAAACACCTGTGGTATATTCTAAGAGGGCCCCTTTCCCTTAAAATAATCCCTTCCCCATTAGCCTCTGGCAATACTTGGCATGCTGCCATTCATTTCTTGTGCTGATATATATATATATATTTTTTTTCTGGAATAGGAGCAATTGACAAGACAAGAACTGAGATGGGGCAGTTCTAATACAACTGACAAAGAATTAGCAGTATCATGCATGAGACCCCGCATAAAGACAAATGTAAGTGAAGACACCCTGTCAGACAAGTGAAAGTCTGGCAGCCCATTGAGCCTGGTGTGCTATCAAGGAAAGAGTAAAGACTGGAGAATTACATGTGTGCACACATGCATATATGTGCACAGGGAAGGAGGCTATTTGAGAGAAGTTCCCCAGCCAGGCTGCCCAACAGAGCTTGTAGGAGGGCCAGTCGTTGTTACCATCTTCCCTCTGGTCTACTCTACCTCTATATTTCCTCTTCCCCCAACCGTTTGTGGAATTTAGTGAAAGCATATTAAATAGATCTCAGAATCACCAAGCAAGCTAGCAAACCAACTTCCCAAAGCAGGCAGCCTCAAATGATGGCTGGGCTGCCAGTGCTTAAACAGAACTGAAGTCAAGAGGCCTTGATTCCATTCTGGCTCTGCCAGTATTGGAGAATGGCCTTAATTCCTCTCCAGTTCTATCATTCAGTGTTTGACCCTCTAAGTTCCCTGGGAGCATCACAATTCACTGTTTTCCCCTGTGTCTTAAAGTTGTAGACTGAGCCAGGTTGGCAGGCTCTTCAGCCACAGTCAACCAAGGATGTGTACAGAGAGCTAGTCAAGGAGTATGTGTGTGTGTGTGCATGTATAAACAGGGTGGGGGTAGGGAAGAGAAGCTTAATCACCATCTTTCATTCATATACTACAGAAACATTTGTAGAACACCTACTGGGCATCAGATACGAAGCTAGACAGTGATACCTTAAAACAAAACTCTGTGAATATATTTTAAAAATACTCCAGAGTACAAATTAGAGGAGCTCACAAGATTATGCACATGAAAATGGGATAAGGATGTAGGTGAAGGAACATTACAACAAGTAGTATGAAATGGGAAAGTTAACCCCAGAAGACAATCTGAAAATGTCGTGGTTTCAGGAGAAAGAGAGGGAAAAGGTCACCCTGGGCATAATTTGGCTCCAAGATAAATTTTCCCTGTAGTAGAAGTTGGCCAAGGAAAAAGCAGCAGAGTCTTCACTCTTCCCCTAAAAATTGGCTGGGATCTTTACCCAAAGCACTATTATGCATTTGAATATTCTATGACTATATTTATATGGGAAAGAGAAAAAACAATCCACAGCCACCACCCGCCCCCCACCCCAGTTCTTTTTCTTGCTGCTCTCCATTTGTCTTGGTTGCCAGCATGTTATTTCACTAGAGAAGAATGTCCTATTTTAAGGGGTAGAAGACAGTATGTGGGGTGGAGGCTATACTAATAAATTTGACATGAAGAAAAAGGAGACCACCTCTAACTTCTCCATGATAAAGGAAAACCAAGCCCAAACTCCTGAAACTCGCTGCTGTCTCAGCGTGACAGGGAGAACTTCAGGAGAGAAGAGAGATCTTCAGAGGGTAGCTGAGCATGTGCCAGGCTGGTGGGAATGTGCAGCAATGCCTTGAACCCCCTATGATTTTATTAGTGCCCGACCCTCTCAGGAATTTCCTAGATCTCCTCTACAGCTAGATGCCTCCTTTTACACAGAATGTGGTACCTATATCCAACTCTCCTTGGATGATGCCAGTTCCAGATATCCTGTGTCATTGGATATACATTTATTGATTATCTTCTGTTCCAAGAAACTCCAAGTGCTAAGAACTTAAAGATGAATAAAATTTTCCCTCCTGCAAGAGTGTTCATTTGCTAGGGTAGCCGTAACAACACACCGTAGACTGTGTGATTTAGACAGTAGAAATTTATTTCTCACAACTCTGCAGGAGAGAAGCTGAAGTATATGGTGTCAGCAGGTTTTGTCTCTTCTGAGGCCTCTCTCCTTGGCTTGCAGATGGCCTCCTTCTCACTGTGTCCTCACGTGGCCTTTTCTCCCCATGTGCGCGCCTCCCTCGTGAGTTCAAATTTCCTCTTCTTATAAAGACACTAGTTAGACTGGATTAGGGACCATTCTAAGGGCTCATTTTAACTTAGTCACCTCTTTAAAGGCACTTTCTCCAAATGCAGTCACTTTCTGAACTACTATTGGTTAGGACTTCAACATATAAATTTGGGGGAGACACTATTCAGCCCAGAACAGCAAGTCACCTCCCTTTACTAATGATAAAACAGGCGTCTTAATCCAACTCACATGAAAAAAAAAGCCTCAATTTGTGTAAAGGTCCAACAAACTGTATCACAGTTGAAGCACTTTTGGTCGCACTAGGTACTTCCTACAAGTCTGATGACATGACCGTCTCTCGGTTATATGCGGAAACCTCTACAATTTCAGGTTCTGTAGAGGTTTAACATGCAAAGAGAATTCTAGGCAGAGGGAACAGATGAAGCAAAAGCACAGGCATGGGAAGAGCTTAGTGAAAAAGTTATGTGTGTAAGGTGTTGTCATATGGGGGAGGGTTAGGAGAGGAGAGAAAAGGTAGGTTGGACCCAGAGGCTAAAAGGCTGGACACACGTGCTAAGGATCTGGATTTCATCCTACAGGCCTCCTGTGGCAAGTGGACCTTATTTTAAAGGCATATGATTGTAGGTGGCTGTGTGAAGAATGGACCAGAGAAGGCAGAGGCTCAGACAGGGATTCCACTTAGGAAATGACTGCAGAGGTTTGGGCCCTTGTGGAACAGTGAGGAAGCCACAGGGTCGGGGGTAGAGGTTGCCCTCATTGCGAAGGCATGGGGCATAGCAAAAAGACTCCCAACGCACTTTTAATCGCTCAGAACAGACAAATGCCAGTCAAGTCAGACTTAAGGGAAGGCCATTGGCCAGAGCTTTTTTGTAAATGCTGGCACAATGCCATTGGTTTCCCTTGTACTTGAGCTGAGACCCTACTGAGGGAAGAAAGGAATGAAATCAGAAGCTCCTGGAAGATACATGGGGAATCTTGGTCGCCATGTCAGCTGTTGGATAATTTAATTAATTCTTAGAAGAGTGAGCTATAGCTTTTCTTTCTCATTACCGTATTCTTGAAAGAAAAACATGTGCCTTCTGCTAACTGTCTGGCAATTCTGAATGTCAAGGCTAAGTCCTGAAAATGGGTGCTGGGGACTGCTTAAGAGGTGAGTCAAGGTGGGTCTCATCCACTGGGTCAGAGGGGCCTTCTTCACTACTGGATGCAAATCCTGTCTTCTACAGATGCCAGAGCAGAGATTGTTCCTATTTCAAGAGGGCCCACTTGACTTGATTTCTTTTTCTTAGAACTTTTTGTTCCCTCACTCAGCATTTGCCAAGCACCTTGTATGTGTCAAGCTGATGATAGGCATTGATGCTACAAAAGTGGTTGTCACCCGGTCCTGCAAAATCTCTTGCTGTCTGGTAGGGACCAGGCAAATATAAATGGATGAGTTAAAGTACTGTATAATAGATACCTCATTGGAACTATGAACCAAGGACTCCAGAGAAAGAGCCACACCTGACTGCCTGTCATCCTCTGACAGAGGGTATCATGTTGTATGCAGTGTGATCATCTACCGAGACCATAGGACCAATTATATGGCTCATTGACCTGCACGGGTACCTGGGACTTCAGCTCACACATTTACGATAACCAAGCATCCAAAAGGTATGAAAACACAGAACTGACAGCCAATCCATTAAATCACTCAAACATCTATTAACTACCTATTGTGTAAAATTTTCTGAATTTGAACACTGTAGGGCTGTAGAAGGGCACATGAAGATCAACAACGGGAGAGGAAAGGGAAGAGTAAGAGAGTTAGCATCTGTTGACCATCAGGCATCATGTTAAGTATTTCGTATATACTATTTAATTCTGAAAGGATCTTTTGTGCAAGTTAAGAAGCTGAGGTGACATGAGTTGCTCAAGTTCACACAGACAGCATGGAGTGAGCCATTGCAATGCAAAACCCATGTCCAATTCCTCCCTCCTTGCTACTCTAGCAAGAGTTCTGGGGGTAAGTTTTGTAAGGAGAGAAAGAGAAGAGGGAAAAGCCCTGACAGCAAGTGAAGCAAAAGCCTGGATATCTGAGTGGGAGGAGACACCCATTGCAGAGCCCACCCGTCCTGATTTTCCCAGAGGTGCCGGAGCAGAGCATGCCCCCACTGCACCTAAGCACATGGAAAGGTGTCCATAGACTCCTGCATTTGTATTTTTACTGGACCAGCATTGAGGAATTCCACAGACACGTATGTTGTGTACATACGTGGGCTATCACTTTTTAGGTGGATATACATGTTAGGATTATCAAAATAAGCATCCATTTGAAAGAATGATTTGAATTTGTACCTTTTTGTCATCATGAAAATTCTCAGTTAATGGATGTCAGAAAGTCAGTCACTATTCTGTGTAAAGCATGATGACATTTTGGATCTTGGCACGAAATCAGGAAACTCATTTTGGAATAGGATATATAGGCCAAAAGACTACAGAAATCTTATGATTTCCTCTGGCTAATCTTTATCATGTTCATACAAAGCGCCAAGACACTATGGGAAGAACTTTGTACATGATTTTACTTCAGCTTCACAGCAAACTCTAAAAGTAGGCAACATGGATCATCCTGATTTTACAGACAAGAAAATCAAAGATCAGAAAGATTAAGTGACTAGATCAAGGCCAGCTGTTTCTACGCACTTTAGCATATTAGCTCATTTAATACTCACAACACCTTTATGAGGTAGGTACTATTATTGTCAGCATGCTTTGCATTTTACAGACAAGGAAACAGAAACACAGAGAAGCCCAAGATCACCCAGCTGGTAAGACCTTGAGCTGCTCTTTGTCCCTGTGCTGGATTTGACCTGTAGAGTCCAGCTCTTAACTACCAGCCTCTCTCATCTCTTTGATAAGCCACGATTCTCCCCTCCTTGATGCTACCTTACAGAGAGAGATGGCTTCCCTGCAGAATCCAGCTTCATCCTGTGAGTGTGAAAAGACCCTTGAGTATGTCCCCTGGGTAATAAAGCAGCTTGCTTCCACAGCTTTTTTTCAGCTGCTGCTAAAATGCTTTTAAAGGAACTACTCAATAAATTGGGCTAATTTCAGTAGTGTTTATTTATCATTCTAATGGGTTGGTGCTCTGGGTATAATTACTTACAAGACAAACTGTCCAGTGGAGAGAAAAGGAAACTCCTTGCACTCAGAGCCGAGACAGGAAGATGAAACTCTGCCCTGAGACTCATGGGGACCCTTTCATTCATAGGTTATTAGAGACTGCAGGCTTTAAGGACCTCTGCCAATTCCATCTCTCTCTACCTCCAACACATCTGACCAGCGCAGTTCCCCAGGATTCACTTTCTCCAAGTGGAATCCAGAGTTCTTCCAGTGCAGTCTCAGGTTGCATTTGCTTCTGCACAGAAGCCTCTCCGTCTTTGCCTCTGTCTGCATTCCACGGAACCTCTGCTCACTCCTGTAGAACTGCTCACTCTTAAGCCACATCACTGCCTTCTTAGTCTGGCTGCATGGTCTTTTGAATCTAAACACGAGACTTGAAGTTTTTGTCTTTTTCTTTCATTTTTAATTTGATATGGCTAACTTTTACCCAGCTTTACAAATCTCCAACTCCTTCTGAATGTTATTTCCACCATTCATTATATGAACAAATATTTCCAAGAAGGGAGTAATCTGTAAGTCTGGAAAGCATGAACGCTTGTCTTCTTCCAAGTCATTGATGAAAAGTGTGGAACGTGGATACAGCTCTCTGTAGATTTCCCTTGTGACCTGACTACAGGTTGACTTCAACCCATTGAGACAGTCAAATTCCCTATTGGCCAGTCCAGCTTCTGTGACATGTTTTCAGTGAATGCTTCCTAGACCCTAGAGACCGTCACTTTCCAGTCTAAAAATTCAGAATCACCAATTCAATGATCTGTTCTAAAATATAGACATAAATTAGTACTATTTGTATCTTTTTCTCTTTATAAATAGCCTCAGCATATTTAATATTTTATAGATACTAGATATTCTAATATTCAAATGTTTTATAATATTCTAGAATATTAAATAATATTTAATATTACATTCTAGAATATTCCATGTAATCCATAGTATTCCAAAGTCATCTTTCTCTCCTGTTTTGAAAACTAAAACATTTGACCATATCCAATATTTAATCCTTTTTTTCGTAATATTTCAAAAGTTATAAACAATTGTCTAAGATCATAAATAATAATTCACTTAGTGGTTTAGCAGAGCCAGAAGGTTTGAATTTAGAAAGTGCATCCTATCCTCTTGACTCTGCCTATTCTCCCATGAAGGCCACAAGTAGAAAATTTGGAATCTATTTATTGCATCGTAGACACACCCGTGAAAAACCCCCTCCTTATCTGTTTGTCAAGAGATCAGAAAGTTCTAGTTATTCACTTAAGGTCACAAGGCAAAGAACAGGAAAGATGTCTCCTGAGGTCAGCTGGCAATATTATGTAGTAACGGCATGTCTCCAACACACTCTTCATCTCAGAACCTGAAGCCGACTGGCAAATTAAAAAGGACTGTAAGATTTTAGAACCTGAAGGAATTTGGAGATTATCTAGTATAGCACCCTCATCTTGCTGATAAAAAAATGAATCTCACACGAGGAAAGTGGCTTAATGAGTATTACCTGCTGTATCCATGATGCAGACAAGTTTAAGACCTCTGTTTTCTGACCCCTAGTCCTGGGCTCTTTCCGTTTTACTGGGTTACTTTTCTAAACCCTGAGTGGCATATCAGACGAAACAGTTATCAGTGGTGCAATGGATTTGGGCTAAACAGTAACACAATTTTGAACAATTTTATTCAAGAGCACTATTTAAGTAAGGAACCAGAAATAGAAGAAAACACAATTCTCACAGATACTGCTTAGAATGGTCCCTATACTCTCCTACCTGACATTCCCTTCACCCATCCTAGTTCATCAACATAGTGATAACTGCAATTCATGAAACACTCATTTGACGGCAGGTGCTGTTTCAAAGTACTTTAACATACTCATTCATTCAATACTCACAAAACCTTATGAAACAGGTGCTAGTATTATCATCATCATATTTATTTTATAGATGTGGAAACTGAGGCACAGAAAAATTCAGTAATTCCTCTAAATTTGCGTAGCTGCTAAAGGGATTTGAATCCAACAGGTATCACTCCAGAATTTGTGTTCTTCACTGTTAGGCAAAACTCTCTCTCCGGCTCACATACGGCTCTTGGGGCACATCGTCCAAACAGGCATCTCTAATCAGGATAACCACCTCTTTTCAACAGCCCGTGCCTTCGTTTCCTGCCCTAGTCAATCTAATAAACTGATATGTGTTAATGAGTACAAATGAGCTACCCGTATGAGTTGATATCTTTTTTTTTTTTTTTTTTTTGAGGCGGAGTCTCGCTCTGTGGCCCGGGCTGGAGTGCAGTGGCCGGATCTCAGCTCACTGCAAGCTCCGCCTCCCGGGTTCCCGCCATTCTCCTGCCTCAGCCTCCCGAGTAGCTGGGACTACAGGCGCCCGCCACCTCGCCTGGCTAGTTTTTTCTATTTTTTAGTAGAGACGGGGTTTCACGGTGTTAGCCAGGATGGTCTCGATCTCCTGACCTCGTGATCTGCCCGTCTCGGCCTCCCACAGTGCTGGGATTACAGGCTTGAGCCACCGCGCCCGGCCGAGTTGATATCTTTTTAACAGGAGACTTCTGGAGACAATGCCTTTGCATGAACTTAATTCAACAAACATTTTTCAACTACAGGCTCCATAAAGGATATATTAAAGACGTCCTCAAGAAAGTCAACTTTGCCCTTCCCATCACATGATGATGTCATCTGCCTGGTGTGTGGTAAATAATTACACTGTTGCTGAGACACACAATATACCCTGAGATCACGTCTTCCCTCCTAATCCTTCTGCTGAAGCAATTAAATATTAAGACATTGGAGAGCTCACAGTTTTGTGGTGCCTATATTGTAGGTACACTACCAAGGGCCTCACAACTTTTATCCTATTTAATCATCACAGCAATTTATTTTACAGATGAGGAAACATCGGCTCAGAGAAGCAATTACCTGCTATTAAAGATCTTGCCCAAGTTCTCCAGCTGGAAACTGGCTTAAAAATGTTGAGATTCTAAACAAGTTTGTTTGGTTCTACAACCCTTGTTTTCCTTTTTTTTTTTTTTCCCTCTTTCTTTGTTTAAATCACCCTATGTTCTCTCACATCTATTAGCCCATTTCCTTTTTTTTTTTTCCTTTTTTTTTTTTTTTTTATCATCCTATGTTCTCTCACATCTATAAGACCGTTTCAGGATAGAGGTCATCCAAGAGGGACTGTGAAAGGTATTTTGTGGGAGCAGGATGGGGGTACATGCTGAAGTCACCAAGCACTATTAGAAGTCAACTGGAATGAAGGCTAGACTTAGAGATGGGAGACATGTAACATCATGTGATACTTCCCCTGTTTGTGAAGTTAGAGGGTTTGGACAAGATGCTTTCTAAACTTGATATGGCCCTAAGGCAACAACATGTGAGGAGTAGGAGATAACTAGAGTCAGGACAGGCTCTCTTTGTCCCCAGCCTAACTGGACACCAAAAAGATGCGGAAGAAAACATGGGCTATGTAGAACATAAGTTGCTAGAAGTTCAATATTTTCCAAACTTTTATGTCTTTTGCAAACCACATAGTGGTTTTCCCAGATACACATATCGCTGGTTTTACTTAATTAAAGGAACATTTTCTTTTTATTAACAAATTATTGAAGTATAATAGTCATGCAAAGAAGTGCCCCAATCATAAATATATAACTTGGTAAAGTTTCAAAAAGTAAACAATCCTATGTAACTATCACGCAGATCAAGAAATGAATACCAATACCTCAGAAGTCCTTATTCTACCTCCCTCTAAACACCTCTTTTCTCCTCTTCAAAGGTAATCACTGTCATAACTTCAAAAACCACAGACTAGTTTGGCTTCTTATAGAAATTTATTAAAAATGAAATTGTATATGTGTATATCTTAGTGAGCATATATATACACACATATATGTATATATATTTCTGTTTTTAATATGTGTATATATGTATGTGTGTATATGTACAGGTATATATGTGTGTGTGTGTACATACACACACATATGTACACACACATATACATACATATGTATATATGTATTAGAGATAGGGTCTCACTATGTGGTGCAGGCTGGAGTGCAGTGGCTACCATGATCGTAGTGCACTGTAGCCTCAAAGCCCTGGCCTCAAAAGATCGACCTACCTCAGCTTCCTGAGTAGCTAGGACTACAGGCATGTGCCACCACACCTGGCTTTTTGAAGTTAGATATTATGTAATCTTTTGTGCCTGGCTTTTTGTTTCAACATATTGGTAGTCAGATTTATCTAAGTTTGTTGCATGCAGCAGTAATTCATTAACTTTCATTTGCTGTAGAATATTCCATTGTATAAATACACTATAATTTATTTATTCATTCTATAGTCGAGAGTAGTTAGACTGTTTCTAAAATATTGCTACTACAAACATTTTTCGCATATTTTTTGTGTGGAAGTATAACATATTTCTGGTGAGCATATATTTTGGAAGGGATTGCTGTGTCAAAGATAAGTGTATGTTCAGCTTTAATAAATACTGACAAAATAGTTTTCTAAAATGCAGTGCCAATTTATATTCACACCAGTAGTGCATGACAGTTCCAGTTGTTCCACATCTTTACCAACACTTGCTATTGTCAGTCTTTCTATTTTTAGCCATTCGGATTTGGGTGCAAGAGTATTGCATTGCAATTTCAATTTGAATTCCCACTACTGAGGTAGAGCACCTTTATATTTAGATAATTCTATGTAGTGAAGTGCTGGTTCAAGTATTTTCCCACCTCCTTTTCTTTTTTCTTTTGGCTGGGTCACCTTACTTTTTTCTAATTCATTTGTGGTAATTATTTACATGCTCTGGACACAAACCCTTAGTTTATAACATGTATTGCAAACAGTTTCTCTCACTTTGGGAATTACTCTTTCACTTACTTAAGGGTAGGTACTTTTATATAAACATTTTTAAGTTAATACAGTCCAGTTTGTCCATCTTTTTATGACTAGTACTTTCCTTTTATCTTAAGAAATATTTTCCTATCTCAGGGTCATAAGCAAATTTTCCCAATATGTTATATATGCTTTTTATTTTACCTCTTACATTTGGGTTTACCATTCACCTGTAGTTAGTTTCTATATATAGGGTGAAGTAGGAGCAAGGTTCATATTTTTCATGTGGGATATATACTTTACTGAATTGAATTAAGTTTAAAAATGTATCCTTTCCCTTTTCTCTGCAGAGTCATAAGTGCCCACATACTATGCGTTTGCTCTGGATTCCTTACACTGGTCCATTAGTCTATTAGCCAATTCTTGTGTGAATGCCACGGTCTCAATCAGTGTAGCTTCACATTGATTCAGAATATCAGGTAGTCTAAGTCACATAACTTTGCTGTTTTACAAGATCAACTTGGCTTAACTTGGTGGCTTTCAGAATAAATTTAAGAATATAAATTTTAGAATCAGCTTATCAATTTCATACCTCAATGCGCACACACATACAAACATCTTCCTGTGATTTTGTTTGGCATTATACTGAATGAATAAATCAGTTTGGGAAGAACTGACGTATTTAAGACATTGAATCTTCCAATTTATGAACATGTTGTATCTCTTATTTATCTTCTTTGATTTCTTTAAATAATACTTTGTACTCTTCCAGGTAGAGGTGCTGTACTTCCTTTATTAAAATTATTCTTAGGTACAAAATGTTTTTATTCTGTTGAAATGGCATATTTTTATATTTATTTTTCTAACCATTTGCTGCTAATAAATAAAATTGATTTTTGTGTGATTACTTTGTATGCAGTGATCTTACTAAATTTACTCTCTAAATACATTATCGGGAGATTCTTTTGACGCTTCATATCCATAAATAGTGGCCAGTTTATTTCTTCCTTTTCAACCAATTTATCATATAGGTTGGTGCAAAAGTAATTGCGAGTTTTGCCATTTTTTTTTTTAATTACTTTTGCACCAACCTAATATTTCATTTATGTTGCCTTTTCATCCTGACTAGGATCTCTAGGTTAGCAGATGTCCTTGTCTTGTTACTGTTCTCAAGACAAAAGTTCCCAATACTTCATCTTTAAGTACGATGTTTGCTATAGGTTTGTAGGTGTTGTGTGTGGGGAGGTAATGTGTGTGTGTGTGTGTGTGTGTGTGTGTGTGTGGATACACTTTACCAGACTTGGGAGATTTTTTTCTGTTTTTAATTTGCTGAGTTTGCTAGTTTTATCATAAATGAGAATTGAATTTCATCAAATAATTTTTCTGCATCTATTAAGATGATCATATGCTTGCTTTCTTTTGTGCTCTTCATGTGCTGAATTAAACTGATTTTTTCAATGTTCAATCAATCTTGCATTTCTGGAATAAACACAAATTGAGCATTATTTTATTCTTTCTCGTATCTTGGATTTTGCCTACTAATAATTAAAAATTTTGCAACTACATTTATAAGAGACACTGGTATGTAATTTTCTCTTCTTGCAGTATCTTTTACAGGTTTTAGCCTCATAAATAATTTGGAATGTATTCCCTCATTTTATTCCCTAATAGACTGTGTGCAAGGCTGATGTTATTTCTTCATTAAATACTTATAAGAATTCATTGGGGAAGCTATCTAGGCTAGGAAATTTATTTCAAGAGGATTTTAATTACAGATTCAATTTCTTTAAAAGCAATTTATGTCATTTTTAAGAATTAGTGGTTGTTTTCTAGGAATTTGTACACTTTATATACATTTTTAAATATAATGATATAATTTTGTTCCCAGTATCCTTTTATATATCTTTATTTAAAGTCTTTAGAATATGTGATTCCCCTTTTTTATTCCTGATATTGTTAATTTGTACCTTCTATATTTTTATTGATTAGCTTTGCCAAGATCAATTACATTTAATATCAATTATATTAGTCATTTATAAAGACATTTGAAAAATGTTAAAATTTGTGAATTCCTCTATGCTAAGTTTGTTTTCTCTTTCTGCTCTTCTGTGCAGTGTTTTCTTACTTTTGTTTTCTTTGCATTTAATAAGTTCTTTATTTGCTAACTTTTTGTGTGTGATGAGGAGAACAGAGTCTGGCTCTGTTGCCCAGACTGGAATGCTACGATGTGATCATCACTCACTGCAACCTTGAACTCCTGAGTCCAAGCAATCCTCCCACCTCAGCCTCCCAAAGTGCTTGGATTACACTGTACCTGGTCAATTTGCTAACTTCTTGAGATGGTATTTAGTTAAATAATTTTTAGTTTTTATTTTTTTCTAATATATACATTCAAGGACATACAGTTTTCTTTAATCATGGCTTTAGTTGTATGTCACAAGATTTTTTATATCATATCTCATTATCACCTGGTTTGAAGTGTTATTTACCTTGTAATTCTTTAACTTACGCATCATGTAGAAGGGTATTGCTTAATATCCAAACATTTAGGAATCTGATTTCTTAGCTTAACTCAACTGTAGTCAAACTAAATATTTTGTGTGATTTTAAACTGTAGAAAAGTTTTGATGCCTGCTTTATGAACCAGTGTGCAATCAGTTCTATTAATTGTCACTTGTGCACTTGAAAATAATTGTTAGGTTCTATATTAGTCAGCTTGGGCTGCCATAACAAAGTACCATAGACTGGGTGGCTTAAGCAACATAAGTTTATTTTCTCACAGTTCTGAAAACTCAAAGTCTCAGATCAGGGTGCCAGCATGGTCAGGTTTTGGTGAGAGTGTTCTTGTTTGCTCACGTAGCTGAGAGAGAGAGCAACAGTGAGAGAGCGAGAGAGAGAGGAGTGCAAGGTCTCTGTTGTCTCTTCCTATAAGGGCACTAATCCCATTTCAAGGCCCCCCACCCATCAGGTCATCTAAACGTAATGTCTCCCTCAGTCCACTTTTTGCTGCTAGAACAAAATACCGCAGACTTGGTAATTCACATAGACAAGAAGTTAATTTGGTTTATGATTCTGGAAGCTGGGAAATCTAAGAACAGGTACCAGTGTCTGATGAGGATCATTCCATGGCAGAAGGGCAACACCTAGTAACCAAGCCCAACTTATCTTTTCACCAGAAACCCATTCCTGTAATAACTACTCCCCTCCCAGGATAACAGCATTAATCCATCCCTGAGGGAGGAGCTCTCAGGACCTAATCACCTTGTAACGGATCCACCTCCCAATACTATTACAATGGCAATTAAATTTCAGCATGAGTTTTGGTGAGAAAATTCAAACCATAGCACCTAATTAACTCCCAAAGGCCTCATCTCCAAACACCATCACACTGGGTGTTAGGGCTTCAACATATGAATTTAAGGGCACCTCAGGTTAGTCCATAGAAGTTGCAGTATTTTAAATATTGGTCATCAATAAATTCAACTTTATTTATCATATTGTACAAATATTTTATAATGTTACTAATTTTTTTCTACTTGATCTATTAGTTACAGAGCAGTGTATATTAAAATCCCCAACTATGATTTAGGATTTGTCTATTCTTGAATGTGTGTCTATTATATCATATATGTAAAATATATGCACGTTACTAGGTAGATGCATATTTAGATTTTGAGTGTATTGAAACTCATTGTTATTAAATAGTCTTCATTTCTTCATTTCTAGTAATGAGACTTGTCTTACTATTGATTTTATCTGTTATTAGTATAGTTGTACCACCTTTTTAAATTTATGTTTTAATGGTATGCGTTTAACAAACCTCTTACCTTCAACCTTTCTTTATGTAATTACCATGTAGTGGCTTTTTTAATAATCTGGTTTGTATGCTTTAATTGAGTTATTTGATTACTTTATTTCTTTATATTTATTTATTAATATATAAATAATGAATATATTTGGGTTTAATTCTCTACTACTTTACTATTGGTTTTGTATGTGCTTCATCTGTACCATGTTCCCTTTTCACTCTTTTCTCGCCTTATGTGGAATTAATTAATATTTTCTCATCTCCCACATTAGCATCTTAGAAAACATTCTTTTACCATTCATTTTGTGATTATCATAGAGACTGCAACATGTTACCTTGAATGTTTTAAGTCTACTATACATTAGTATTTTTATTACTTCTCAAAGAATGAAAGGTCCTTAGACTTCTTTACCTATTTACAAATTACTGCCTTTTGTGCTATTTCTGTCATTAATTCTATAATATATTTTGTGATTTTGTAAAGTTAATATTCATGCATATTTGCCACATATTTAACCTTTACATTGCTTTCTGTTCCTTTCTTTCCTATTTCCATACTTTTATATTAAATCATTTTTCTTATGCAGGAATAACTCTTTGTAATATTTCCTTTAGTGCACATCTTCCAATAAAAGTTACCTCAAATTTTAATGATCTGGAAATAACTTTACTTCAGACATTTTTAAAGGACATTTTACTGGATAAAGAAATTGAAATTGACAGTTATTTTCTTTTGCACTTTGATATTCTCTTGTCTTTTGACTTCCACAATTTTGGATAACAAGTCATTAGTCTTGTTGCAATTGAAAGTAATGTGTCTTTTTCACTCGGGCACTTTTTTTTGTTTTTGTCTTTATTTTCAGTAGATTTATTGTGATTCAACAGATTCAGTGTGTTTTCTTCCTATTTATCCTGTTTCAGGCATACTGAGCTTCTTAAATATATGGGTTAGTATCTTTCATCAATTTTCAAAAATTCTTCACATTATCTCTTCACCGATTGCTACTTATTATTCTCTCCCTTTTTTCCTGGAATGCTAACTATATATGTATTATAACTTTCTAGGTATCATATGTCTCACATTCTTTTACACATTTTCCATTATTTTTTCACTCCACATTTCTGCCTAGATATTTTCTACTAATCCATCTTCTGGCCTACTAATCTCTCCAGTTGCATTTAATCTGAATTCTTAAGTTTGTTGTAGGTTTTTAGTTCTAACACTTACTTTTGACTCTTTTAAGTACACTGTTAGTCTTTCATGAAATTATTCCTTTTGTTATGTATATATTGAGCATAGTAATTAGTTATTTAAAAGTCTGTGTCTAATAACTTCAATATATGGATATTCTTGGGTTTTCTTTCTATTGTCTGATTTTTTTCATTTGTTTCTGAATCATTTGGACATATTTCCTCATAATTTATTATTGAATGATGGAGATACTGTATGGAACATTGTACAAATAACTTGAAGCATGGTGTACTCTTTCTTCATTTTTCCTTTGCTTCTGTTAGTTAGTCTAAGAAAAAATCATCTTAAACCTATTGATTGAGCTGATTGAAAAATATATTTTTTTAATGCAAAAGTGATTCTATTTTTGGTCCTCTCTTACTCCTAAGAAGTTGTAGGGAGACCCCCTGAAACTATTGCTATGGAATAAAAGATGAAATGCTCCTGATTATTGTAAATACGAAGTTGCATGCAGGATTGTGTAAAGACAATGCCAGGTTGGACTGCCAGAATGAGCCAACAGTGTGTGATGTGCTTCCCCTGCAGAGAGCCTGTGAACAGACGTGCAGTCAGGGAGGTTTCACATCACCAAGATTCCTATCCCAGAAAAGTTGATGTTCATAGCTCTGAGAATGGAATGCGACCCTTATGGAGAGCCTATAAACGGACGCATGGTGGCGGGGGGTGGGGCTGTCCATATGGATAAGATAGGGCTATAAATGTCCTCATCTTGCCGTGGCTCTTCTAGGCCTCTTTAGGGTTAAGGCATACTCCCTTCTGAGAAATTCTGGTCTAACCGGTTGTCTAACTTCACATCCCGTTTCTATGAATTGTTTGTGACCAGCTTTTGCTGCAACTGTTCCTGCTGATTAATATCTTGCTAATCATAGGTTGTGGAAAGACTGTGTTCCTGTTTTAAGGCTCTGTTAGAAATTACTGATGCACACACTATATTGTAAATTCTCATCTCTGTGTACTGTACTTCTGCATACAGATGTTATGTTAAAGAACTACTTCATCCCCATGTGACCATCTCACCTCATAATCAAATGACCCTAAATCCCTCACTAACCTACCCCTGCCCTCACTAAACTTAATAATAAATGCTGGCATATCCAGTGCGTTGTTGGCACCGCGGGACCAGAAAGCGGTGACCCCCCAGACCCAGCTTTCACTATCTTGTGTGTGTCTATTACTTCTCGACCTGCTGATCGACCTGGGAGCAAAGAGAGAGCCCCATTGCATTGTGGGCTGCTGGCCAGATCCCGCAGTAAGAAGTAGCCATTTGATTGTTTGCAGCCAAACAATCCAAATCAAAAGCCCTTCCTCAGTGAATCTTGAGATCCAATTTTTTGTGTCTGAAGCCTGGAAAGATAACTAAAAGTTCATCTCCATTTTTTATCCTCTCAGCTTCCACTTAAAAATCAGCATATGCCTGAAAAGGAACATGGAGCTGAATATCAGTCTCATTCCTCTGTACTTCCCTTTTCTCTGGCATCTTATCCTCACTTATTCATGCTGCCATGGATGAATTAGTTCAAAAGTATGTTTTCCTTTTTACTCACCATTTTATTATGGGAACTTTCAGATATAAAAAATAGGTTAAAGTGTGTTACAGTGAACAGCCTTATACCCACAGATCAGATTCTATAGTTTAAATTTCATCCTGATTGACTCATTATATGTCTCTCCCTGTATCTATCCCTGTGTCCATCTGTCAATTAATCTTATTTTTGATGAATTTCAAAATACATTAAGGACATGAGGACATTCCCCCTTTAAATCTTTCAGCCTGCATTTCGTTAACTAGTGTTTTATATTGTTTCATAAATATTTTTCATTAGACGCAAAATTTACATAAACAATTTGCATAAATCTTAAATGAACACAAACCGACAAGGGTATACACTGTATAATCCAGGCCTCTATCATTCCAGGAAGTCCCCTAGTGCTTCTTTCCCATCGTTCCTCACTGCTGCCCCATCCCCACAGAGGCAACTGTTATTGTGTTTTGTATAATAGGTTAGTTTTGCTTGTTGTAAAACTTCATAAAATGGAATCATATACAATGTATAATTTTTTGTAAGCTTCTTTAACTCAACATAACATTTCTGAAGTTCATCCATAGTACTCTGTGTATCCATAGTTTATTCCTATTTCATTCTAAGCAATATTCTGTTATACAAATACAAGACAGCTTGTTTACTCATTCTCCTTTGAGGGATACCTGAGATATTTGTATCCTTTGCCCTGTTTCTGATCTTAGGGACAATGAATTCAACATTTCACTAGTAAATATTATGTCAGTTTTATGGATGTTTTTTATCAGATTGCACCTTTTATCAGATTGTGGAAGTTCCCTTTGCATTCTGCTTTGCTGTGTGTGCGTGTGTGTATGTGTGTGTGTGTGTGTGTGTGTGTGTGTGTATCACGAATAGGTACTGAATATTATCAAATGCTTTTCCTGAATCTATTGAAAAGATCCTATGAGTTTTCACCCTTATCCTATCAATAGGGTGAACTACATTGATTGATTTTCAATGTTAACTGACTGCATTGCTGGGATAAACCCAACTTGGTCTATCTATCTATCATCTATCATCTATCTATCTATCTATCTATTCTATTCATGATATTCATGAATATTTTGTGATACAGTTCGGTTGTGTCCCCTCCCAAATCTCATCTTGAATTGTAGCTTCCATAATCCCCTTGCGTGGTGGGAGGGACCCAGTGGGAGGTAATTGAATCATGGAGGTGGGATTTTCTCATGCTGTTCCCGTTATAGTGAATAAGTCTCATGAGATCTGGTGGTTTTATAAGTGGGAGTTTCCCTGCACCTACACTCATGCCTGTTGCCACGTAAGACGAGACTGTGCTCTTCAATTGCCTTCCACCATGATTGTGAGGCCTCCCCAGCCATGTGGAGCTGTGAGTCCATTAAACCCCTTTCCTTTATACATTACCCAGTCAGTCTCAGGTGTGTCTTTATTAGTATTGTGAGAACAGACAAATATAGAGTTTCAGCATTTGTTTATAAAAGATGCTGGTCTGCAAGTTTGTTTTTTATTTATTCTTAAGGAGAGTAATGTCTTTGTTTCTTTGTCAGGTTTTGGTAATAGGATTATACTCGCCACATATAACAACATGGGGGTTGTTTCAAGACCGATGCTATTTCTTCCTTAAATTTTTGGCAGAATGCAACAGTGAAAACATCTTTTTCTACTGTTTAACTGATGGGAAAGTTTTTGATGATAAATTAATTTTTGCTAATAGATAAAGGCTATTCAGATTTTCTACTTGATCATGCATAAGTGTTAGTAGGTTGTATTTTTCAAATTATGTTTCCATTTCACCTAATTTTTCAAATTTATTGCCGAAATTTTTCATGAAAGTCCCATTTTCCTTTTAACCTCTGTAGGATCTGAGGTTTTAGATCTTTTATTGCTAAGTTTTTTCTCCTTCATATTTGTAGACCAGTCTAGCTTGGAAACTATCAGTCTTGTTGATCTATCTAAAGAACAAATTTTAGTTCTTATTTTCTATTTCATTGATTTCTTATCTTTGTTATTTCTTTGCTCTACTTACTTTTGGTTTGCTCCATTTTTTTTCTATTTATAAGCATTGAAAGCTAAAACTTTTCCTCTAAGCACTGCTTCAGCTGGATCACATAGAGTTTTCTTTTCTTTTTTATGGAGACAGGGTCTCACTGCATGGCCCAGGCTGGTCTTGAACTCTGACCTCAAGCAGTCATCCCATCTCAATCTCTCAAAATTCTAGGATTACAGGCACGAGCTACCATGCTTTATCTGAATCCCATAGATTTAGATATATTGTATTTTCATTATCATAAAGGTCAGGATATTTTCTAATTTCCTATGTGAATTCTTCTTTCACCTATGTAATGCCTAAATGTGTTGTTTAATTTCCAATTATGTTGGGATTTCCAGATCTCCTGTTGTCATTGATATGTAATTTAACTCCATTGTAGTCAGAGAATATACTCTGTGTGATTTCATTTGTTCAATGTACTGGGGCTTGTTTTGTGGCCCAGCATATGGTCTATCTTGGTAAATATAAATCAGGGCTCCTTGATAATAAAGTGTATGCCACATTTAATTACTATTCTACAAATAGTAATTAAGTCAAAGTGGTAAATAGTGTTGTCTTTATCTTAACTGATATTCTGATTATTTTTTCTACTAACTTCCTAAAGAGAGCTATTAAAATGTCAAGTTTTATTGTAAATTGTCTATTTCTCCTTCTATATCTGTAAGTTTTTGTTCTCTTACGTGGTACCAGCTGTGGTCTGCCCTCAAGCCAAAATATATTTTCAAAACAAGAAAATCATCTCTATACCCCTCCCTGTTTTAAAAAGTCAACTCCCCTCCAGAATCTGCCTGCATTTGTTCACTTTCGGTCCCCAATATATAGTTTTTGTCTGAAAGAGAATTGGTCTAGAAGAGCTCATTCAGCTGTACTATAGAACCTTCACATGATTTTTTAAAATATTGTTTCCAGGCTGAGCATGATGACTCACACCTGTAATCCCAGCACTTTGGGAGGCTGAGGGGCATATTACTTGAGCTCAGGAGTTCAAGGTAAGCCTGAAAAACATGGAAATACAAAAAAAAAAAAAAAAATAGCTGGATGTGATGGCACACACCTGGGGCCCCAGCTACTTGGGAGGCTGAGGTGGAAGGATCACTTGAGCCCAGGACGTTGAGGCTACAGAGAGCCGTGATTGCACCACTGCACTCCAGCCTGAGTAACACAGGGAGATCCTGTCTCAAAAGAATTTCTTTCCAGCTTTTTAAGAAGTTTCTGATGGAAGAATTGATATATTACAAATTGGCCTGTATAACCATAAGTAAGAATCCCTAATAAATGTATTTTAAAGGAATTTTTGTATTTCCATAAATAGATTTGGTAAAGTAAAACAAATTAAATACAACTAGTAAAATGTAAAATGTTTATCCATGTACCACCAAAAATAATTTTCCATGTCAGTGGCGAAGTATATATGGGAAAGTACATACTTGCTAAAGTGACCAGATCACTGACATGTGCAATCTCATGTTTGGAAGGAGTCTTGACTACCACCTATCCAAATCTGAAACCCCTACACAACAATGTTTCAGAGTGGTGTCATGCCTAAGCTCATCCAGTGACAGAGAACAACTCCTCAGCTGTGGAGGCAAAGGATTCTATTTTTGGAAATTCTGTATGTCAGAACCGTCAACTTTGTCTTGACTTGAAACCTGCACCCCTGTAAATTCTACCCATCAATCCTAGCTTTATTCCTCGGAATCTTGCAGATTAGTCACGCTTTCCATTTACTTCATGACCCTATAGATACCAGGATCTTTACTACTCCTATTTATTGGATGTTCCTAGGCTCCTGGGATCCACAATGCTAATGCTAGATATTGGTGTCAGTTGTTTATGAAAAAGTAATTAGCAGGTAGATACAAGAGCTAAGAATTTATCCTAGGACTTACTTATAGCTTTATCACAGGAAAAATAAAATTAAAAGTTCTAGGGGACAGGCGCGGTGACTCACGCCTATAATCTCAGCACTTTGGGAGGCCAAGGCAGCCAGATCGCTTGAGGCCAGGAGTTTGAGACTAGCCTGGCCAACATGGCAAAACCTCATCTCTACAAAAAAAAAAAAAGAAAAAAGATACAAAAAATTAGTCGGGCATGGTGGTGCATACCTGTAATCCCAGCTACTCGGGAGCCTAAGGCACGAGAATATCTTTAACCTAGGAGGTGGAGGTTGCCGTGAGCCAAGATCATGCCACTGCACTCCAATGTGGGCCACAGAGTGAGATGAATCCGTCTCAAAAAAAAAAGTTATATCAAAGAAGCATTTCCTTAGCAAAATAGATCCTTTTATTATCTTTAATACAAAGCAAAGAAGATAAAAAAGCAAGAAAGATATGGAGAAAAAAGATTTCCTCAGTTGGGAACCTTATAAGGTCATCTATAATAACATTATTGAAAAGAGCGTTCATCTATTTAATCCTGTTTCTTCAGAAAAGACCAACCTTATGCCATCAAAAATAAGAAAGCAGTAATTACACTTTTAAAGCTATCTTTAACCTCACCTGTGAATAAAATTCTTTTCTAGCTCTTACTAAAACCTTGCCTTCAATTTTCCCTTGTGTGACCAGTAGTTCACAACAGGAACAAAATAAAGGAAATATTAAAATACACTGAAATAAGAAAGAGAGGAAAGAAGAAATGGAAGGGAGGAATTGGAGAGAAATGAAACGCTTCCAGAAGGAAAGCAGATGTGCCTATTTCTCAGGGGCCGTATGAACAGAGTAGACAAACAGCAGAATCCTGGGAATCAGGCACGTGGGTTCCACACCCTCACTGATGACTCTGATTATCTGTGTGGTCTCTGGCAGGTGTGTTCATTTTCCTGGGTTGTAATTACTTCCTCTGTAAAATGAGGGGCTTGACTAGGGGAATCTGAGTTATCTCCCAATGAATGCATATCGTTCATTCATTGCATCTACCTGGCACCTAGTCTGTTTTCCAACTTGAGATATGGGATATGGACCAGAATTCACAATGGGCGTCTCCTACGAGTTGTGATTTCATTCTCAACTTAACCACGGACTCCCTGCTAACCATGGGCAAAATACATTGTTTTTAGTTCATTAATTTCTTATTTCTAGAAGGTTATCTCCAACTTTCTTGTGCACTTCTTTTATTTGCTTTATTTTTAAGGTATCCATACAGTCAGTTAGGGGAGATGACTAACTCATAGGTGGAAAGATAGCAGTTGTTATCATTTGTAAAGTTATTCTCTCTACTCACTCCAATGGAACTAATTTCTAGCTTTTGGACTCATTGTTGAAAACTTCTGATGAAAATTATTTTATGTGGTGGGAAAAGGACCAGTGGAATTTTCTCATCTTTGTTTGGAGGCAAAGAGGTAGATATGCTGGAGTAGTAAAATGCAAATCCGATGCCCATGTATACTATCTTGACAGCAGCTCCAGATTTTAAAACTCATTCAAAGGCAGGTTTTGAACGCTGGCTTGCCTTTGGAGTCTGAGCTCTAAGTGACATTTAAGTCTATGTCTGTGTGAAAGGAAGAGACATTTGCATGAGTAGTCATTTGTGCCTGGATGGGATTCAAATGAAACATAGGTAACAGAACATCAATTGCTCATAATGTTCTAATCCAACATCCTGTAGTTTCTGAGCAGGCATTTACAGAGTTAATACTTACTAAAGACTCAAGGCTCAACTTTTTTCCTGTATATTTTGATATTGCAAACCCTGGTAGTTTTAATTAGTGGCCTTTTAATCTCTGGAACAAAGCCAATGGCCTGTTCCCTTGGACAAATTTCTTAACAACCTGGCACTGAGTGGCTTTGTCTGCTTGTGGGAGCTCTTGTACCCAAGGCTGTCATAAAGAGTTACATAGGTTATGTCTGCATGAAAGAATCAGCTGAAGAGATGGGTGGGCGCTGAAATCAGTTCTTCTTCCATGTGCCAAGTAAGTGTCCTGGCGTGAGCTACATTCACCTAGAAAGATGTGCATACCTAGCGTACACAAAGGCCTATGGTTTCACTGATCCTATCCTACTTTGTCTCCTTTTCCTTCCTTGTCTCATGCCCTAGGACAACCTGGGGTCCAGGAGGGCTGGCTCTGTGGATATTGCAACCTTCCTACTGCAAGTCTTGGCACTAGACTAAGGGACAAGAGACCTGCCTCATGTCTGAGATCCTCTATGTAACCTTAGGCAAGTTGCTTATCTCCTCCTATGACTCAGTTTCTTCATAGATATAAAGAGAAAAATGTCACTCCATCAAGGTTAGATGGTGCAGAGGGACAGACAGCTGGGGTTCAAACCTCTGTTTGCCACTCATTCACTACCTATGTATCCTCGACCAAGTTATACAAACTCTTTATACCTCAATGTTCTCAATCTATGAAGTCGAGCTAATCACAGTACCTACCTATATATCATGAGTCCTTACAAAAAAGCCTACAAAGTAGGTGCCATTGTTATTTCCACTTGACATATTTGATAAATTGAAGCCTAGGAGAAGACACGTAACTTGCCTAAGATCACACAGAGGAGCTCAGACATGAACCAGGTTTGTGTCTCTTAGTCTAGTGCTAAAACCAGTGCATGTGTGCATGTGTGCATGCTTGTATAGATATAGATATAGATATGTGTGCTGGCATGGATAATACAGATGTAGATATATCCATATGTACGTGTGTGTGCTGGTTTATGTGTATATATATGTATATGTATCTGTATGCACACACATATGTGTTTGCATGTGTGTGTCTATATACCTTTATATATACATATACACACATGCACACAGTGCTTAAAACAGTGCCTGGCCTATAATGCTAAGATTATTAAGTACCCAGTGCTCAGTAAGTACTCAATAAATGTTACCTATTGCTATTATCTGTAGAGAAAGCTTCTACCTGCTAACATTTCCTCTTGTGCTGGGAGTTTGTGGTTTGAACAGACGAGAGCCCAGCATGGGCACCCTTGGCTCCTTGAGCATTATTTGCATTCTGAACTGGGACCTGACGACAGCCTGGTCTCAGGGTGGGGACAGGAGCAGAACTGTCAGCGCATTGACTGGTAAATATAGCAAATCATCTGATGGGTCGGCTGCATGGGGTGTGTCTGTCTGTATATGTTTGTGTGTGTTGGAGATAATAGTGGTATGTAAGCTTATTTTAACTGAAACTCATATTTTCCAGCCCCTCCAAGAACTAATACCTCTTTTTAATGTTTCATGGGAACACTGGACAGAGGATCTTTAAAGTAAAAAGCTCAGTGGCTAATTCTCTTTCTTCAGTTTTTCTGAACTGCTGAGTAGAGAGAGGAATATTTTCAAGGAAACATGGAGATTAGGATGAACCTTCTTTGCCCGGCGCCCCACCTCACCCACTTTGTACCTATCAGTGGAAGGTGAAGGCTGGTCTTGGGGGCAGGAAGATGAATGAAGTGATATTTGCAGGATCCCCCGGCCTCGGATTCTGAGGGCAGGTGTATAGGAGGTGAGTCCTCAAGGGGCATTTCATCACGTATTGCTCTTAGGCATGGCTAGCCTGGATGGGTCTCAATTAGGAGTAAGGAGACCTAGGTTCCCATCCTGCCTCATCTCAAATCCCTAGGAAGGCTGCACCTTGAGTTGCCAAGCATTTACTTCCCAGACATTCCCTGCCCCTTACTACCAGTAAAAGTGGTAAATGGAGGGTGTGGCCAGAACGCTTTTCTAATCCCTAGTGCCACTCCAAGTCCCCTAACAAGAGTTAAAGCCTAAAATGACTTCAAACCCAATGGAAGACATTGTGTGATGGAAACAGTTCTAGTTTTCCAGTTGGCTTTCTAGTCATGAACTTGTGTCCTGTGTCCTTTCTCCAGCAGGTCAGAGAAAGTGCAAAAGGTAGGCTTTACTCTCCGTTGACTGCCCAGTGCTAATGGATATAAGCTTGTCAGCCATGGGACTCACAGGCAAACCTGCCACACTTTGAATACAGGGGTCACCTGGCTGCATCTTGTAACCAGTTGGAGACTTCACTCACAGATGTCACTCTGGGACTACTGAAAAGAGAAGAAATCAGATAATACAAAATTTCTAACTGTATTCACATTAGTGTGTTATTTGTTTCCTTACATATATTCACAGTAATGAAAGAAAATGAGGTTAAGTACCTTTACATATGGTAAAAACCAAGGAACTGAAAAGTTGGTTTACTTCCCTGAGCTCACGAAACAGTGACAAGACTCTAGACCTCCTTTCCCCATCTCCCTGTCTCTAACCCAGGGAAAATTCTCTGGATTGCATTGCATGTCAGAATTTTTCTGTTCTGACAGTGTAAATTTCAGCCTTAAGCTCCACCTACAACTTGCCATTTTAGTCCAAAGCATCCAAGATGTTCTTTTGCATCCAGACCCTCCCCCAAATAAAGAAAACCACAGTGAAAATGCCACTGAGTTGAGGGATTGCAAACCAAGCCTCAATTCCCATAATTCCGTTCTCAGGCCCGAGCCTTCTGCTAAGGCTAACAGATTCACTCCAAAGTTTTAAGAGTCCACAGTGATCAAAAGCATCTGTATATTCTGAAACATGCAAATCAACCCTGTTTTTCACTTTCAGCTCAACATTTGGTGGAGGGCCCAAGAGTCAGCTGGCTGGTGAGTGGACACAGTTTAGTAGATGAATGGAAGGGTTGAATCTCTCTCAAGATTTGTAGAACTGGATCTGAAATATGAAATGCCGGCATATGTGATGAGAGGGATAGCCCATCGAGTATTTTATCATCCAAAGATGGAATTAATGGCTATGTCATATCTATGTCAGACCAAGGTAATAAAACTTTATGGGTTCCTCCCCGTGAAATATTTTGTTTATGTCACATGGGTCTCATTGAATTTTTTTTCGCTTTTCTTCACTTCCCCTCCCCACCCTCTTCCCTGCCCTCTTTGTCTCCTGAGACCTATTCCCGTTGGAAATGCATTAGTTACCTAGGAAACCTTAATGTCATTTTTTTATGAGTGGAGTTTGGTGCAGCATAAAGTTAATTTATAGGGTGGTTAGGAATTCATGTCATGACTGGTGAAATAGGAGACTTTATTATGATTTCTATATCCACCTGTGTGGTAGGAATACATACTTTCCCTCTATCATTATGAGTAATTTCTTGAAACATAATTATGAATATGTGTGCCATGTCACAAAATGAGTTGATTCACTGTTGTTCAATGCAATTCATTATATTGTTCAATGTAAGCCCTAGAACATAATTAGCAATAACAACAAACCAATAATATACCAGGCAATCTGTTAAGAGTTGAAGGATATGGTAGAATTTCCTTTTAAATGATGAAGTGGTTCTGGGTGAAAGGCAGATAATGAATAAGACAAGATTTCGAAATCCTTCAATGCTGTCTTTCGTGCACATTGAGGTCCACGTTAGCAAGCTATATAAATTCTAAATATGTCCACTACTTCATTCTGCTAATTTATTGCTGTATTTGTCCAAAGGGGAAAATATACATCCATAAAATTACATTAATGAAATGTGTATGTGTGGCACACAAATAATAATACACAGTCCATTCCAGAGCCAAGCTTCTTTTAAAGACAGTCCATTCCCCCAGTGGTGCGAAAGTGTTTTCAGTGTAAGGACTAGCAGATTGGGATTAGCACTCACATTGTGCCAGGCACTGTGTTGAGTGTTTTATATGAATTAGTTCCTTTGGTCCTCATATTACTTCTGTGAGATTGGTGTTGTTTTCACCAATTCCAGATGGGTTCTGAGAAGTTAAGAAACCTGTCCAAAAACACATGGCTGCTGAGTGGAGAAGGCAGAGGGGAACCTGCTTTTCTCAGGCACCAAAATCTATTCTGGCAGTAAATTCTAGGTCATAGTCTGTTAATATGTTTTTGTTTTTGTTATTTGTTGTTCTGAGTTTCCTCTGTTATTAAATGCGGAGTGGGGACATAGGGCTGATAGAAGCTGACCTCTGATGTCTGTATTCTGTGTAGAGAGATCAATGCTGGTCCTTGGAGCAAAGCTGTGCTTTCTTAAGACGATAGAAATTTGGGGGAAGACCTAGGCTTGCTGAAGAAACATAAACAAGCCCCTCAGTTTCTGTGGACAACGGCACGCAACGTCTCACAGATGACTCCAGGGCATCTGAGAGGAATTGCTATGTGGATTGACAGCCTGTAGCTGTTGGTTAATAATGCTGTTGCCAGTATTTAGTAATGGGTGGGCAGCCAGGAATCTTTCAAGTGCTGAGGCACAAAGGTAGCATGAAGCTGCCTTTCCTGAACCTTAAGCTCCCAGTCCCTGTGCAAACACCTTTTGCATTCACTTTAATTGTTTGAAAAACGAAGACTTCCAGACTCCATCAGCTCTAGCAACTGTCTGGGTGGATGGGGGTGGAGATGGAGGGGGTAGGGCAAGACCTCCCCACAGCGCCCTCCAGCAGCAGAAGATGCAACTTGCAAATACTTTAGGATCAGTGGAAAGTGTGGCGTTTATTTCAGTAACCTCAAAAGAGAGAAAAAGAAAAGCAATGGAAGAGGACAAACATTCAAGTCTAGCTGAGTGATCATGGAGCTAAAAAAAAAAAAAAACAAGCTTGTCTTTGACACGGAAAGGGTCCTTGGAGGCCATTTGGTCCAATTCTCTCATTTCCTGGGTCAACATGTCACAATGAATTAACCACATACTGCCACTGCACAAGACCCCCTCCCTCACCACAGGCTGAGCCCCCACCACCAGCACTCAGTCCACTGAGCTCAAACATAGAGGAGGTAAGTGCTGTTTTTCACAAGGTAAAAGGCAAAATTCAATCCCACATTCCTGTTTTGTTTCTGTTCAGTGTTCCAGCCACAGAGTGGCGCTATTGCAAAAGATAAGGGTAACCAGAAGGCACGCTCTGGAAATTTGCTTTAGGAGAGAGTTTTAAAGGGGGTTTTCAAAAACAAGATCTGGTTCCTGCTCTCAGAAATCACTTTCAGGAGTCAGGGCCTTACGCTCAGATGCAGCAGGGAGAAAAAGAAAGTTCAGCAACCTAAAAATATAGTCGACAGATGGACAGCCAAAGTCATGGCCACTAAGTCAACTTGGAGAGGGGCAATTACCTAGTGAATCCTAAAAGATCTCATCCTGGATGCTTCCTTAACCAGGGCTATCTACAGGGCACAAGCTCGCAGCCAGCTTACTTTCCAGTCCCGATCTTTGCTTTTGCTATCCATACCACTACGGTCTTTCTATAGAAAAGAAAAATCTCTATTTAGAAACACGGATTTACTTAGAAGTCACAATATTCTACAGTTTAAAAATGGCTCTACATTGTCTATAATAATCTTTTTATTCTGTCTTCTTAGAAATACACCTTTCTAATTCTTTTTTTCTGCCCAGCCTCTTCATTCAGCACCTTGCCACTCTCTTGGAAGCCACAACACAGACCTGGGGGGTCAGTCCCTAGTTTGAGAAGGAAGAAATCTTTAGCTCTGAAGTCTAAAGAAAAACAGTAAAGGAAAAGGCAGTTGGAGGTGCTCAAGGGAGATTGTCTGAAAAATGTCTTCTACTCAGAAAAGAGCTAAGGCTCTCCCTTTGGGAAACCAACCCTCCTGAGAAAAAGTGCATCTTTCACCCTCTGCTCCTGTCTGGGTCTCTCCCTCTTCCTCTCTCCTTCCCTCAGTCCCTCCTCCCCTCTCTCCACAAAGGCACAGCACATATTTGGCAAGATTAAGGTGTCACCTCTCATATTACAAGGCCTGTTGATTGCAAGCAAAGACAGACCCACCAGCTCAGGACAAAACCCCCCGGAGTTGGAAACAATACAAACTCTTCCTGGGATCCCCGAAAGTCCTGGCAAAGTGAGGCGGCCAACCAGTGCAAGGCATCTGCAGAACAAATCCAAGTCCTAAATGCACTGCTTGCTGCCTTTTCTTCTTCTTCGTTTCTTTTGATTTTTCAAGTTTGTTTGCCCCCCTTCCCCTCGTCCCTCCAGACTGCCAGGGACCTGGGAGCTGCCTGCAGATCAGCCCGCACATGTATTTAACCCCTTCCCTGCTGCAGCAGGAGCCAACCACCTCTTTCCTTGCAATCTTCAGGTTCCCGGAGGACCTGGAGCTTGAGAAATGAACTCTGCCAGTGGATCTGAAACTGGGGCCTGAATCCCTCCTTTGACCACGGCGAGAAGCTGGAGGAGGGGGGCAAGTGCGGGAAGTGGGGGAGGGCAGGGAGGCGGGCCAGATGAGAGGGAGAAAAGCAGAACCCGACAGAGCACGCCCAATCCAAACCTTCATGGTGCTGTGTGGCGGGGTGGAGGGAACGACTCGGCAGCCTCTTCTGGCCCTGAGGAAGACGTCGATATTTTGGCAAGAGGGCAGCCACTGAAGGACGACCCTACCCTTGCGAGGGACCGCAGAAGGTGACGCCCCTGGGCCTCGGTGGGCGCTTCTGGCCGTTTTCGATGTGGCAACCCCCATCAGCCAGGATAATGATGAGGCAGGTACAATCTATCTAGTATGCAGCCCCCAGACTCCCCCTCCCTTCCCACCTCCCCATCCAAGCCCCCAGCTACTCTCTGCGGCCGGTTGGTCCTGAACTGGTGGGTGCAGTTCCGGGGTTCAACCAAATTCTCCGACAATTCTAAGGTATTTGGATTTTTTGAACCTGGGCCCTAACCGAAACATGGAACGGCTTGCTTATTAGACACCTCGAACGGCAGGGCAGGGAGGAAACGGGATACTCGCTCCCCTCCCCAGTCGCTCGTGAGTCAAAAGGTCCTGGAAGGAGATGATGTGAGGAGCGGCTGAAGTGGCAGGGAGGAAGGGATGAGGGGCTTGGAGCGGAGGTCCACCACTCAAGGACTCGGGAAGGGGACAAGAGGGCAAAAGTTTGCTCCCAGACCCTCGATTTCTCGTTGATCCCTAGGTGGTATTTTCTCCCCTTCTCTCGATGGCAAATGGGCGAAATCAAGATGACTTAACTTGGTAAATTTAGAGAGAACGGCTCGGAGCAAGTGGGGTCTAACGGGCAGCTAAAATTATCTCCAAATAAGAGATTTTGCCCCCCTCCCCCTATCCTTTCCTGGAATGAATCCACCGGTGGGGAAGTGAGCGTCATTACTTTCGGGGCGCCACGAAGAGGTTTGCTTGTTGCTCGCCTTTCCTGCTTCTCGCGCTGTCCCCGCGTGCAGACTGGTGGGTGCTGGGCGAGTGATGAGCTGCAGGGCCCCATCCTAGTTTGGAAGGAAGGGGTTTAGAAGTTGGAGGATGGGTGAAACGGGAGGCTGCGATCCATCTCCCTCTCCCTTCCACACTCAAGCTCCCGCAAACGCGCGCGTGCACACAGCCCCTCCCTAGTCCCTGGGACCACCCGCCCCCACACCCCTCTACCTTGACCTCCCTTGACCGCCGGCACAGGGTCCTGGGTGCGGGTGCCCCGGAGCGGCGAGTTCGCCGGGGAGCGATTGTCCTTGGGCGTGTTCGTGTTGTGGGGTGGGGGGAGGAGTGGCGGGTGGGCTTGGTAGGGGTGGGGAGAGATCTGGAGCTGGAAGGGTCTAAGGTTTGGAGGAGGAGTTTACGCCTCAGACCTGATCCGCCTGAGGAAAGGGGCAGCAAAAGGCCCTCATGCCTGGTAAAGAAAATCTTAAAAGAAAAGAGATGAAAAAGAAAAATTTCAAGAAAAAGAACAACTAAAAAAGGCTGAAGACACTAACATGTAACCTGTTACGATACATTTAATGTTTCATTTTTTTCCTGGATCTCTAAAAGGGAACTCAAGGGTGGGGGTTACTGAAGACTACTACTAATTTGGAAGTTTTCGTTGCTGTGGTTGTTTTGTTTCGTTTTGTTTTTCCAGAGGGGCTAGGGGAAATGACTCCTTCCCCGCCGCGGGTCCCGAAGCGAGGTCCGAGGGGCTCTGGG
>NW_012112030.1:833587-854207 GCF_000951035.1 Colobus angolensis palliatus
GCGGGGGAGGGCGGCGCGGCGCGGAAGGGGTTAAGGCGCTGAGCGCGGAGCCATCTGGCCGGGTTGGCTGGTTATAACCGCGCAGATTATGTTCACGGGACTCAGAGTTGAAGCTCCTCTCCCTACCGAACAGCTCCGCGCACCGCCCCGCGACACAGCCCGGCGCAACTACTTTCTTCTCTCTCCTTTCTTTCTTCCTCTCCTTTTTCCCCTGCTGGGTAGTGGCTGCGGCAGGGTGGGGGAGACTTTGAATGACCGAGCTCGCGTCCACCTTTCTCTTCATGTCGACGTCCCTGGAAACGGCCACACGGATGCCATGGTTACTTTTGCCACGGTAAGGGGAGGCGGCGGGCACGTTGGGTGGGCAGGTTTGGGGATGGGGGTCCACGTGGGGAGGGATTTTCCAGTGAACCGGCGCGGGGGCCCCCAACTCCGCATCCCGCCCCACCCCCATTGCGCCGCGCTCACTCACTTTCCCGGGCTTGTGCCTTCCCCGAAGTTTGCGCTGGGATCTGCTCAGGCGGGCGCAACCGCAACCACGCCGCTACACACACACACACACACACACACGGACACCCTTCTCCACCTCCTCCCCTCTTGTCCCTCGGCTGCCCAAGAAGCTTCCCTCAATCTGGGAAAGTGATCAGGTTTAAGGGACCTGGATTGGAAAGGGTGGGGGCAGGCGAGGGGAAATGGGGACGACGAAAGAGCAGGAAAGGGATTCAACAGAATCAACCACCCACCACCCCCAACCGACCCGTCTGCTCCTCCGGGAAAGCTCCTAGCGCATCCTATAACAAAAGAGGGTGGCAGACAGAACCCGGGGCGGGCAGACAGAACCCCGGGCGGGGAGGTGCTGCCGCAGCTCCCCTGCACACGCCCTGCACCCTGCCGGCCACTGAGCCTGATTCTCAGCTTGCCCCAGCGCCACTCCGGCCGGGGCGTGGGCTGCGGGAGGGGACGCGCAGCTCAGGACCCGGAACGTCGCGTTCCAGTTCTGGGAGTTGAGACTCACCGCCCCGCGCCGCGTACCTGCGTTGGAGTCACCCGAAGGGTTTTTTTCAGAAAAGACCTCGCGCCCCGGGCTCCTCTTGGCCAGCGCCCACCCGGTGGCCACCCCACCCTGGGCCTTTGCGCAGATGCTGGAGCTCCGTACGCAGCCCACACATCTGGGACCCCGCCGGGGAGCGGCGGGCACCCGGACCCGGTCATCGCTGGGGATCTCCTCGCGGTATCGTCCAGCCTGTTCTCGGACTTTGAGCGGTGGCGTGGGAGGCTGGGAGATCTGGGCACCCGCGCAGCCAGGTCGAAGTTTGAAGGTCCTACGACGGACCGAACCGCCCCATTACCCCAGAGTTTTACTCAGTGGTGGATGCTCCTGATGAAATTTGGGACGCTTGGGAGTTGAAGGTTAGGGAAAGGAGGGGCGAGGGCCGAGGGCATGGGGTGGGGGAGTAGGATTCTGCTTGTTGCTCTCCGCGGGAGTGGGTGCGCGTCCAGGAGGCGCTGCTTCTTTGCGGGAGTTTGGCTGCTGCGTGCGTTCGTCGTCTGCGCTTCAGATGCGTAGCAGTGAGACCCCTGCGTCGAACGGTGTCGGGGCTGTGGACTAGAAGGGATCCCTTTTGCTGGAATCGAGGCTCGGGTGGGATTCCCGGTGGGGGAAACACCAAAAATATCGTCTGGCCTCGGCCTCTGGCGGCGGGCGGCAGGTTCTGAGTCCGAATGGAGGCTGCTCCCGGGAGCGCCGGGCTCAGAGCTAGAGAGCTCGGGAGACTGTGCGCCTGTGGACTTGTTTATGTGTGTGAAGAGGTGGGGGCGGGGGCCTGCTGAGAGGGGAGGGGAGCCTGCCAGGGGTGGGTGTTTCTCCTGGAGCCTGATGTTTGTAACTCAGCTGATTATGGAGTGTACTGAGCGACCTGCTTTTTAAATAAAGAGATGCCCGCTCCTACCCCGCAAAACAGCGAGCGAGGAAAACATGGAAGCGCTCTGTCCTAAACGTCAGGATGGGAGAAAGTTGTAACACAGAGGAGACTTTTCCAGCGGTCCTGTTTTCACAACGCTCAAGTTCTCCAGCATACTCAGCCTGCCTCCCGCCTGCCCTCAATTCCTTTCTGACATGTCACACAAAGAAAGCTGAGAGGTAGAATGTAGAGGATAAAATGCAACCGCCTCTGCCTTGGGCGCAAACACACAGACTTGGGTATCGCGTCAGGAGTTAAGGGGGTTGGACAATAATGCAGGCTCCTGTAAACAGTGTTGAAGGGAGGTAGAAAGTCTGGGGTATTTCCCCTGGGGAGAGTGTGTGGGATTTTGTGTTGGTGAGGACTGGAGTGTAGCTGGACTTAGAGGGTTTGGTTGTGTGTGAATGGGATCTGCTTATCTGTGGAATGAGATTGTGACCATTAAGTGCGTGGTCAGGCAGGGATGGGGATGTTTTTTCAGAGAAAGAAAGAGAAAGAGAGAGAGTGTGTGTGTGTGTGTGTGTGTGTGTGTGTGTGTGTGTGTGTGTAGGGGGAGGTAGCAAAAGAGCTGGAGTTCCATCCCTCTCTGGTGCCTGGGAGGTGTGTGTTTCTGGGGAGTCTGTTGGATGGGCATCTGTGTGCTTAGCGGGAGACAAGAGCTTGCAGGAACATAGGTGTAGCTAATGCGAAATCTGTGCCTATGAAGGGTGTCAGAGCAGGAGGAGAGGTGCAGCCTGTTGAAGACAGATGGCTTGTGCATGCCTGCACAAACACATGGAGTGGGTGTGGTGTAGGAGGGCGGCTGTGTGTGTGAGCGAAAGGTGGATGCATGTGGAAGGTTGGGCGCCTGAGGATTACCAAAGGGATGTGTGTGGGGGTTGGGGAAAGATTATCTGAGGTGCGCGGAGTGTGAACTTTATGAGGGTGCACTGGGAAATTTGGCTGGAATGGCATTGGGATATGTAGGGGGTAGAAAAGTGTGAGCTCAGATCCTCTTTATGGAAAGACAAAGCATTTGCAGGAAAGGACACCGGGTTGGGGTTGGTGTTTGCCTCCCCTCTCCTTCCTCCCCAGAGAGGAGAGAATTGGAGGAGGCTTAGAATGAAGGATGTACATTTAAGAGGAAAAGTCCTTGTGCACTGGCACTGGGTGGGAACAGGAAGAGATGTATGCGTAAGACTGAAGTAAGTAGAGGAATACACTATTCATGCCTAGTGTCAGGGGTGCATGTTGTATAATGTTTTGTAATGGGTTTCTTATGTAATAGGGGAATTCACTATCACCAGTTCATATGGATAATCAATTAAAGCTAATGGAGTGCCTACTGGATGCTCAGCCCATTGCTGGGTACTGGAGCATGGCACACTGCCCTGGAAAAATTCTTTCTCCAGGCTCCGCTAACTGATGCAATTTTGCCAGAAATAGACAGAGCTCGATGCTTGTTGAGGTTTCTTCAAGGTCTGTAATTCGGTTTCTAGAGATGTTTATGGATCTTGGGGGCCAAAGGGAAGCTGACTTGAATATATCTCTGGTTTTGTAAAAAGTGGGGCATAAAGATAGGGATGATGTAGACTTTTGTGTATTGGGAAGGGAGCTGGATGGTGTTGTTTCTTGTGTGGGGTGTGGGTTGGGAATTGGAGGGTGTTGCACTTCAGGTCAGAATGCAGGTCCAGATCCCTTTGAGGACTGAGTTTCTAAGAGTACGCAGAGCCTCCTTCATAGCTGGAATGAGACTTGTTATGTGGAGCTGGAGAATGGTGAAGTCATGATCAGGGAAGAGATGGACTGGGGACGTTTGTCATCTTTGGTATTTTCTGGACTATGAGTGTAAAGCTAATCTGAGTGTGTGTTTGAGGGGTGGTGTGTGTGCACGTGTGTGCATATGCACTTTGGCCTGGAGTAACGTAACTGGGAGAAAACTAGCCAGGTGGATAGGAGGGGTGGATATTCTGGCTCTTATGAAGGGGGTGCCAGTATGTGTTTTTACAGGAATTCTGTGTGTCTGAGGAAGGATAAAAATTGTCTTGGATACTCAGACGTGCATCTCTAGTGAAAAAAGGTATACACAAAAGAAGGGCCGTAGACTTTGCGGAATGAGAGATGGGTGTAGTTGATCGGGTTCATACCCTGAGATGACTAGTGAGGCAACTGGGTAGGAACAGAGTGAAGGCTGTGCTTTCGTGATGTACATATCTGTCTGTCTGGACCAGATGATGGGGAGCCCCATTTGATTATGTTCTGACCATGGTTGGGCGTATGTTTGGGAGGACTTTATTTGACTCATGACATTTTTGAATTCATGAAGTTACAACTGTGCCATTTTAAGGGTCTACCTTAGTTTTTAGGGGAAAACTCATCTGTATAAGAGATAGTTTATATAGGGCTTGACTATTGGTCAGAAGATCGGGGACAGATATTTCTGAGGGCAGGGTGGTGAAGTGGAAGACTTTGGATTGGGAATGCCTTAGTTCTAGTCCAGTTCTATCATTTGGGAAAGTGTGACTTTGGGGACCTTTTTAATCTCTTTAACTCTCTGTTTCTCTTTTTGTAAAGTGGCAATACGTCCCGACCCGCAGGACAGTCGAACGGGCCCTGGAAGGGGGAGTGGGAATGGAGGAGACAAGAAAATATGAGAAATGGAGACAAGACAAATAGCCTGATCAAGTCTCGTTTAATGGTGGCAGTGCAATGTCTTATATAGGCTGGCAGAGGAAGAGGTTGGGCCAGGGCGGTGACGGGGGAGGGGGGGGGCCGGATATTCTCAAATTACAATTGCGCATGCGCCGTGGGTTTGTAATTTTCCCGGGCGCGGGATCGCGCCTGCGCGTAGGCTGCATATCTTCCTGGGCGGGGAAAAATGTTTGCGCGCGGGCGGGAAAGGTTGGCGCGCGCGGGAAAAGTCTAGGCGCGCGCGGGAACAGTTTAGGCGCGTGCGGGAAAGGTTTGTAATGAAGAACCCGGAAATGTGCCATCTTGTCTCCGCTTTGCGGAGATCAAGCAACAGAGGTCGGCTAATTCCGGGCCTCATGGCTCCGGACAGCAATATAATGACTCAAGGCGGAGGAAAGTTCATTCCTCTTTTCCCCCATCAAAACTTGGTGTGTTTAGTTGTATACAGCTTTACAAAGACGAAATGTAATTAAATACAGGTGCTAGCATGTACGTAGGTCATTGCGAAAATAGGATCTGGACCTCTTTCTCTTCACAGTGCAACTTAATCAGTAGTCATGAGGCTCATCGCATCTCTACTGCTCACTCGCTGTGTAAATAAAACTTTTTATAACTGCCTCAGTTTACTCATCCAGAAGCTGGAGGCAACCAAGCTGGGATTATAGATGATGGAAATCTTTAAGATCTTTGAGCTATTCAGAGGAAAGGTAGTCTAAGAATCAATGTTATTAATGATCAGAGACAGACATTTCTTTATTTTTAACATCAGCTATGCAGACCACAGCACCAAAACAAATGCGACTTGGAGAACAGCAAAAATAATAATTGTCCTTGACATAGGCACCATTTGAATAAAAGAGGAGCAAAGTCCAGCCTGCCTGGTAAGAGGAAAGCCCGGGCTTTGGGTCTTTGCAATTCTTTGTGCCCAGTGCAGCAAGTTGGTTACAGCCACTCTCCCCAGAGATGAAGATGGAGGCGCAGGGGGGCACGGAAACCCACTGAAACCTCCGATTCCTCCCAGAAGTGAGCACATGCTGTCAACTCCTGGCTCAGAGTCAGGCTCCCATCCTTGAGTTCAGTGGCCATAAATAGGAGCCAAGCTATTTCCAAGAGGCACTAAACTAATTCTGTTGCTTTTCTTGGCGAGATTGGGCCAATTAAGTTGATTGGAAGAGGTCACTGCTGATGGGTCTCACATTCCCCAGACGGGACAGGCCAGCAGAGTTTAATTACATAACATTTCCCATCTCTGCAGTTCTACTCCCAGATGTATCAGATGTTCAGGCCTCTCCTCTTCCCCTACATTCAGGATGCCTGATGGAGCAGGCGGCTTCTGCTGCAAGCTTCTCCAACCTTTTCCCGAGCAGTTACAGCACTCCCACCCCAACTGGAGGGAATGTAAATCTGTGCATTGCCTGGAAGCCAGAGAGGACATGCGAGCCGACGCAGAAGATCTTCAAAGCCCGCCACCCTGCCTCAAGCCTCAGCCGCTGCTATTTTACTCTTTAACAAGGCAGGCAGTTTCTGGCATTGGGGATGTTGAACTAATGACCGTTGCTAGGGTTTTAGATTTAGTTTTATTTAAAATTGAGTTTGTTGGAAAAGGGCCAAATCTTCTACTGGAGACAAGCCTAAGCCCTGTGTGTTGCTGCTGATAAAGTCTGTGGATGTACTTTGTGCATGGACAGGTGTGTGTGGAGTAAGAGGAGACCACGGGATGTGCATGCGTGCGTGCTGGGGGACACGTGAGCACAGGAACTGCCCTGGGTAGACAGGGAGCATTTGTAGAGCTTATGTTATGGGTGGCAGGTATCTGGATGCTTGGCTCAGATTGGATTGTCATTGGATTGCTTCTTACAGGTGGGCCAACCTGAGAAAAAAAGTTGTGAACACCTTCTTTCAGATCTTTTTTATATGGGCATATTGAACTTTGAAGTATGAGGCCAGTGTAGATATTACCGCATTCTTGCCTGGATGGATTTCTAACAAGACCGAGGCTGGACAAAAAAAAAAAAAGTCATTGAGAGGACTCATTTTAGAACCTGTGAGGACACATGTAGATGGCCCCAGAGTGTTAAAATTTTTTGTTGTTGTTGTTAATAGTTTTCCACAACTCAGCCTTTTATTTTACCTATAAATACTGAGAGGCTAGAGGTTGCACACACCCCCACATGGTCAGAATGCATTTGCTCTTCACGTCCCCATCTGTGCCGTGGTCTTTCTCAAATAGTATTAATTGGGAACCACTGAGGGCTTGCTGCGGCTCTGGGTGTCCTCACAGGACAAACCTATGACTGACTGTGGTCTCATTGAAACAGAACAGATTTTGACATGAAATTTGGTGTGGTCTGTTGTGATTGCTCACTTTTTAGTAGCATCTCCAGAGAAGACATTTGTTGAGCCCCATTTTTTTTGTGTGTGTGGGTTTGTTCAGTCAGAGATTTTTGGAAAATTTAAGGTTCTCAAACATTCAAGGCCGGAGATGTTGGAGGAAACAGTAGCTTATAATCTCAAGAGCCCAGGCCAGGGTGACCTTCAGTAGCTTGAGGCAGCAGGTAGCTGCCTGACTTGGAGGTGGAGGACCAGGTTCAATGACTGGGCTCTGTTACTAATTACCTGCTGTTGTGTGACCCTGGACATTCTCTCTAGGACATGACTTTGCCATCTGTAAACGAAGGTGAATTAGAAGATCTCCCCATCCCATTCCAGCTCTGCCACTGTAGGATTCCATGGTAGCCACATCCCCCTACCTAATCAGTGCTAATTACCTCACTTGGAGTGCACCCTGGCACGCCCTTAATGAGCTCCTGTTTTTATCTTTGGAGAATGGCTGAGTCAAAGGCAGAAAGGCATGCAAAGAATTTGCCAGAGTGTTTCCTTTTGGCCAAGAATGCTCCTGACGTTGGCTTAGCCTACACAGGGTATGCAGAGCTGAAAGGGGTGGGATTTGGCTTTCTGATAGGTCTGGTGCTAATCATTCAGCTTCCACGTGAATGTCTTTCAGTGGCAATGTCTCTGACTAAGGTAAGCATCCATCTTTAAGAGGATGGATGATGATGATGATGACAGTTAATATTTGAGTACTTACTGGGTGCCAGGCATCATTACAGCCATTACATGGCATTACCTCAGTACTCAAAATAATCTCATTTACAGATGGGGGTACTGAGGTTATGTGAGGTTAAGGGGTATGCTGATGTTCTTGGCTTTCCAGCCTGAAGCCTGTGGCATCCCAAGCCCATCACCTGCCAGTCAGATTCTGTTTTTTTATGTTCTGTGATGTCATCCAGATGGGAGCTGGGTCTATCTTCTTCTACAAAGATGGTCACCCCATAGGGTAACCTGCTGCCCGCCCCCAGAAGCTTCCTTTTCATGTGCAAGACAAATGTTTAGGTTTTCTAGACACCTGCTGGCAAGCATGTGTCAGATCTGTCTCAGCTTCCATTGGCCCTCCCCCTTTACTTCTTGTCCTGTTGACAAGGGAATCTGCCCTTACAGAACACGGGTATTGATTTAAGCCACAATTGCCTCCTTGTAAATTCTATAAAATTGGAGCTGGACATCTGGTTTTGATCCACACGCCCATAAGAGGTGGTAGGTCCCAGCATTCTTGAGTCCTGGAATTGCACAGAATCAAAATGAAAAAGAATATGAATGGAGAGCATGAGGTCTCCTTAGAATTTGGAAGACAGCTTTCTTTGAGAGGCTAGGGAACTCACACCACTTAGACTGGGGCCAAAGTGAAGGTAGGTTTCTTGCTGGGAGGTTGGGGGGCAGGGGTCGCTGCTAAAGTCTGAGGTCCCCAGGCTGTGTTTGATGCAGAGCAGAGCAGCTGTAGAGACATCCAGCCGAGGATTGCCACTGCACGCCATTCTCAGGGCAGTACCGGAAGTAGAGAAGCCAAACACGTTCTTGGGGTGGATGCTGCGCTTTTTGAAGGTTGTGACTAAAGGCTCATTCCTTCTTCCTCCACTGATTTCCCCACCATCACTACCACATATACATCATCAAGACAGTTAAGGACAGGTGACTTTGTTCTGTTGCTTAAAGATATTTGCATGTACAAATAAATGTTGAACACTCACCTAATGCCTATTAAACCCTAGGTACTCAAAAATTATGTATTTACTTTGCTTGAAATAACTTTTCATGTGTAGGGTGATCATTATTTCCTTTATATGGAGTATATAGCCTTTTAAAAACTGATAGCCAGGTTCTTGCAATTTACTTCCCTCTTCCCTCTGTTTCTAGATCTAAGACCCCAGCATTTAAAAATATCCTTCTCTGGCTCTAAGGGATCCCTGAGGGAGTTTGTCTCATGTTCTCAGTCTGAGATTAGCTCCATCTCGTGTCTAGAGGACCTGCTTCTAATGGTTCATAAGGTACTTCCTTATGAACTGGGTTCAAGAGGAAGACGCAGCCCTAGAAATCACCTGCTTTCCCAACAGCTGTGTCCCATGGTGTGGAGAAGCCCAGTCCTCCTAACACCCACCTGGCTACCTTAAATATCTTGCCACATTCTCCCCACAGAGAGCCCAGACTAGCTGTGTGACTTTAAGCAAATCACTTTCCCTCCACGGGCCTCTCTTTTCCTGGAGAAGGGAGGAGTTGGACTCACTAGCGGGTCACAAGGACACTACCAGTGTGACAGATCACATCTTCCACGATTCCACTGCTCCCTCGGCCTCACACTGTGGCCCATGCCTGTGATTTTCAGGTATCTCTGCTGGCCCGGAGGACTTACGTAGAGAGATTTGGAGGGGGTGGAGGAGGAAATTAAGTTATGTGATGCCAGATAAGTCATTGAACATATGGATGAGTGCATGTTTATGAAGCACTGAAGAAACAAGCTTGCCAGATTTGTGGCGGATCTTGGATTGGAAGTTGGGAGTATGGGAGAGGTTTATGTGGGATTAAAATTGTCTGTGGGTAGCTGAATTCAATGAGCTAAATCAGAGAGATCCGAAACTCTGAATAGAGAGATCAGACCCCACCTCTAACTCCAACAGAGACTAACTACAATTTTGGGAAGTCCCCGAACCACACTAGGTCTCATTTCCTCATCTATTAAGAGCTACTGGCTTTGATTATCTCTAAGGTCTTTCTTGACTTATCATTAATTAAACTGTGAGAATTGGGGGCTAGTAGAAAAATCTGGACAAATGCATGGATGGAGAAGGGGATGCCTCAAATGGCCTAAATATAGAGGGAAGTGTTCTGTGCGAGTGATACGCCTATTCTTGAATTGGAGATAGCACTGGAGGATATATTCTGTACGTATATTGTGTTTCAAGTACCCCTCCATCATCACCTATGATATTAAAATCATCCTTCACATATTTGCTTAACCTGAGAAGCCTCCATGCATTTCCCCAGAGAGCCTGGGGCTCCCTTCCCACCCTCCCGATGTTATACCACTTAGCAGCCTGTGTTTAATTTGCATTCCTAGAATATGAACTTCACAGAGAAAGGTATCTGTTGTTTTCATTTTTGTGTCCCCCAACACCTTGAATAGTGACAGCCACAGGAATGTGTTGAGTGAACGAATGCGTGACCGATCATTGTGAGCTCAGAATGTGCAGTAGCAATGTGACATGCCAGGAACTGGGCTCAGAGAGGTAGTGTACCTTGCCAGGGCTTCAAAACAGTGTTACCTTTTTGGCCTGTCCCAAGGCTAAGGTCATGAATGCTCAGTGCTTGCTGGCAAGAAAAGGCTGTTCTTACTACCTTTTAGAGACCCTTCTTCCCCATGTCTTAGCCTGCATAGTTCTCCTGCAAATTGGGGCTCTTGGTGATGGGGAATTGGGTGTCATTCCACATGCATTAGGGTAATTCCTCCTTAGACACTCGGAAAGCAACTCAAAACACACGTTTACAGATTATTCATTAAGCATCCTGTTGGTGGTCATGTGCTAGATGTTGGGGAAGATGCAGAGATTAATGTAGTGCTGCTGGCCTCGGGGTCTGGAAACTGGGGAAGGAGGCAGACAGGTTACAATCATAGTGCTCCAGGGAGAACAAGGGAAGCAACGAAGATGGAGTGCAGGGTTCCCACTTCAGGTGTTGTTTTTCGGTACGAACCATGATTGAGAATCCTCTTGGTTCAGGAGCAAGCTGGAGGGTCCAGGAATGGTCTCCACTTCCGCGTGACAGTGGTTTTCTTGTCGCTGAATTCTCAGGGCTAGGGTGATGGATACTCAGAGACTATTGTGATGTGAGCCCTTGGTTCTTGTGGGGAGAGTCGGGGAAACGTGCATGTTGTACAGGTGTTGGGGCTTGGTGGGGGCGTAGGTGTGCGTGCTCACGGGGTTACTTCTCAGAAGTATCCCTGCTCATGGCATGGTGGGGGTGAGTCCACCTCAGGCCCCTAAGCTGTACTTCTACCTCCTGCCTAATTACACAGAGTATGTTGTCTCTGTGACCACTTCTGACACAGGAACAGACTGCCATCTACTGTCCACTTCTGTCCTCTGAGTCCCTCTTGCTCAAGGAGGCATTTATTTTTTTCTCATCCTGTTTTTAATAGGTCCAGACACCAGGAGAAACAGACATGGAGTCCTATTTCATAATTTTTTTTAGAATTTAGTAGGGAGCCTTTAAAAAAACATAACACATCTGTCAGGTGGTTTTCTTATCTGTTTACAAAGGGGCCACCCTGCTGCCACTGAGTCTTCCTAACCACTGTGCGAGGTGCCATGTGGGATGCCAAGAGACACAAAGCAAGGTCTTACCTTCAACAGCCTTGCAGTCTACTTGGGAATACAGGGTAGATTTGCAGAGAAGCAGACTACAGGATGTGGCAGTAGGTATTTGGTAAGAGGCATCTGGGTGGTAGGGACTACAGAGGTTTTGGGGGTTTGGAGGAAGGAGGAGCCCTTGTAGGCTGGGGGATTTGGGAAAGACCAATATGGGTCTCCTTTTAGCAACCCCAGTGTGTGGGAAGAGTCTTCTAAGAGCTGCGTGATGTTGTGGGACAGGCTGAGAACTGGAAACTCAGGAACCTGGAGGGCCTGAGGTCTAGTCCAGCTTCTGTCAGTCCTGCCCTGTGACCAGGGGCTTGGGTTCCCCATCCTCAAAGCAAGGCTGTCGGTCTTCTTGTCATGTAAGGGCCCTCACACCCCCAACCCTGCATCATGTACCACTCTTGCATGCTGTGGGAGGTGGTTTTCTGGTTTTCAGCTTGTCAAGAGCAATAGAGTCAATTGGATCCCATGTGGGAAGGATACCTGCATTCGGAGCCCTTTGGTAATGACCCCACACACAGCAGGAGAAGGAGAATTTCCACAGGGGAGTTTTGGGTGCTGTTAAAATACAAAGTGGGGAAATGTTCTATGCAGCCTCTGCATGCTACTTCTCTCCAGAGCTTTCCTGGACTTTCTTTCCAAAAATATATGTGCATGGCGCTTTGAGTCCAAGATAGCTCCCCCAAAAGAAATTGTTTTAGTATTCCAGCATTGTTCATAGCCCAAATCTAAGATTCCTTCACATGAGAATTCATTCCATGATTGTTTTTATGGAGGTGTTCTTTGAGGGTTTGAAACTTTTGGTGGCTGTGGATTAAAATGCAGAAAACTCATGTAACTCATTCTCCATAACTCTATAACTCGTTCACTCCTTGTCTCTTTTTCTCTGTCTTTCTTAGCATTTAAACCACCACCAAGGAAACCTCCAGTGTGTTTATTGCGTATTCTTGCCTTTTGATGTGTGTGTGTGCATGAGAGAGAGAGAAAAAAAAGAGAGAGGGAGAGAGGAAAGGCGAGCAAGAGAGAGTACAAGAGAGAAAGATATTTTAGACTGTGCTCTATTAGCAAGTCTAGGAAATCAAGTTGAATTTGGATTGGGTTACAGGTGGAGAGACCTCAGCTCGTCACTGTAATCCTCTGACATTTCCCTTTTACTTTTTGGCTCTTGTTTGAATCAAGAATACATCTTCCCATTCCCCCTTCCATGTTTACATCTCCTTTTGGGGCAGCTATATAAAGTTACTGTCTGTCTGCAGCAAGTCTCCTTAGTTCTTTTGCGGACTGCTCGACAGAGGCACAGTCAAGGATAGAGCTATTAGAGACGGTCAGCTTTTGGACAAAGAGAAAAAAATATGTTGGGGAATTGGAGAAAGGTTCCAATTGTCGATCATGTGTTTTCTCGTGGTATACTGATGTCTGTGATTATTGTCCACAGAAAGAGTGTGTGAGCAGGGGCTGGGACAGAGATAAAAGGGAGATTCTCCCCAAACCAACCAATGTGTAGACAGAGCAAGAGTCCCCAGCAATAGACATGGAGCCAAACAAGCCTGGGAAGTAACTAGGAAACTTCCTGGTGACCTGAGATGTGTTTTGTAATCACTGGTGAAAGGAGGAGAAGATGGGAGTAGAGGAAGTGCCATGGGAGGAGACCCCAAGGTAAGGGAAAGCAGGGACTTAAAGAACTGAAAGAAGCCCAGGGAGGGGATGAACAGAGAGCATCTCACATATCCCGTATGGATAATGTTGACCGTATGGTGGAGAGGTGGGTGGGAGCCAACTGGGAGGTTACTTGTTTTTCCCAGAGGCATGGGAGCTATGGAAGACTCTGAGAGCACAATTAAGCTTTTGTTTTTAAAAAGATCCCTCCGGCTGCAATGTGGCTCTTAATAAAGAGTTGTTCAGTGGAGGAAGGAATGGCTGATGGTTGGATCGATGGAAGAATTAATGAATGAGCAAATGAGTGAATGAGATGCAGAGGGAACACAGCAAGCCTGATTTGATCTCTGGTTACTTTGACCAGTACTGGCTCCAGGGGCGATTATCTCAGCCTGGGAGACCAGGGAGAAACGCATTGATTGGAATGGCTCTGGCTGTGAGGACACATGGATTAAAATATCTGATATTTTAGGGTGGTTGATAGTGGGGAGGACTTCTGAAACTTTTTCCTTCTTCTATGCATTTCCATCCTAATTTGATTTCATTCAGGAGCAAAAACGAAGATGGCTTTTGAAATTACATCCCAGAAAAATTGAAACTATGGCAATGACGTGCTCCAGAGAGGGCTGCTTGCATGAAAGACCTTTTCATAGGCTCACCGTGGAATGGGGACAGATGATAAAGTTTCTTGGGCATACGGAGGGGTCCCAGATTTCTGGACATCAGATTCACCCATAGATGATTCCTGTGGATTAAATGACGTGTGTATGTGTGTGTGTGTGTTTAAAGTTTCAAAGTCTCTTGAAAATTACCAAGTGCCATTGAACATTTTTTTTTGTCGGTGGTGGATATCTAGATAATTTCTTTCAAGGTCACATTGTTTAGCATGTTTAAGGAAAGTGTGTGTGGCAGAGACCCAGATGGACACCCAGCATGCCATCCAGTTGACTGGGGGGGTTGAGAACACTCCTTGGTAAAACCAAAGGGAGCCAAAGAGGACCTCTAGTGTCTTTGCTGTCCCATGTCCTGACTATTCCAGTTTCACCTTGCATTTTGAGATCTTTTAACTTTTGCTAACAGTGATTGCTCAGGATGTCATTCAGACCAGTTCCTTTTGAATGTCCAGGGTTGGGATAGAAGCTCACAAGGTGAATGCAATGTGCAGCCATGTTGAGAACCACTAGCTGACACTGTTAACCCACTCTGCCCTCCTCCTTGCCTTTTGGCAGCTTTGCCAGGATATCTGTCCCATCCTCACCTCAGTGTGCTGAGAACTACTCACTTAGTTAAGGAAGTTCTGCTAAGGATGTTCAGCTAATTTGGGCTAAGGCCTCCTATCCCCTACAAATCCAGCATTTGCCTCAGAAATTGGAGGCTAGGAGGACAAGACAGGTTCATAGCAGATTCTGAAGCGCTCATCATCTCTCATCTGCTGAAGGGGGTATTGAGGATGCGTGGTGGGGAACAGCGGGGATAAAGATCAGCATCCATAGGGCAGTAACAAGATGCAGACACCTATTTATATGTGTCATCCTAGTTCCCCCTGCAGCTCCCAGTACCATATATTATACCAGGCACATATACCAGGTTTGCAGGCACCTATTTATATGTGTCGTCTCCATAGTTCCCCAACAACTCCCAGAGGCAGATATTAGACCAGGCTTGAGGGCACAGTTTGCATAATGCATTCATAATGCAAAGTGATTTGTGACCTTGGAATGATCAGACTTCCTACACTGGTTCTCCCCGATAATTTGCATATCAGCCAGATACCCTCCTCCAGGGTTAGCTATGATCAGGGCTGCTGATTTCTGCCACTGATGGCTCAATGGGAAGGAAAGCACCTATCTCCGCTCTCTGTTCTGTGGGATTCAGCAATCTTGGGCTGGTCCTTCCAGGAGGCCTAACCTGAAGACATGCTTTAACCAACAAGCCTTGATATTAAGAAAATAGTGGTTCTCTTCCTTGCCATTTCCCTGTTAGAAAGCCAGGGCTTACAGGACAGCCAGGGAGTAGAGGTTCAGAGAAGGAGGCTAAAAAAAAACAAGACCTGAAAACCTTAAGTTTCCAACCATATATTCCCAAATTGTAGAGTGGACCATATGGAATCATTGCAATCCCTGGGTTTCTCATTTACAGCTTTTGCAAAAGATATCACTGTGTATGCTGTCAGGCTTGCTGGAGCCGGATGTCTAGCACCCATTGCTAAGTGCATGCTTTGGTAAGAGCTTTGGACTTGGGATTCTCCAGACTGCTGAGTGACCTACGTGTAGTTTAGCAACATAATGCTCGGAATGAGCCACGCCGACCTGATGTGAGGACCGAATGGTAGCTGGAGAGAGCAGGCCAGGTAGTGGGATAACCATGGTCTGCAGAGGTGGGCAGGTGGGTGGACACAGGCTTCTTTTGCACCAGGTACTACTCCATGAACTGTACATCACGGAGACAAGCCCTGCCGGGAGCAGTGGAAGCAGAAAAACACCGGCCTATCTTTGTGTCTATCATGTAAGTCAGTCTCTGTTGGCTATGTGTACCTGCCACCGTCACCCCATCCCACCCCAAATATACAGCATCACCTTCAGCTGTGGCTTTTGTTTTTTGATTAAGGGACAATAATATTTCCAGGAAGGAGAAGAGCGATGAACAGAAGCATTTATGTGTGAACACTGGGCAATTTATTGTTTTTCAAAGTCGAATCTAGAACATGTTCGCAAGAGACCGTAAATTGAGTAAAAAGTTTACTGTCATATTAAGGACTGTTAGATACAACGACCGAAAGAGGAGTTAAGAGTGATCCTTCAATAATTCCCCTGTGGGATTATGCACGTTTAAGGAAAAATGTTCTTCAGGCTATTTCTGCCTTAGAGCTAAGCATCATTACAGTGAAAGGGAGAAGTAACCTTTAAGCAGGAGGAACCAAGTTCTAGTTCTATTTCTGTCGATCACTGTAGGCACAACCTCTCAAAGCCTTAATTTCCTCTTTTGTAAAGTGGGATAATAAACCCTACCTACTTAACACAATTAATGTAGGGTTTCAGATGAGATGATGCATAGGATCGTGCTTGGCAAGCTGTAAATTACAAATATATGTTATGGTTTCAACTGGTACATTCCTAAGTGAATAGCACATTGCTCTGTTTGGAAGATGGTTCTTCTCCAAGTCAGGCTGGGATAATGTTCCCTGACAAGACACTGCCATACCTAGGGGTTCCCCAAACATTGTTCCTGGGAACCTTGAGGAAGCACCCTAAGAAATGGAATAAATGTTATAGCGAGGGCTTGAAAGAATAACAATGTATCAGTCTACCTATTTCTGATAATGTCATCTTGGGAGAAGAGACTCAGGGTAGCTTAGTGAGGGACATGGGAATGCACTGAGCTGTAAAAATGGTGTCCAGGAAACCTGGGTTTATTTCAGTGTGAGTTGCCCACACTTCTGCCAACCCAGTCACCTACTTCACCCCCAGCTGCTCTCGAGCTCTCTGCACACACTTGCATTTGTATCAGTGAAACAGAGCTCCTCCTCTTACATGAGAATGGATCTCACTGCAAATCTAATAGATTCCCCTACCACAGTGTCCCCTGCCTTTTTTGTTTACTTCATTTATGAAAATACCTTGGCACATCCATATTCCCATTTTTGTAGATACGGTGCTTTATGTCTTTGAGATTATTAAACACTCACGCTCCTTTCTGATTGCTCTTTTCACCTCTTCTTTGGGCTTGGGTTTTTCTGTTGGTGGAATCTGCCGTTAAAATCTTTTCATGGTGCTGGCTCTCCTGAGTTGGGTGGTTGCTAATTCTTACGGCCGGTTTATCTTCTGTGACAGATTCCCCGACGTGCTGCCTCAGATGTGGCTTCTGTGCTTGGTTTTAGCTTTTTATATGGGCTCTCATGTCCTGAATGTTGACCTTCTCTCAGGGATTTCTCACAGCTTCTAGCTAATGAAAGTCCCCCTTCTTACTGTCAAACCTAGACAGCTATCATTTTATTTTAAATGTACTTTTTGTTACATTGTTTTGGGAGTAGGGCTGGAAGGACTTGCTAATGGACGAATGGTGGAAAGTGAGAGAAAGGAAGATATAATGGAAGAAGGAGCAATCAAAGCCGCAGAAGGAAGCTATCCCATTGTTCTTGGATTCCTAAGCCTACCCAAAAGAGCTGACTTACTTTACAGTTTCTGAGAGAACTGTGTGTGCTGTTGCTAGAAGCACAAGAGAAAGAAAAATAGTCAGAATGTTCAGTATGCTTCATTTATCTAATATGAAAAATGAACTCTGCCCAGTGATTTAATGGGCATAAACTCTGTTTCTAAAAAAGCCACTCGTTCGGCAGCGCACTTCTGAGTGCTTGATATGGTAAGGTATTGTGTTCTGTGCTGGAGAGGAATACAAAAATGCATGATTCCTCACCTCCGAGAACTTATAGTGCATGTAAGGAAATAAGACAATCCTTACTGAATAACACTCAAGAAAGAAATGACTAGAGCCATGGAATGTAGCACACAGAGGGTACCGGGAGTTCCTAAGACTTCTAATGGGTGATTGAGGAGAGCCCTGGATCAAGTAAGCAATTTGAAGGGATAGGAATAGCACAGACAGCACAGGGGTGGAAACAAGTGTGGAGTGTCTGGAGCTTGACCAGTATGCCTGGAAGGGAGGGAGTGTACCCAGAGCATTCATAGGAGCTGTGTCTCCGGGCAGCTTCCCTCAGCCCCTCCCTCCCAGGGCATCGAGGTTTTTGGAGAAAGAGCCTATTGCTTACTCTCCCGGCTTTTCTCCTTTTTTTTTTTCTGCTTTCAGTTTGTTCTTTGAACTTTTTGGAAACTTCCCCTGTTCTTCGTTTAACACTGTGCTTCATCTCTTGGGGTTCTACGTTTTGTAGGTTGTAGAGCTTGAGATCCAGCCTTCCCAAACTATTTATCTGAATTTAGCATTTGGTGTGGGTTTGCTATTTTGTTGCCATCCCAGTCTCAGCAAGGAAACGACTTACCTGGAGTATGGGCAGGGCTTCAGAGATAACCCTAACATTCCTGACTCCCGAGTTTATAGAGCTCTGCCAAACCTGGCCTTGCAGGGGAGTAAGAAAAGCGCTAACAAGCCATCCTCTTTGGTGTCAAGTGCAGACAAATCACTTAGCCCCTCTGAGGTCCGCCAACAGTAAGCTACTGGTTTGTGAAACCCCAGGATAGTCCATCTGATTTCAGTCTTGCATTTAGTCACTTAGAACATTCTTGCACATGCATTTGCTGGCTCATGTACATACAAATACACACATATCTCTCTTTGTGCCCTTTCTTAGCCTCTGATGATTTCTTCTCCTCCAGGAGGCAGGAATCCAAGGCTTATAAACCATGACTTCTGGAAAGTTTTTCCTTCTGCTTAACCGGGGTATCATTTTTTTTTTTTTTTTTTCTGCCTTCCCCTGGAGAATCATTGGCCACTGGCCTAGTGGTTGGGGCAAGGATCAGAGGTACTTTGCATTCTGGGGTTTGTCCCTAAAGGCTCGGTGGGACGCTGCATTGGAGTCTGTAGTCTGGCTCTTCTCCAGTACCTTAACTGATCTCTTGACTACCAGATGGTCCAAACTGTGTGGATTTGGAAGAGCAACAGACAGCCCTTTCTCTGGGCCTCTCCAAGAACACAGTTTGGTGTCTAGACAACCTTAGAGAAACATGGCAGAGGAAATCACGGTGGAGCAGCATGGAAGCAGGTGAAACCCAGACCTAGTACCTTGTTAAATTCCATCCTGGAGTGGAGATACCAGAGGAGCAAGTATTACCTTTATTAAATGACAGAAATGGTTGGGGATTTCTCTGACTTCTTGTAGGGTTGGATAAACCCCAAAGTGAAGAGAATTTTTGCTCTTTGTTTTAGCCATTAGGAAACTCAAGACCCTGCTACAGTGCTATTGGTTTAAATTTTCCCTATCACATCGCCTCTGCAACTTCTGAATGGTGGCAGCCATTTCTTACAATTTCCCTGCACTGCCACTCAGACAACAAGAATAGATTTGGCCCTTTTCATCTCAAAGTAATGGTCATGATTAATGATTATTGAACTGGGAACCATGCTCAGCCCTCTGTATGTGATCTCAGGAATCCTCACAGGACTCAGTGAAATAGCAATTTTATTATTCCATTTTTGCAGATGAAGTAACTGAAACTTCCACACATTTTCTACTTTGCACCTAAGATCATCTGAGAAACCATGTTGTACTTGTTTTCCTAATGTATGATCTGTTCTTTCTATTATAATGTCGATTCTGTGAGGACAGGGCTTTTTGTATCCTTGCCTCATCGCTGTATCTCTAGCACCTGGACTACTACAGGGCACCTGCTGGTTACTCAGTAAAGGTTTTTCAAATGACTGAGTAACTCATCCAAGGTTAAATGTCTAGGAAGTGGTGGCACCAAGCTTAGGATGACTCTTTTCTGATTCCAGAGTCCAGACAGTCCCAACCACTATCCCACACTACCTTCTTGTTTGTTTTTGAGTCCAGACAGTCCCAACCACTATCCCACACTACCTTCTTATTCATTTTAAAATCATTTTCCTTCTCTTCAATCCCTCTCCAGTGCCTTACACCTTCTTTCCGTAATTTTAAGCACAGCCGCAGTGAGCTACCTCAAGTTTCTCATCTGTAAAATGGGGATAATATAATGTAACTACCTTATGGGGTTCTACCCCTCTGCATGGTAGCCTCATCCTACTCTGCCTCCTAACCATGGCCTTTAAATCAGCAGGTAGAGTTAATATATTTAGTTCTTTTAATCTAATCTGAAACACAAAGCATTTGCTTCCTTAATTCAAGATTTTTGGCTTTCCCTAGATTAAGCTTAAAGCCAAAGAAGTACCACAGAACTGATTGAGGCTGCCAGAAGTACCATTCTCTTGCACCCAGTAAGTGGGAAGTGGAACAATAACAGCTAAGGCTTTGGGGGTCCTTCCAGAAGTAGTTATGACATCCAGCATTCTTTCTGATTATGAAGTAAATATCTGTTCTAATGCATGTTCAACATAGAGAGTTAAGAAAATGGGGAAAGAATAAAGAACGAAACAATGACCAGAAATACCATCAATACCCTTTGACATTCTTTCTCTGTGTGTGCGTATGTTTGTGTGTCTTTGTTTCTGTGTCTGTATGTATGTATTTCCTTTATTTTTGTTTTTTTACTTTAATTTAATTTTTAGAGACAAGGTCTTACTTTGTCTTCTACACTTGCATGTGGTGGCATGGCAATCATGGCTCACTGCAACCGCCAACTCCTGGGCTCAAGCGATCCTCCTGCCTCATCCTCCTGTATAGTTAGGACTACAGGCAAGGATCACCATTCCTGGCTAATTTTTCAATTTTGTAAAGACGGCTCTCACTGTGTTACTCAGGATGGTCTCAAACTCCTGGCCCAAAGCAGTCCTACCACCTTGGCCTCCCCAAGTGCTGGGATTACAGGCATGAGCTACCATGCCCAGCTCCCTTTTATAAATAAGGGGTTCACCATACTATAGAAACACTTTTTACCTGGCATTTTCCAGTTGTTATTGCTTGCATTGTGCATATCTCCCCATGTCTTTTTTTTTTTTTTTTTT